>NC_142649.1:97497272-97800303 GCF_055504915.1 Nelumbo nucifera
GACTTAGACATAGCCTATGCCCCACCATCTAGGGCTAAATTGAATTGTATAGGGTATATAGGTACCCTAAGATGACTTTGATATTGTATTTATGAATAGAATAAATTCAAATATCCTTGTATGAAACTTGAAATATCAACTTTATTAATAGACACAATATAAATTTTAAGCATATATGAGCATTTATATTTAAGTCGAAATCAAATTGAATGACTGTTATATCAGATCAGATAGGGGTGAATCCATAAATTAACAATCAGATACCATTTGCAGCCCTGCCATCCTCAGTTAGGGTTCAGTGAGATGTCCACATTGACCACCTAAATTTATTTCTTCTCTAAATGGCTTATGTTAGTTCCCAATCACATTTTTGATGATGATATTTGAACACACATGCATAAAGAACAAGAGAGTATACAGAGTCATGGGAGCTCCAAGTTCAAAATGTCTTCTCTTTTTCTTTCCATAGTGAGGACGACTCTGGTTATTAAACAAATTGAATGAATAAAGTAGTAAGATATGGTTAATGCAGCAAAATTCCAAGTAGTAACAAGCAGATCAACTTAATTTTTTTTTTTTTAAAGAAAAAAGCATTTTCCAGCAAGAGGAATGGAATATATTAGTGGAGAATCATTCACTGCATTCACAGAAACAGACTGGACCTCATTAACTAAATCATTTCCTGTAATAGAAATAAATTAACCCTCTTTTATGTGTGTGGTGCCTGAGGAACCTCACAGACAACAGACCAACAGTTGTGCGTTGAATCCCAAGAACTCCTAGCTAGAAAAAGAATCACTCGCTTTATCTAGCTTTTCTGAATGATTACCAGATTCTTGCTTCTCATGTCTGGCTTGGTAAAATAATCGCGACACAAAGCAATGGCGAGGACACAAATCTGTTGTCTTTATTTGTTTATGGCTTAGAGGGAGGCAAGTGCATTACAACAAGCGGGTTGAGATGCCCTGCCTTTCCCTCTGGGTTAGCTTTCTTCTCATTAACAGAAAATGGTGGGAACTCGGTGGAAAAGTTGATTAAAATCAATTCCGGGAAAAGTAGCAAGTTGGGTTCTCGTCATTCCCATAGGTTATAGTTGGAAGGTTATTATCAACTTCACTATTCACCACTAAGTTTATAGTTAATGCTCAAGCTTAATTTCGACTACTTTTTTACTTTTTCGTGAAAGAATAGAAATTGGATTTCCCCACGCGGTCCCCTACGTAGGATTCCTCTTGGGCCAGGAATCTTGATACTGAGACAAGTTAAGATTGTCCCACAACCATGCGTTGATAGATCCATATATGGGAAAGCCGAGCCAAATATTAGGGACTCGTTTGGGAGGTCTTCTTTAAGCATTTTTGGGTGTGTTGTGTTAATTGAATTGCCATGGTTGAACACTGGTATTCTAGTGAAATTATTCAGAATAATTTCATACTTGAGCAGTGGGTTTAGACATTTGAAAAGCCTACATTGGCTTTTCAGACTTTTACAAAACATAGCTTCTAATCTTCCCGTATAGGACCCAGTTTAAAATTCTAGAAATCACATCCCAAAAATCCTCCCAAATGGATATTAGATTATTTGAGGCTTGCTCAATAGAAAAGTTTCTTATTATTTATAGTTTATTCGAGGGTTGTTTGGCAAGTTTTTTTGAAAGATCTTTTGGAAGTTCTGACAATCAAAAGACGATGTGAGTTTTTGTATGAAGATCTTAATAATTTGAAGATCATTTAGTTAAAATACGTCTGTCCATGTATCTTTTTACACGAAAACGAGTTGAAAAAAATGCGAAAAATTCCATTTAGAACTTTTCAAAAATAACTTGAAATGGGCTTCTGTGGTTTTTCAAAACTATGACTTTCGGTGATTAAATTTTTTTCCAACCAAATAGAAAAAAATCAAAATACAGGCTTTCGAATCTCTAAAAAACTGACAGCTGATACACCAAACTGGCCTCATTTAGCAATTATGCTTATATATAATCTCATAAATCTCAATTGGATTGAACCGAATCAAGGTTTTTTAAGACACTCAAATGACTATGAATAACTTGCTTCGGGTCCACCCATACCCACATCTTCTATGTGGCAAAAGCAGCACCTTTCTTTTTTTAGAAGCTCCAAATTTTAAGAGTTTTGTATTTGAGTGAGATAGTACACCACAGGGTGGGACACTTGTTCCTCCATGTGGATAGAAAAAAAAGTGCCCTCCCTCGATGCGCCATGCATGATTCAAATTCGAAAACAATGACTTTTGGAAAAGCCTTGGATTAATGTCAGCCTTTGGATTAGAATCTACCATAAACATGACCTATCAACTACCTCGGATTCTGATCCAACAGTTGGCGACATGACAGCAACTGGTCAATGATTGGAAAAAATAAAAGAAATAGTGGTATTCTTTGAATCTTAACCCTCTTTGGAATAGTTTAGTTGTACCTTGCGGCAAAGCTGCCGCCGTACATGTTCAGCAAGTTGGATGGTCCGGTTCTATTTCTATGGTCCATTGGGCCCCATACTGGTGACTCGGCCCATGAAATCAGAACACTGATTTCAATGGTGCAGTCCATCAGATGGATTTCCCCCTTCTACCTTTTTTTAGTTGTTAGTTTTTAGTTTTTACTACGACGTTCACGTCAACATTTCTCTGTACCGTTCTTTCCGATCCCTACCTCGATATTCGATCTAAGTGACTGTTCAACAGGCTTTACATAGGTAAAAGACACTGTTACCCCTGAGAATCTTTCATCGTATCAAACTATCAATTCCCAGTTTAATCTAACCTCGCTTGCCCCACCTAAAAAAATTTGGTTTCACCCATACTTTTTTCTTTGCGATATTGGCTAACGGGGAGCTGTGTTTATCATTTACTGGTGTGTAAATGGATGTAATTCGAATGAATCAGATAATACTTGAATTTGCATCCGATTTATTTGTATAAATTATATAAATATATAAATTATTTATATAACTTAATTATTATATATATAAATTATAAAAATATTTAAGAATTAAATAATTGGTAGAATTTAAATATTTATCGAATGGAATTAGATCATATCTAAATTCAATTTGCATCTTAAATTTGAAATTAGATTTTCAAATACGTTTGCACACTTAACTGTATTTATTTTTTTAATAAGTGTGACTTTCAAGGAAACTCAATTGTTTTGGATTTAAGTTTTTTTTTGTTTTTGCAAACCCGGGAAAGTTTTTTACCCATAACATCAGGAAAATCTTATTCATCTCTCATATGGACAAATTACTTGTCAAAATTAATGAGAGAGAAATGCTCATTTAATAAGTTTTTAAAAGCAAAAAGGTCCACGAATAAATATGACGCGAGAGAAAAACTTACCCAAATAAAATTTCAAGAGAAAAAGAACAATACACTCACCCAGGTATTTATGTACATTAAATAGCTCACATCATTATTATTTATTGTTATTATTGTCTAGGATAACTGATGTGGTCCGAACCTAGGATACAATCGGTAGTCCTATCAATTGGACAAGGCCAAGGAAGGACGAAGCTGTGTGTCAAGATTTATAACCAAAAGAAATGTTAGAGGCCCAAGGAGTTGTTTTCCGGGTAGGTATTCCAATACTCAAATTAGTAGAATCGAGAAAGATGTGGTCGGACCAAGTAGGTTAAAATAGCACTAGTCCGGGCTAAAGAGATAGTGCAAAGAGGTATTCAAAGAGTGCAGTCCTATAAAGGTCCCTTACCTCGAGCAAGGAATACCTACTTATAGTTGGGTGTCCGTGTCCCAAATGGATAGGGCTTTTGGGGTTGTCGAGATGAGGGCGTCCGCCGAGGTCTTCGGGAGGTTCCCTTTTCCCATTGGAGTTTGCTTCCTTGTCAATGCAAGATACTCCTTAGTTGTGCTCTTTCGTTACGCGTGGTGCCAACGTGGCCTAAGAGGGGGATGGCCGCAAAGATAGCCACGTGGCATCTTGAGCAACTAAACAATCACCTGAGCACCACTCCCCCAGTTCCGAAGTCGAGGAGTGTAGTGCTCAATCGAAATTAGACGTGGAAGAGTTCTACAGTCTTCGGCCAAGGAACTTTAGTTTCTTTGAATTGGCTGGCTCGGGGTAAGACCAGTTCGCTAGGTGGACCGACTGGTTCAACGCTCCTGTTGTTTCCGTTATAGGTCGACATGTGCATCATTTCGTCTTCTGAAGGTCACGCGTGTGCGAAGTGCGGCGTCAAATCGGCGTCGTTGATTTGAGAAGATCTAGACCATTGGTCCTCCCTATAAAAGGGGAGGTGCCAAGCCATTTTACTTTGTCATTTTGAGTGAGCGATTTAGGAGATCGGTGAGAGTTAGTCCTCAGCTGGTGCTTTAGGTGTTTTGTGGTGTAACTCTTTAGTAAGATGTCTTCATCTTCCTTCTCATATTCTTATTCTTCCTCTTTGTCTAGCTCTTGTACATCGAGTAGTGAGTCCGAGCTAGGGTCTCATCTCGAGGCCATTGTGCTTGTGATCCGCCAGACCGATGCCCACGGGGCCAAGGTCGATGGGCCTAAGGGTGAAGGTGCCGTGACGGAGGAGGCCATGGCTCTCTAGGAGGTGGGGATGGCAGTTTTCCCCATCCCCAACGAGGACCCGACTTCCCCAACCCATGGGGTCAAGGATGGGGATTGTTTTGGCGTGGCGGAGATGGGTTAATAGGAATCCCCAATCGGGGTCAAGGTCAGGGATGGGGATTAAGGTCCCCACCCCACCCCGACCCCGATTATGTATACATACATACATACACACACACACACACACACACATATATATATATATATATATATATATATATATTAAATATATATTATTATATTATTTATATTATATATCAAAATATATTTAAAACATTATTTATAATTTAAAAATTTTATTTATTTTAAGTAAATTTATTTTTCAAAATAAATACTATTATTTAAAAAAATTCAAGGATTCGGGTCCCCATGGAGAACCCATCCCCATTAGGGATCAGGGATGGAGGACAAATTTTATCCCCAATGAGGATCGGGAATGGGGATGGGGGTTAATTTCAAAGTCGAGGTCGGGGACAAGGAATATGATCCCTGCCTTGAACCCGCCATATTTCCATTCCTACTAGGAAGCCAAGGTCGGGGAAACCGACAAAGCCAAAGTAGACATTATGTTAGAAAAGGGACTTAGTGCCCCTATGCAGTTCGGTTGCTGCTTTAGGTATTCTCCTTGCAGATTGACACTTAAGGACCTGGCCCAAATTAGGGCCCTTTACTATATTCCTAAGGAGTATGAGCTGAGGTGCACAGGTATCGGTGAGAGGGCTACCTCAGCCCAGTCGAGGGAGCTTTGCATCTATGAGTACCACCTAATAGTCAGGCTAAGGTTTCCTTTAAGTGAGAGTATTGCAATGGTGCTGAGGTGGTACCGCATCCAACTAGTCTAGTTGATGCCTAGCTCCTTTAGATATTTGGTTAGCCTCCTTTGTTACTACTCGGTTCATAACGTGAACATCACCTTATCGATGTTCACATACTTTTTGCACCTGAAGAAGCACCAGTAAGGCTATTATTACTTCTTGGCTCGGCAACACAATAAGGTGCTCGTTGGAGCCCCCTCCTCGGTGAAACACTAGAAGGAGGGCTTCTTCTTTATGCCTTGCCCAGGGGATGGTTGTTCCCTGTTGAGTTGTCATCCCAAGGACCAAGGTGAAGGCGCCAACCAAGGCTGAGCTATCTAGGGAGGAGTTAGGGGCCATCAAGCGAATAAAGAGGGTAGACGTGCAAGAATACACATCATTCTCTATGTTGGTCCATGCCGAGCTAATGGAGCCCCTGACTGGTCTGTCCTTGCTTTTGATTTTGTAAGTGTTTCTTCTTGTTTCATTTCTTTGGCTTTGACTGACTCATTCTCTCTAGTGCAATTTCGGTAGTAATATTCCATTTCAGTTGGAAAATGCAGTCGGATGTTTGGGGTAGTATAAATGATCAAGGGGTGGTAACTCATATCACGGGCAAAAACTTTGCGCAGTATGGTACTTCATCATCTGCATATGGCCTTTTCTTCCTAGGTGTGCATTTTGTCTGGGCTTTCAGTTTAATCTTCCTATATAGCGGTCGTGGTTATTGGCAAGAACTTATTGAATCCATCGTTTGGGCTCATAACAAATTAAAAGTTGCTCCTGCTACTCAGCCTAGAGCCGGCAGCTCAATAGTAGCACCGTCCTAAGGTCACAAACCCTCGGCCAAGCAAGAGATCAAAGCCAGTTGAGGGAGATGTGGTGGATGTCAGCTCTAACCGGTCTCCACCATGATCCGTGCCGTAGAGAGGTCTTGAGGAGGTCCCATCTCCGAGTCTGGCAGAGCTGACAACCGAGGTGTATAAGCCGAGTTGGAGTGTTCCGTCGGAGGACACTCTAGAGACTAAGGGCATGTTCGAGCAGTTGGCTAGGGGCATTCCAATGCCTAGCATTTGCAAAGAGACTAGTGATTGCACGAGCGGGGTGCTGGAGAGCACGGCCATCCGAGAGTTTGTTGTAGTAAGATTTCTATAATGTTCTCTTTTCTTCGGTTTACTTGGTCGTGCTCATTGGCTTTGTGTTTCGCAAGCTGCCTGTGGTGATGACATTGGTCAATAGAATGCGCGCCCTTCGTCAAATGGTGAGGCTCGGGAGGGCAAGTTCTCCCGCCTACAGATAGAGATGGTCGAGCTAAGACAAGTGATGGCAGCCAAGGACGAAGAGCTATGGCGTCTGAAGAGTCATGCTCATGAGCTTAATGGGAACTGCGACAAGGTGCGGAAGGCTGCTAAGGAGGCAAAGGCACAACTATTATACATCAAGGAGGAGGCAGTCGCCAGGTACAAGAAGTTTGACTGAGGAGTTCCAGATTGTCCTTGATGATTTTTCTACGGACTCCTGGCAATTCGGCTTAGCTCGCTGCCAAAGGAGGGTCATGCGCGAGCACCCTGAAATCGCTGCAGCCATGGAGTGGTATGGGCCTTTTGATGCCGAGGCGCTGCTAGCCGAGTAGTCTACCGGGAATGACAACGCGACCACCCCCAAGGAGGTGAACCCTATAGGTAGCACATCCAACCTGGATTGATGTTCTTTTTCTTTCTTTTGTTGTACACAACTTGGTATGTCGAGCATATAATCATTGTATCTATCTTTTCATTAATGGAAGTTTGATATTTTTTTCGAGCATGTTTTGTGTTGTTTTCCCCTTCTTTTTCTAAGTTATTGCGTTTTGGAATTAGGTTGGTCAGTAGGGACCATAGGCTATGCTTTTGTACTTGCTCTTAGGCTAGTCAGGGTTTTGGACTTGACATTGTGGTTGGGGTCTTCATCTCTATAGCCTCGGCATCATGTGAGCCGAGGTCTTGGACTTGACACTAGATGGTCGAGGTTTTTGACTTCGTGGCCTTGGTCTCGTACTAGTCGAGGTCTTCGGCTTAGTGGCCTCGGTCTTATGCTGGTCGAGGTCTTTGACTTTGGGGCCTCGATCTTATGCTGGCCGAGGTGCTTCCACGCTCCCAACGTTGTCGAGGAGCTCAGTGGCACATGGTCTTGGAGAGCTTCACGCTCTTTGATTGGGCTAGCCGTGCTCCTCGATCAGCTTTGCTCTTACTGCGAGTCAGGAGGGTGTGCGGAGTTCGATGGCCATCCTCTTGTCATTATGTAGTGGGACGTTGTTCTTGCGGTGCCCGTTAGGGGCTTATTCTGGCCTCGACCATCTGTGGTCGGTTGGGTCTTTCGTGAGGTTGTCTTCGTGCTATGACCATTGGTTAGCATGGAGTTCGGTCAGGCTGTGTGCAGGCATTTGGTCGTTTGTGCTTAAGAAAATTCTTTATTTACTAAATTTGCACAACCCTATTCGCCGTTAGTGCTCAACGCCAATCGTTGTTAATACATCTTAGTCTTGGCACTCCAACTCCTCAGAGTAGGTCTTCCGCACCTAGTTTCCCTTTTAAGGGCCATCCCGCCTGAGATGATGACGATGACCTCGACTGAGGGAGCTCAGGCTGGGGGCTTGTCCTTGCGATGCAGTTATTCTCTAGGGTTTATGCTCTTTGATATCGATGAATCCATGGAGGTATAACCGTCAAACGGAGTCTTCTAGGTGGTGGTAACTTTCAGTGTTATTGTCGTGGTCTCGGGCCACTTCCCCTGGGTTTTCATCTTCTCAGGCCACTTAACAAAGCTATGGTTGTGGATTTGCATCACTATGTCGGCTTGTGAAGCATTGAGTGGAGTGAAGTTGTGATACGTCGGTGGCGGGGTCCTTAATTTGTGGTCAACTCGGCGATCTAGCCTCTTGGCATCTTAGTCCGATCTTCGACCACCGTGGCCTCTGCACTTCCGGTCGTGCTAGTTTTCATCCTCTTTGCATAGCACTTGGTCCTCTTTGGCATTCATATTCTTTTGTGCGTGATTCATGAGCACGGTCAGGTTGGGCGAAGGGTTCTTTTGCAAAGGGAAACTAAACATTGAGGAGCGCAGCCCACTCATGATGGTGGTCATGGCTACTAACTGGTCTAGAGTCTGGGCTTGAAGGGCCTCGACGTTGAACCTCGCCAAATATTCTCTCAAGGTTTCTCCTTTCCTTTGTTGTACTTGCATAAGGCTGGCCGACATCTTCCAATGCCTCTAGCTGGTGGTGAACTACGCCAGGAACTGCGTCTCAAGCTGCTCCTAGGAGAATATGGACCGCGGAGGAAAGGAGTTGTACCGGGTTCTGACAATTTCGTGGAGGGTGGTGATGAAGGCCTTGCACATGAGATCTTTGGAGGAGCCGTGCAATATCATTAGTGCCTTAAACCCCCCACTGTGATTGTTGGGGTCCGAGGCTCCATCGTATTTCTCGAACTGAGGGGGCCGCTAGCCGGTTGGGGGAAGCTCATCAACGATCTCTTGGACAAAGATAGGTTCCTTCATGGGTTGGATGTGGTGCTTCTGTAAGGGTCGGGCCGTCGGAGGAGCCGTGCTTCTATCCGCTTGGTGGCGTTCTAGTTTGACCAACTGCTCTCTCAGTTCTCTAATCTCGGAATCTCTACCGGTTGGGACCACGTTTACGGACTTCTCCACTTTCGGGATCGCAGGTTGGTCGCGAGTCAAGTTGGATTCTGCTATCGAGGTCATCGACTGCTATAGACGTTGGCTGAGCCATTCTTTCGTTGGCACTTGACTGGAGTGATGGGATCTACTACGGGCGTCATGCGCGCGAGGCCAAGTTGGGGAGTTAGGTCTTTTGGCGTGACTGCAATCGGATTAGGCCCCGTGCGGACCTGCATGGTGCCTTTTGGGGTCCTTAATGTGAGGATCAACCGTGGCAGGGCAAGTGGCTTGTGGGCATGCGCCGGTTGTCCCAGCATCTCCATCATGGTGAAGATATGGTCAACTTTTTGCTACATGGCAAGGAACTGTGCAGGGTTAACCATTGTTTGATGCTAGGGCTCCCGAGGCGGAGAGTTGCGAAGTGAGTGGATCCCCGAGATGGGGAATGGGCTCTAGAGCGATCGGATTTGTTCTTAGGCATAGTTGCTTTTAGTGAGCGGAAAGGGATTTGGGAAACGACTTTTTGTATGTTCCTATAATTTGATGTTGTCTGATCTGAGGTGTTCCAAATTGATGACACAATCAGATAGTCCTAACAATTGGACGAGGCCGAGGTGGAAGGATGAAGCGGTGCACCGAGATCTGCAACTAGGAGAAAGGTTAGAGGCTTGAGGAGTTGTTCCTCGGGTAGGTACTCCGACACTCAAGTTAGTAGAATCGAGAAGGATGTGACCGAGCCGAGTAGGTTGAAATAGCATTGGTCCAAGTTGAAGAAATAGTGAAAAAGGTATTCAATGACTGTAGTCCCAAAAAGGTCCCTTACCTCAAGCAGGGAATACCTAATTATAGTTGGGTGTCCATATCCTAGATGGCTAGGGCTTCCGGGGTTATCGAGATAAAGGCATCCGCCGAAATCTCAGGAGGTTTCCTTTTCCAGCGGAGTTCGCTTCTTTGTCCCTACAGGATACTCCTTCTTAATCGTGCTCTTCTATTAAACGTGATACCGACATAGCCTAAGAAGGGATGCTGCGGAGATAACCACGTGGCATCCTTGGCCAGCTAAACCATCATCCGAACAAGTACTTCACGAAATATAGAGCCTTTTATTTTATTTTTCTTTTCTTTTTATATTATTTCGCAAAATCAAAATATATTTTCTTCTCTCTTTCGTTTTAATTTTTCATCTCTATTTTATTTAATTAAGCATTTATCTATCATTAATTCAGTGTATAATACGAAGAAGAATTTAAAAAAATAATAATAAATTTACTATACCTTTACATTGCGTAATGACCATGATGCCTCGTGCGGTGGTTACAATACCACCTCCACCCTTTATTCCAGGGGTAAAAGTGACATAAGAATTTAGAAGAGATCTAACGGTAAATCTGGTACGTGTGGTGAAAGAGAGGTCTTTCCTTCTCTGGCCTGGCCTGTAAATTTTTGTTTGGTTGCTTACCAGCTGGAGTTGGACGGTTGTAGAAAACTGGAAATTCCTTTCCACCCCACATGCCCTCATCGCCCCTCCCAAGTCCCAACAACTTCCACAGGACATTCCAATTCCAAAGCTCTCTCCACTTTTAATATGTTTTTGTTCTTAATCTTGTTTTAATTCCGCTTTTCTTAATATTATTGCTTCTTCTTTTTCTTGAATATTTTATTTCTGCTGTCGTGCTTTTGGGTTCTATAAATCCCACTATCTACGCTCTTCAAAGCCCTTCCCTTCTCCTTCCTTTCCTGTAATCTTGAATTATCTTTTTGTTTCCTCTTTTTTCCTTCTGCAGTTCTTCAGATAGATCTGAGGTTCTGGAGTTTTGCAGTGTCAATTCCTCTGTTTCCAAGGGTGGGGTGATCAGTAATGATCTTGATGTTTGGAGTTCTGAATTGAAGGGTTGGTTTTGCTTTTCAGAACGAAGCTGAAGGCGCCCTTCTGCCGGATCTCTGCGAGTTCCTTGATTTGGGGCAAAGATCCTGGTTTTTTGTTTTCAGATTACAGGGTTTATTTGCCTCTGATGTTGGTTTGCTGAATCTTTAGCTGCTCTTTTGTTTTTCTAAAAATCAAAGTTTTCTTTTCTTCTCTTGGGTGTTCTCTTTTCTTTCTTGGCTTTTCTTCAAAGGTTTCGACGTTTCTGCGGAAGGTTGGAGTTTTGAATTTTGATACACTTACACTTATCCTACTACTTATATCTGTACGAGGAGCTCTCTTACCGCTACCTTGATGCTTAATATCTTGTTCTTGATGTTTCAGATTCATGTCTCCAATTCTCAGTGAAATCCTTCTCTCGGGGTTTATGATAAATTCGACACTGAGACGCAGGACCCATTTAGTTCAGTCGTTCTCTGTTGTATTCCTTTACTGGTTCTATGTTTTTTCATGAACTAATTTTCAAAATCTGATATATTATCTATTTATAGCTATATATTATTCCTACAAAATATCCTTAAATAATTAGTATCTGCTATCCGGGTCTTGCTTGTTGTGGTTCTATAAATCTAGTCCAATCAGAAAAATCTTTTTTTTTAATATTTTCTGAGGTTGTACTTTTAATCTCTCTACCGTGAATCTACCATGGCTTCCTCAAGTGGGACTTCCTCAGGTTCTTCAGGGTCTTCAACGCTTCAGAACTCTGGTTCTGAGGAGGACCTCCGGCTTGCAATGGATCAAAGGAAACAGAAGAGAATGCTCTCGAACAGAGAGTCTGCGAGGCGATCGAGGATGCGGAAACAGAAGCACTTGGACGATCTCATGGCCCAAGTTGCTCAGCTCAGGAAAGAGAACAACCAGATCCTGACGAGTATCAACATCACCACCCAGCACTACTTGGCCATTGAGGCCGAGAATTCGATACTGAGGGCTCAAATGGGAGAGCTAAATCATAGATTACAGTCTCTGAACGAGATCATCCATTACCTGAGTCCAAACAATAGTGCTTTCGAGACTGAAGATCCTCAGATCAACACCGAAAGCCTCGTGAACCCGTGGAATTCCATGTATCTGAATCAACCCATCATGGCTTCTGCAGACATTTTCCAGTACTGAACTCTTACTGGAGCTGGTCAATTGGTTGTTGTTCTGCTGTCTCAGTTCATCAATCTCGTGAGCTTAGAGGCATAAAGGTCTTTTCTTAATTCTCTTCGGCCTGAGTTGAACAAAAAAAAAAGAAAAGGATAATGAGAGAGTGGTGTGGTGGTAGAGGGATTTAGTTATTGGGTTTTTGGCTTGTAAATGGGATAAAAGTAATTAAACATGGATCAGAGAGCTATATATGTAATTGGTCTCTCTATAAATAATATATCTTTTCACTCCCAACTATTCCATCACTGTTGATGCTCTTGTTTTTTTTTTTTCTTTATGTTAGAAGGTTTAACTGCTGAATTATTGCTGTTGTTAATTCTATTTGAAGAAATATATTATCATTATTGGTGGTGATGCAATCATACGTCTTCTTGGAATTATGCATGATTGGACACATTAGGAGATGATTTTATTTTTTAAGAAATCGGATGGTTGGTGCTTGTTCTTTTATTAAATTTGTTTGATCCAACTTCGGTATTTTATTGTAAACATGGGTAGGGGACGGCAAATGGTGTACAAAAATAAGCCAGCCTATTTGGACTGAAGCAAATTATGTTTAGTGAAACAGATTTCATTTCACACAGTTTACTTCTACAGAGGTTTCAACACCTTTTTCCTCCTCTCTATATCATAATTTCTCTGGATTCATTTTTCATTTTGTTACTCAGCTCTGAACAGAATTTGGTACAATCAAACAGTTCTTGAATGAATAAATCTGCCCATGAGAATAGAGCTATACCGGCCAATGTTGCTTCAGAGATGAGAAAAATATCTCTGTCATTCTTGATACCCACGTTTGATTATTGACCATCTTAAGCCTACCAGTAGCCTGCCTTTGTTCATTGAGTGATTAAGACGTGGTTGAAAAAGAAAAAAGGAATCCAAAGCAGTGATTAGATCTTTCTTGTAAACAGATAAAATAGGAAGAAGAATTACATCTCACAAGCACTCTCATCACAATTTGACCAAGTTGAAATTGTCTACAGTTCTACTCGTAATATTGGGCATCAGAATTTGACCAAGTGGAAATTGTCTACAGTCCCATATAGGGGTCCCACATCTAGGCTGATATGCCATATACCCACATCATGATTTGTCCAGTATCCTCCAGTTACTGTATGGGATTCGAAGAATATTTGACCTGAATATACCTTTGGAGTGTAATTTTGGTCAAAGGTAATCACTTAGAGACGGGAAGAACTAAGATTCTTGTCTGGCTGTCTCTCTAGGAAAATTGTTACCAGGGTGGGTTGGGCTGGGGAGTGGGTGGCACCCAATTGCGACATGGTCCACCTCCTTTTTTCCACGTGGCTCTACTGGAAAACTTGAACAAATGATATGTTAGATCTGATGGCTATGATTGCTTGATCAGGCCTACCCTTTGAAGCAAAATGATTAATGGGGTCCATCACATTTCAGATCATCCCAAATCCAATTGCTGTTAGAGGTGTTAGCACATGGATCACAGTTTCCCCACTTGAATCAATCTATAGTATTAACATAGCAGTTGAAGTAGTGGAATTGTAATTGGATAGGGTTCTCTCATGACTTGAAGTGATATATAGTGTCTGAAAACACAATTTGAATCATAAAATAACAAACAACTTTTCCTTGTTCTGTAATCTGACCCAACCCACTTGATCCACCCAAACCCACCTGCTTGTAACCCATGCACCCATTTAAAATGTGAGTTGAATATGGGTCTAATCACGCTCATTGGGTCAGGTAAAATGGGTTGGTTAGATTGGGTCAGTCATGGGTACCCATTTGTCACCCCTACAAGGTTCCCTACTTGAAGTTTGAAGTTTGAACCACCCATTACAATCCATCAGAGACTAAACTATTTAGTGCCTCTTAATAAACAGATTAAATGCTTTTATTTACTTATGTTTGGTAAATATTAAGACATGGTAACTTAAAGTAATGGAGCTCTCTTAGTTTTACATGGTTAGCTTTTCATGTGAGGCCAGGAGGGGACAAAGCAATTAGGCTCAACATGATTTTATCCTGAAAGACAAGCTTGGTTTTCTCGAACTTTTCATCAATTTGTACTTCATCTCAATTAAACAACTATTCAAATAAAATAATTGAAAGATTCTTTGTGAAATTGAATCACCCATTTGTCCTTCCATGCTTCATTGTTTCTCTTTTTCTTCTTCTCAACCATAAAGAATGCAAGTGTGGCAAGGAGACAAAGGCTGTCATGTTTTTGTCACAATTGAATGTTAATGCTTCGCCTATCAAAAAATAAATTAATAAAAGTAAAAGAAAATTTATCTTAAATCTAAATATATAATGTTAATGGTTCCGTAAGCACTCATCTATCTATCTTATATATATATATATATATATATATATTCTTTTCAATTCCTTTTCTTTTGTTAATAAATTTAAAACAAAAGATATAATAAAATGCAGTCAACGTATATACAATTAATATGTGAAAATTGAAATTATAAGCTTGCCCTAGACAGAA
The DNA here is from genome assembly GCF_055504915.1 of Nelumbo nucifera. Taxonomy (NCBI): domain Eukaryota; kingdom Viridiplantae; phylum Streptophyta; class Magnoliopsida; order Proteales; family Nelumbonaceae; genus Nelumbo; species Nelumbo nucifera. The sequence continues at coordinate 97,511,867 of NC_142649.1, forward strand.
ACCACCCAAATGCAGAGCAAACTTAATTATGAACCTGTATCATTGTATGGTACTATTGATGCATGATAAAAAAAAATATGCCAGTTGCCCACTTGGCTTATCAAGGGATCAGTCAGTCAAATAAGAGCAGTGAGGTCTTGTCCAGAGAGTTAAAAAAAAAAATTAAGAGAATATGTGAAAATAGTAGGATCATGGGCTTGTATTGCTTGAGTAGTCTTTTCTAGTGATTTGAAGGTTTTATTAATTAATAAGATAATACCTTTAATTTAATTTGATGCCCCTTAGTACGAATAAAGACAAAAAATGAGAGGTAAGAAGAAAAGGAGAAATCAAAGAAGGCAGGCTGTGGTTTTTCTTGCTTCTTTTTGGGATGCTTTAATTTGTTATGAGAAAGGAGAAACAGGAAATAATTAATAATTGTGTAAATCAAAGAGACCCAAGATGAACAGTTGGTAAATCAAGTGAAGAATAAGCTTGGGTTTAATTGGGTGCATTTCTGAAGAAAGCCTTAAGTAAATTAATACTGTAAATTTGTGATTGGATCAGATGATGAAAGCAGGTGTGCAGCCATTAATATCTGTAATGTAAAAAAAGCTCAGTCACATGAGTTGAGAGAAAAAAAGGGGATCTTTCTCTTGCGTTTGATTCTTTCTTTTAACTGGTTTCGTGACTGAAAATGTGGGCTGCGAGTCTGTGATGATGATGTTAGCTAAAGAGTGATATTTTGGGTCTCCTTGCCCACTTAAAGCCTAAAAACAAAGATGGGTTCGGTCTATTATTGATTAAATATTCATTGTGGGTGATGAAAATAGTCAGAAAGAAAGACAATTTAAAGCGAGTTAGCTAATAGCTAGGGTTATTGTATTTAGCATAGAGAATGGAGAGTGGACATCATGATCAAGACTAAGTGAATTAAACATTATTTAAGGGTTTATATTCTATATAAAAACCCTTAGCTATGCATGAACATTTCTGTTTCTTATGACTTTATACTATTATATATATATATATACACCTAAATCAAACGCAAATTAATTAACAAAATTGGTTACGTCAGTGGAGAGTGAAACTAGCTAGCGTGTTTCAAACTTGTCTTTCAAAAACTACAGAGTGCCAATGGACAGAGGTAGCTTAAGCCATGAAGAGCTTTGATGGGCACCCCTGCTAACAAATGGCTGGACCGCTGGAGTGAGGTGTCCATGCATGTCTACTAAAAAGGCATACAACTTAGATTATTTTTTTCTCCCCGCTTGAAAGCGCGATGTGGTGTGGTGCGTCACTGAAAACCAACACCATGTCTTTTTTCTGTAATTGCTCATTCACTAATAGAATAGTAGTGGGTCTTTCGCCTCATCTCAACTCTTTTGAGATTTTTGGTACGCTGAGATGTGAAACCGAGCAGGAGGATGACATAATTGACACCAACGTTCAAGACCTCTCTATCTTATTTAATTTGATATAATATATAATTGCAGACAATGACTAGTAGTCGAAGTAATAAGATTAATTACTTCATTAATTAAACGATGAAATACAAACGTTCTTTGGTAAGATTAGTTCAACTATTCCCCTCTAATTTCTTCATTCAATAAATTATGATGCATTTAGCTAGTAATATTATACTAGTTATACATTATCAACCAATTATATTAAATTGTTTACTTTTCATTAGTTGATGTTTATGTATTTATCATCGTGTTCAACCAATTACGTCTTTTGTTGTACTGTGTACTAGAAGTACGGTATATATTGGTTATTGTTGCCGGTCAAAATGGGCCGAGGGCAATACAGTCAATTTACTCACAAGCCGAGTGCCGAGGTGCCAAGGAGCGGTGGAGGAGTCCGAGGTCTTAAGGAGCCGATGACTTGTGGGGCACCAATCCTGCAAAGAGTAGATGAAGAGTAACGTTAGAGGCCTCGGGTGAATACCCAAGGTGGAGACTCGGATGGTCAAGTTATATTAGGAGGCACGAGGTGGACGAGGCCACAAAGGAGATTAAATATTCCCAAGCTTTTGCTCTTGAGCCTAAGTTCCAGTTGCGGGTGTGTAGATGGTTACCTCGAGGGGGTTGCCCCTTATTTATACTTGAGGCCGCCTAGAGGCAGGTGGGCTCGGATGGTCCAATGCAGTCTGTACGTGAGTTGCACGGTCATCCAAGGTCACCAAGTGAGCTCGCGCCATTGGCTCCAGAATATACGCCGAGCTCAGTTTTGCGCACACATGATTGGATCCGCCCTGAACTTCGTCGCCTAACATGCGCATGTCCGCTATTGGTCATGGCCGCATGCGCCTGCATCATTTGCCCCCCCCCCCCCACTCTTGAGGCCGTGGTGGAGGTCTGTGCTAGGGACCTCAGCTTTGGCCGAAGGGAGTGCATTGGTTGTGTTGGGAGGTGCTGTTAGACCTTCCAAATAAGGATCTCGGCCCCAGTCTATCGGGGACGAACATGGCGTGGCCTATGGTGGTGTCGACTTGATCTTCATGTTGTTTTCTAAGGGATGTCATGGTGACCCCTACTGTTGGGAGGCCTTGGCTTCAGTGGAAGAGTTTGCTGGAGGTGGACGAGAGGGAACCTTGCCCCCTACCCTACTTTCTTGCTGATGCTGAGACAGGTCTGCGGAGGTCTCAGCCTCGGCAAAGAGGAGTGCGGGGTTATGACTTAGTCATTTGTAGAGTGCGACGTGCCATTGTCAGTTAGCAAACTGTGGGAGAGACGGGTCACGAAGGCGGGTGCAGACCGTGCGCAACATGGGTTTTCGTACTAACGGGTCAGAGCCATGTTCGTGGCGGATCGGGCGAGCTGAGTCATGCGTTCACTGGTTCAAAGTTGCTGGTCGAACCGGCGAGCGTGACAAGAGAACCGGTCAGCTCGCTTGGTGTTGTTTTGTTTTCCTGAGGCGAGCGATGTGTGTCGGTCAGTGGAGAGGGCTGTGAAGGCGGTCATTATGCAATCGTCGGATCGGAGGTGATCTAGGTCGTCCATTTTCCTTTAAATAGGAACATTAGTTGCATCACTTCGCATCATTTGCTTCAAAGCGCCCTTGCTTTCGAGTGATCTTTGCTTACCAGAGCCTTCGGCTTGCAAGTCTTCCTTAGAACTCTCCAGCCCTCGTCTTTTTTTAGGTAAACATCTTGTCCCCATGTGTTACTCCAACTCTAGCCCTGAATGCTATGAGCTCCCGAGCTCCTCGGGTGCGAGCTCCTACCGAACGCCATCACCCACCAACCCCAACCAAGATACCTTGGTAGCCGAGGTCCCAGCTCCGAGGCACGGGGTCAAGGTGCTGAGGGAGAAGACTGCCCCCGAAGGCGCCAAGTGCAACCGAAGGAGCGACGACTCTCCTTGTGAGAGCGCTGCATCAGTGATGCCGAGGGAGGCCGAGGGATCCCCCGAGGTGGTAGAGGGGGAGGTCGTTCCCGAGCCCAGCCCGAGGAAGGTGGTTGAATATGTTGCCCGAGGGATGACGATAGGGCGTCTGCCATGCTCGAAGCACAACAATGTTCTTGACTATGACCAAGTGAAATCCTTGGCTAGGAGGTATCATATTCCTCGGTCCTATAGGCTTAGGGTCCCCGACACTAGTAATCGGCCATGGACGTCGGAGGAGGGGGAGATCTGTGTGTACCAACATTTGTTGGAGTTTGGCCTCAAATTTCCCCTCCATCCTATGATCTCGAAGCTGTTGAAGTGATACGACATCATGATCAGCCAGCTAGCCCCTAATGCCCTGAGGACCATCATTGCCCTGTTGGTGGTAGGCCGGCTTTGGGACGTGGAGCTGACCCAAAAGATCTTTCGCGCCTTGTTCGTGCCAAGGTCACACAGTGGCTTGTACTACTTCCATCTCTGGAGAGGTTGACCCGTGGACAACCCCTCGTCCCTTCATAACTGGAAGAGCAAGTTCTTCTTTGTCTCTTGCCTCGAGGGTTGGTCATTTAAGACGAGCTGGGGGAGACAGATTTTGTTGCCGAGAAGCCCACGCCCCTTCTTCGGGATGATGAAGCCGCAGTGATGACCCACATTCTTGTGTTGGGGACGATCTGGGCCAAGCCCCTAGTGATGGAAGAGTTTTCCTTGGTTGTCGGGCACAACCCTGCCCGCCTCGGTAGGAGAAGTCTTGTTGTCAAATTTTAACACGTCGGTCTTTCATTTTACATGGAGGTACTGACTCCTTTCGTTTTTTTTTTTTTTTTTTTTTTTTTGTAGAGATGCTTGTGGACGCAAAGAGATATCTGCTGGAGAAGGCCCTGGGCCAGGAAGAATGCCCCTGGCGAGTGTGTCTAGGAGGCAGATGCCGAGGGGGTCTGCTCCTGCACCTGCCAAGACGACGCCTCGGCCTCCAATTGCTACTACCAGTGGGGCTGACTGGGTTAAGAGCCCGGCCGAGGGGAGCCAACAGAAGGTGGATGGCCAGAAGAGGCCAGCTGACACACCTCATCCCCCGCAGGGGAAGAGGTTGGCGCATAAAAATCGCCCAACCGAGGGCGGTGACCGAGAGAGGGAGGCCACTAGTGCACCACAGAGGCCTTCTGCAAAGGAGCCTGTAATTGGGCCTTCGTCTTCTGAAGAGCCCTTGCCCTTGGAAGAGGGGGAGCTCGTTGTGTGACGAGTATTCCACCCTCGATGGAATGTTTGAGAGGGGGACTCTATCGACACCGCGGGGGTTGGTAGAATTTTGATTAAGGGGGGGATCATCTCGCCATGATGAACTTGAACCCCCTCGTTGTTTGAGACCAAGGCCTAGACTTCCTGGTCGAGGTATGTTGTTTCTTTCCTTCGCTTCGTTGGCTTCCTTTTTCGCTTTTTTAGTTAAATCTGCTGATGTGGGTGCTTTTGTTGCAGGTTTGTCGGCACTACGTCGGCTTGAATGACCGAGTCAGACTCCTCCTCAACCGCCTGAAGAAGATCGAGGAGAAGAACGAGCAGCTCGAGCTGTGGGTTGCTTTGGCCGAGAGCAACCGAGATGATGCCCTTTCAGCTCTAGAGGAGGAAAAACAACTCCAGAAAATGTTGGAGGATGACTTAAAGGCGGAGAAGGCTCGGGTTGCTGAGCTTCAGGAATAGCTTAAGAACGAGCAGCTCGAGCATGCCCATCTAGACGAGGCCATGGTGGAGGCTCAGGAGGACGACAAGAACGCCGTCCTTGTCTGGAAGACCTCGGAGGAGTACCAATGAGCCCTAGCCACTTATGGGGTTGATTCCTACTTAAAGGGGATCGAGGACACAAAGCATGAGGTGTTGCGGTTGGCTCTGAACTTCCTGGTGGACGAGCTGAAGGTCCCCTCAGATGTCGAGACTCTTCCTCCTGAGGTTCCCCTCATTCCTATTGTTGCTGAGGACTCAGTCGCCCCTCCTACTGAGGACTCAATCGTTCCTCCTATCAATGGCAGCGTGTAGGCGGCATACCTTTTCTACTTTTTTGTCAATCTCTTTGTAAAGGGTTTCATCTCCCGAGGCCTTCTTTTGTAAGGACTGAACTCCCATACATAGTGAAATATGAAACACTTTTTTATGTATCTTGTGCCTTTATCACTTGTATTTCTCTCTTTCTTCTTTTTTTTTCTCGAAGGTCACAAGTAGCAAAATATTAATGTCCGAGGTAACCTATTAGTCGCTCACTTAGGAAGTTAAAGGGGTTTGGCCAAGGCTGAGATGTGCCACCGAGGTGCTCGAGGCTCCTTTCCTCAGTGGGGAGGAAAGGGGTTGGTGTCGGCTCTCCGAGCTTGCTCTTGGTCCCCTTAGGAATTGGCTGGGCGAGGTTGAGGTGAACTGTTGGGGTGCCCGAGGTTGTGCCCCGCTTGACCTTTGTCATGCTAAGTGCATGGAGCCGAGGTGGCCTGCTTCTACCGAGGTGTTTGGGGCGAGGGATGTGCCCTGGCCGACATGGCTTACCTTTTCCGGAAGTGCCCTAGGGTGATCCTTCAAACGACTTGGGGTACCGTGGCGCTCTCGACAGAGGTCACCGCGTTTTTCCTACTTGGCGAGGTACTTAGGTGATTTCTTAGTGTTCGTTTGTTATAGGCCAAGGTTAGTGGCCAATGCTTGTAGTCGAGGCCCCTATCACTTCCTGCCTTAGTACAAGGGCGAGGCAAACGTATGGTTTGCGAAGAACTGTGTGTCCCAGCCACCGTCCGGTCTAAGCGTGGGGCCTCAGACGGGGCTATACACGTCGGCCGGTCGTGTGGCCGGGGGGGAGGAACTTTGCATTTGTCTTCACTGTTTGGCTACTAGGGAGCACATTCATTGGTAATACATTCGGAGATTTTCCGAATTCCATGTTCGAGGGATCGGTCTTCCATTTAAGTGTTTGAGCCGAAATGTGCTAGGGCCGACAACTTGCTTGACTTTGTAGGGACCTTCCTAGCTGGGGCCAAACTTTCCTACACCAGGCTCGGGCACCATGACTTTCCTAAGGACGAGGTCTCCTTCTTAGTAATGTCTCTCTTTTACCCTTGAGTTGTAGTAGCGAGCTACTCTTTGATGATAGGCTACTACCTTGACCTATGCCTGTTCTCTGACTTCTTCCAGCAAGTCTAGGTTGGTTCTGAGCTCTTCATCGTTCTCAGCTTCATTGTACACCTCGGTCTGAAGCGTCGACTGGCAAATCTCTATTGGAACAACAACCTCGGTGCCATAAGTTAGGTTGAATGGGGTCTCTCCTGTAGCTATCCGAGGTTGTTGTTCGATAGGCCCATAGGACACTACTTAGTTCATCAGCCTAGAGGCCTTTGGCTCTGTCGAGTCTGGTCTTTAGTTCATCTAAGATAGTTCGATTGGTGACCTTGGCTAGGCCATTTGTTTGAGGGTAGCCTACCAAGGTATATTGCTACTTGATGCCGAGGGAAGTGCACCATTCCCGAAACCTCGCGTCATCGAACAGATTCCCGTTGTTTGTGACTAGCATACAGGAGAGGCCGAAGTGGCAGATGATGTTCTTCTAGAGGAAATTTTGTATCATTTTGGATGTGATGGTAGCCAGGGGCTTGACTTCGACCCATTCGGTGAAGTAGTTGATGGCGACAAAGAGGTACATTTTGTTTCCGGTGGCTTAAGGGAAGGGGCTGAGGAGGTCCATGCCCCACTTAGCGAAGGGCCAAGGGTTGCTGATGGCCGATGGGGTTGTAGCTAGTCAGTGGGAGATGTTGAAGTGTCTCTAGCACCGGTTGCATTTTTGCACCAGCTCGGATGCATCCTTCTGAACCGTCAACCAGAAGTACCCTTGCCTTGGTGCCTTTTGGGCCAAAGCTCTACCTCTGAGGTGGTTGTCGTAGATGCCTTCGTGAATCTCTCGAAGAACGTATTTGTCCTCCTCTCGATGGAGGCATCGGAGGTAGGCAAGGTGAAAGATCTTCGGTATAGCTTCCCTTCAAATAAAGTGTAGTGGGCGACCTGTCTTCAGATTCGTCTGGCCTAGTTTTTGTTTTTGGGTAGCTATTCAATCAAAAGAAAAGTAATGGTGGGACCCATCCATGACAGCTCGACTTGTACTGGAAGGACTTGAACTTCTTCAATGGAGGGCCAAGATAACTTTTCCATTCGAATAGTGTGGCCGAGGGCTGCGCCTGAGGTGCTTGCTAACTTGGATAGGACGTCGGCTCTCATGTTCTTGGACCGCAGAACTTGTCGTAGCGAGAAGTGTTGGAAGTGGCGGGCTAGTTCTTGCTCTTTAGTGAGGTACTTGGTTATGCTTTGCTCTCTAGCCTCGTACTCACCGTTGACTTGGTTTACCACCAGTTGGGAATCACTGAAGACCTCAATGTGCTGGGAGTCGAGGTCCTTCGCGAGTTGTAATCCGGCGAGGAGGGCTTTGTACTTGGCTTCATTATTGGACGTCGAGAAGTCAAACCTCAACGCGTATTCTATTTCGATGTTGTATGGGGTGAGGAGTACGAGGCTGGCTCCACTTCCCTTGGAGTTGGATGATCCATCAATGAACAACTTCCAGGTAGGTCGAGCTTCTTCAGACGGCTGAGATCTTTCTTCCTGCTCCTCTTCAGGGGCTTGGCGGAGGGTTTGGATGAAGGTGCATTCTGTCACGAGATCTGCCAAGGCTTGTGCTTTGATTGCTGGCCTCGGCTGGTACTGAATGTTGAGCTCAGACAGCTCAATGGCCCACTTGATTAGCCACCCCGAGGTCTCGGGCTTGGTGAGGATGGCTTTAAGGGGTTGATTGGTTAGAACCGTCATAGTGTGGGCTTGAAAATACGACCTGAGCTTCCTGGCCGAAACCACCAAGGTGAAAGACAACTTCTCCACCTCGGGATATCGGGTCTCGGCGTTGCAAAGGACCTTGCTGACATAGTAGATTGGTCTCTGTACTCCATCTTCTCTTATCAGTACCGAGATGATAGCCTAATCTCGGTTGAGAGATACAAATATAACATGTCCCCTAGGAGTGGCTGAGTGAGGAGGGGAGGTGAGGCGAGGTAGGACTTTAACTCTTTGAAGGCATGCTGACACTCTTCTGTCCATTGGAAGTTCTTCAGTTTCTTGATGGCTTGGAAGAAGGGTACTTATTGGTCAACTGACTTCGACATGAAGCGGTTAAAGGCAGCCACTTGGCCAATAAGTCTTTAGGTTTCCTTGACCGACTGAGGTGGTTCCATATCCAAAATAGCTCAGATCTTCTCTGGGTTGGCCTCTATTCCTTAGATCTTCTCTGAGGAAACTTACCAGTTCATATAGGCTTTGGGGGGAAGGTTGGACTCGACGTGGACTGTCTTCTCAGGCTCGGCCTTGTCTAGGGGAACTGAAACAAGGTCCTCGGCCGGTTGGCCTCGGCTCGCTGGTTCCTCCTTGAGGTCAAGGCTCTTGATTTCCAGGGTTTCCTTGTTCTTGCCCTTCAGTGCTGCAACGTAACACTAGCGGGCGACTTGCTGATCCCCCGAATGACTCCGACGTCATGCTCGGTGGGGAACTTGAGGGCGAGGTGGTAGGAGGAGATGGTTGCCTTGAGTGCATGGAGGGTCGGCCTCCCGATGATGGCATTGTAGGGGGAGTCGATCCTCATGACCAAGAACTTGTTCATCCTCGTCACTTGCCGAGGCTCTGTTCCTATCATGATGGGTAGGGTGATTCTTCCTTCCGGCCTGACCACGTTGCTGGAGAAGCCGAGGAGTGGCACATTGGCGGGCTGAAGGTGCTCGGGTGCCAGGTTCATTTTCTCAAATGCATCGTAGAAGAGGATGTCAGCCGAGGAGCCGTTGTCTAGTAGAATCCTCTTCACCAAAAAGTTCGCTACAGCGACCGAGATCATGAGCACGTTGTCATGGGGGACTGTGCCCCCCTTCAAGTCCTTGTCAATGAACGCGATAGCTTCTTCCTTCTTCGACTTCTTGGAAGCCAACCCCAGGATGCTTAATTGCCTGGTGTAGGCCTTACGGGTTGAGGTCGAAGCTCCAATCGAGGTCGTGCCCTCGATAATGACGACTATTGAAAGAATGGTAGGATCCATCTAATGGACGCCATAAAGGTTGCGGAATGGGTGGGGCGAATTTCAAAAATTTCCTACCTTCTCCCAACTGGGAATCATATTCCCTGAATTTAGAATACAATATTCAAGGATCTACTTGAACCATAATCAAACCAGATCTGTACCAAAAGATAAATGGGAGGATTATACCTGATCCGGAGAAGCAGTATCTCCCAAAGTTGGTGTTCACGCCCAAAGAATGCTCCAAGATCTGTCCCTGCTGAAGATGACACAGCTGTGGATGGAACAGAACCAGCAGGGTGCGTCCTACACACTGGATCCTTCACAAGAATCCCCTGGATGTACTAAACACTGAATTCTTTCAGTCTTTCTTGCAAGACTGATGTCAAGAACTGGTTTCTTGACTTTCTTTTCTGCAAAGATCAAATCTTGCAACAATGCAGATGGCAGCGGCAGGAGGAGATTTCCAGAAACGAAAAGGCTGAACTGTTTTCTTTTCTGGAGAGAATGAGATCTAATCTCAATTCGCAGGAACCTTTCTTGCTTACCAGAACCTCTTGGATCGAAATCTGATTTCCCTGTCTTGGTTCATTCGAAAATCTCCTCTCTTTTCTTCTTGATTAAGAAATCTCCTAATTAGGAGTTATCCCAATCCAAATCAGTATTTGGATAGGGGATAATCTTAATCCCTTTCCCAGATAGAGTTAGCTTACTCCTGATCTTATCAGGAGGTTACCAGATTCAAATCTGATTTGAATTTGGTCTCTAAGAGTGGATAAGGCTAAGAGCCCAATCCTTTTTGCTAACTTCAATCTCAAATTCGCCCCATTGATGGGTGATCATATCAGCCCACTTCGAAATGGGCTTTTGGCCCATTAAGTATTCAGTGTTTAATTAGTTTCCAATCTGCTGCCCAGTTAGGCTTCTTTGTATGGCGTGGGACCCAAGCATTGATCTACACACCAGCCACATGGGTTCGGCCTAGCCTTTAATACAAGGCCCAGCCAAATTCACTGAAAATCTCAATGAACCCCTTGAGTCCATCGTATGAACCCTATGGGCCCAACACTTACATTAAGTGGTCCCTGGGCCAAGCCATCTTATAAAAACCCAGGGACTGTGGGCAGGTGCAAGATTAGCCCATCAGGTATTATCCTAAATGGTCTTACACTTAACCTCTCAGCCCTTAATGATCAAGCACTGCCCGACAAGAGAGGACCTCTCCCTCGGCTGCAAGGAACAGTGCCGCACTCTCCTCTCACATGGATCCCGGGAATTAAAACCATTTGCAAACATTTTGAAACCGTACATATATATGTAAATATATTAATTTTGCAAAAACAAAATTCCAACGATTGAAATCAACTGCCGGCAGTTTGGTTTCCATCAGAGAGAGTGCATTCCCGATCATTACCCTTTGTCCGACAAAGTGGCTGATTCTGTCACTATGACCACCCACTCAAATGAATTCTCAAACTGCCCCAACATACCCAGGTTTTGATCCCCACTAAGGATCTCACTGATTGGCATATCAAAGGCAGCCTGATCCAGCACCTAGTGAAGTGTCATAATCGAGTCTAGGGGTCAGGTGTAACTTTCCAGTTTTGCCCATCTATCTCCAAGGTCCAGGGCAAGACTGGAAATTTGGTCCGGTTCAAGGATTCAAGTAATCCCATGCTGTATGTGCCGCGGGTCTTACCCTGATGGCTGAGACAGGCCATCCCAACACTTGGTGGCACACCAGTATCAGCCTTGGCAGGATAAATCTCCCCAGACTTATCCAACGGCTGTGAACATTTAAAACTAACATGAGTCTCTACAAATGTCCAGTTTTAGGGTTTTACACAGAATTAAACCAAACAACATGAATCAAACATGCACTTTATTTATTTCCACTAAATAACAAAAGTACATCAAAATGATTGAAGCTAAGGGCATACAAAACTGTCTAACAACTATGACGCTAGCTAATTGTTGGTGCTACTGGTACTGCTACTACTGTGAGAACGAGGCGCCTACCTTGCCACCCACATATTGCTTAAGGTGGTCGCAGTGAATGAGAGACTCTATTTCATTTTTCAACTCATAGTAGTCCTCGGTGTCATTGTTGGTGTCGCGGTAGTACTTACAATACTTCTTCGGGTTTCCCCTCTTGGGGTTTCTTTTCATCTTCTTAGGCTACTTGAGTACTCCTTTTTCCCGACCTACATGAAGATCTACATCTGGGTGGAGTTGAGTAGCGTATATTCTCTATAAGCCAGGGCCAAGGCTGGTGGCTTCTTGTTGTCATTGTTGTTGTTGTTGTTGTCATTGTGACCGTCTCCATTCCTTCTCTTCTTCTCGGGGCCTCCATGGTGGCGGTTGGCCGCTCCTTCTTGGTGATCGCCAACTGAGGCCTCCTCGACGGTGATGTACTTGAGGGCCAAGCCTGATATGAGGCTGTTGATGACAGTGTGCATGGAGATTATGGAGTTGAGGTCCCAGACCTCAAGCTCCTTCTTTAAACGGTCGATGTATGATCACAGGCTCTTGCCCTGCTTTTTCCAAACAACCATGAGGGAGACGACACTCTTTTGGCACTGCTTGCTCCTGATGGACTGGGCGAGGAAGAGACAGGTGAACTATTCCCACGAACCGATGAAGCGAAGGGGGAGCCCAGAGAACCAATGATGGGCTGCCCCCTTGAAGGTTGCCTGGAAAGTTTGGCACATCAGGGTGTCGAAGTATCCATAGAGGAGCATGAGTGCCTTGAAGCTTTCCAAGTGGTCATCGGTGTCCGTCGTCTCATCGTACATCTCGAGCGCAAGAACTTTGAAGTGCAGCAGAAGCAGCTCAACAATGATGTCTGAGGTAAAAGCGTCCATCCTTCCAGATGGATGACTCTAGCTGGACGAGGCTTCAGCTCTGCTTTCTCTTAGTTGGTGGAACTCATCTTTGACGGATCCAAGCTGCTCTTGCAGGTCTACAATTCTCTAGTCAAGGGGGGACTGGGCCTCGTCCCGATCCTCTTAGACTTGGCGGGGCTAGGCACAATTCCCCGAATGGGCCTATGACCAATCCTTCTTGCCCGTCTATCATTTAGGAGGTCTTAGAGGTTTGAGACGCGTGAGGGAGAAGTGCAATGTCAGCCCTCGGCCCTCGAGAGGGGGTTGTGATGGCCTGATCGCCCGCCTTCGTCCCGAGAGTTCTCTCTTTGACGGCGGTGATGATGCTCTTGATCTTGTCAATGATTGCGAGAATGTGTAGATTCTTCCCCCCTTTGGCTAGGGGTCTAGAAGCTCTCGGCAATTGGCTAGTATGCCGGCTACTATCAGATTCCGAACTGACCTAGAGCTCCCAGGGCAGCCTCCTGCCTGGGGGTACACCTCGTCAATCCATTGGGCGAGGTGGTCTAGCCAATCGAGGACTGCTTGGAGTTGTTTCGTCGTGACCAGGTTCTGGGCATTCTTGGTGTTTCTTACCATGTTGGCTGAAGCTTAGACTTAGGAGTTGATTCTTTTAGTTTTTTAAGGAAGCTTGATTGAGGGGAATCTTAGTGGCGTTCCCACAGACGACGCCAATTGTTGCCGGTCAAAATGGGCTGAGGGTAACACAATCAATTTACTCCCAAGCCGAGGTGTTGAGGAGCGATGGAGGAGTCTAAGGTTTCGAGGAGCCAAGGACTTGCGGGTCGATCCTACAAAGAGTGGAAGAAGAGTAACGTCAGAAGCCTTGAGTGAATACCCGAGGCAGAGACTTCGACGGTCAAGTTAGTATCAGGAGGCACGTGGTGGATGAGGCATGAGGTGCAAGCACTCAGACGAGGCCACAAAGGAGATTAAGCGTTCCCAAGCTTTTGCTCTTGAGCCTAAGTTCCAGTTGCGGGTGTGTAGATGTTTACCTCGAGGGGGTTGCCCCCTATTTATACTTGAAACTGCTTGGAGACAAATGGGCTCGGATAGTCCAAATGCAGTCTGTATACTAGGTGCACGGTCATCCGAGGTCGCCAAGTAAGCTCGCACCATTGGCTCCAGGATATACTTCGAGCTCAGTTTTATCCACGCCCTGATTCAACCCGCCCTGAACTCCGCCGCTAACACGCACAGGTCCGCTATTGGTCATGGCCACATGCGCCTGCATCAGGTACCAACATACAAACATCCAAAGCATTGATGAGATGAGATTTACAATTTGAGGACGGAGAAAACAGCAAAAACTCTGCCACTAAGAAGAAAAACAAAATGGGCAGATTTGTTCTTTCAATAGTGGTGGCCTTTGGCCTCATGTGGTATGGCATGGACCCTTTTATTTTTCAGTACTTTTATTATTATTATTATTATTCAAAACCTTTCTTTCACTAATGGCTTATAACATGAAGCACAACATTGAGAGAGTGATGTATGGTTAAAATGCATGGCATAAGATTATAATATTAGCATTAATCAATTAATTAATCTGTAGGGTTCTATTGTCTCTTGCATGAACCATCTTGTTTGATAGTAGATTATTTCTTAAAGCAAATATTGATGGTTGTGTATGTGTTTTAGTTTTCAAAACTGAAACCAAAAGTATATTCTTAAACTTAAGTTTAAAAAATATATTTGCATCTCGTTATTTAATATCATGTCTCACAAACCATATAGTTTTTATACTAAAAAATTTGTTTTTGTTTTAAAAAACCATTATTTTGATGGTTCAAAAAATCTTTGTTTCTTTTCTAAACAAAACCAACTTGTTTTGTTTTTGCCTTTCAAAAAAAAAAAGAATATAAAAGCATATTTTCGTTTAATTTTTTGTTGACGTAGTAATTTAAAAAACAAATGAAAACAAAAACATTCATATCGTAAAACACCGCCTGAATTAAAAATCGAAAATGAAAAATGAGCATTTAATATTGTTCAATGTTGCAAGGTTAAATGAATGGCTTTGTAACTAATACCTTGATGTAAATACAAGATTCGTAATACACATTCTCTCAGTGGTTGAGTGATTAGATAAAATTATCATCTAAGTTTAATTTAAGCCAAAACCAATTATTTAAAAGTCATGGTTGTCAAGTTGTTTGGCATGGAGTTATACCCGTCTTGTGTAGTATGAAAGTTCAATCAAAGAAAATGGATGAGAGGCAGTATGATAATATATAGATAATAACGAATGCGTGACGAAGAGACAGACTAAATGGGGCCCATGAATCCATGATTGAAGCCTTGAAGGAGTACTCAGTAGAAGCTTTTTACGTTTAATAGTTTTAAAATTTGATCTCTTTACTTTCCTTAACCCATCAACTTGTTTTCTGTTTAATGCCTTTCAGTGTTTATAATCAGTCGTCATCTCCTAAAGTAGTGGAGAGGGGAGAGAGATATTAACAGTCTTCTCATTACTAACAACTCTGCGCACTTAAAGAGGGTCACATTTTAGTACCTTGAACTTCCTTACTAAAATACCTATATTCAGATTCTCCTTTTTTTCATTGTTCCTCTTCTAATCCATTGGCAACACCAAACAAAAATCAGAATATATAAGCTAAAGTCTATATACCAAAACAAAAGTATCCAGAAACAAGCCAAAGCATTTAAGTTCTCTAGGGAAGTCTTTAGACAATGAGAATGGTTGAATACTTAAATAATGTTTTATGGTTTTCAAAATCGGACCGGTCTGAATGATCGGACCAGAAAAACCGGGAACCGGTTAGGTGTCCAATTCTATTATGCCCCAAAACCAGATTCTCCCTTAAACTGTTGAACTGGGTGGTTAATCGTTCAAACCGTTCAAATGATTTTGACCATTTACTTTTTTTTTTTTGTCAAAATGGTTCGAATGGTCAGACCATTCAACCCGTAACTGGACCCCTAACTGGTTCAATCACCGATTCAGTTTTAAAATCCATGCAATGTTTACATGTTGGCTTCTGTACCCATACAAATCACCGCCCGCAATTTTTTTTTTTTTTTGCTGCCATTGTTTGCGTTGGAAGGTAGAAGAAAATAAAACATATAATCTAAACATGAGCATTTTTATAATTTTATGACTATCTTAATGTGCTGTACATTGAAAACATCTCCCCGTGATTTTATATGGGAAATATTCCCAGCTGGATGTTATGTGTTATGATGAAAAGCCGCTGTCAGCATGATTGGAGGGGTAATTTTGGGTCCACCTAGAACTAGAAGGCCTTTAGGAACTGCTGCGCTTAGGGGCTAAGTTTATGTAGTGGACTTGGGCCTACCTTTAATACCTGAGAAATATTGGGCTGGATTAGACACATATAGACCTGTTCATGGGCTGGGTAGCACAGGCCCACAGACTCAGGTTCACGCTTTAAATACCTGGCCTGATAATTTTTTGGACCGAGTTCTGGTTTTTTCAAATAAGCCTGACCCAATACTATTACATATAATCAAAAAAAGTACTTGTGTTATATATAATTAATAAATATATATAATATATATTTGTTTCTTAAATTATTAATAAATATTAATTTACTATTAAGAAATACAAATTAGTTCATTAATTTATTAAATTATTACTAAATTAATATAATATTAGTTTATAAAAGTACATTGAAAATAAGACATTTTATGTACAGGTTGAGCTTTATATAAAAGCCAGGCTCAGGCTCAAGATCTAGGCCTGATGGTCAGGCCGGGCTCGGGCTCGAACCTACACATTTTATATTGATAAAGAGGCAAAGTCCAGTCCAAGCCCGGCCCATGAACAGGTAAAGGCACATAGTAACTAAGAAGAAGACATGAAAGAATTGGCTTCAACTCAACTCAGGGTTCTTAGTTCTTGCAACTAATTCGCATCATCAGCAGTTCTGCATCAATCCTGCTCTTCCACTCCACCATGCCTACTTGCATATGGTTATAAGTAGGGCTGTCAATTGGACTGGATTTGGTCCAATCCAATATTGGTCCATTTATAAATGGATTGGACAAATCCAATCCAAATCCATACAAACCAAGTCCAATCCGATCCAAATAAAATGCAAATGGACCACATTGGGTCTAATCAAATCCAAATTGAATCAAATACCAAAATAACATAAAAAATCTAGAAAAATATATAAAAAAACTACAACACTTGCTGCAATTTAATCCGGTCCAAATAAAATGCAAATGGACCGGATTGAACCCAATCCAATCCAAATTGAATCAAACACCAAACTAACATGAAAGTCCAGAAAAATATATAAAAAAACTACAGCATCTGCTGCAATCCAATCCAATCCAATTAAAATGCAAATGGACTAGATTGGGTCCAATCCAATCCAAATTGAATCAAACTCCAAAATAACATAAGAAATCCAGAAAAGATATATAAAAAAACTACAACACCTATTGTAATCTAATCCATTCCAATTAAAGTGCAAATGGATTGGATTGGGTCCAGTCCAATCCAAATTGAATCAAACACCAAAATAACATGAGAAATCCAAAAATATATATATAAAAACTACAACACCTGTTGCAATTCAATCCAATCCAATTAAAATGCAAATGGACCAGATTGGGTCAAATCCAATCCAAATTGAATCAAACACTAAAGTAACATGAAAAATCCATAGAAAAACATATAAAAAAAAACTACAACACCTACTGCAATCTAATCCAGTCCAATTAAAATGCAAATGGATCGGATTGGGTCTAATCCGATCCAAATTGAATCAAACACCAAAATAACATGGGAAATCCAGAAAAATATATTAAAAACTACAACACCCGTTGCAATCCAATCCAATCCAATTAAATGCAAATGAACCGGATTGGGTCCAATCCAATACAAAATGAGAAATCCAGAAAATATATAAAAAACTACAACACCTATTGCAATCCAATCCAATCCAATTAAATGCAAATGGACCAGATTGGGTTCAATTCAGTCCAAATTGAATGAAACATAAACAAAATTATATAAAATTTTAAAAAATATAAAAAATTATAGAAATATATTAAAACCATGGTTTTTGAACCGTCGCTGACCCGGATGGTTGGACAAGGCAACTAGTACATGGTTTTCGAGTTGTTGTTGACCCAAACGGTTGGACCGTTCAGCCCGAGAATCATCCAAGCAACTGGTTCCGTTTTACCCCAAACCCGGTCCCCGGCTAAAAATTGTTGAATCGCTCAACGACCCGTTGACCCGGGTGGTCGAATCGTCGACTCATTCAACATTTTTTGGCCATTTTTTATTTTTAATTATTATTTTTATTTTTTTTAATTTTTGTTGTCAAAACAGGCCATCCGTTCAAACCGGACAGTCAAACCATCAACCCAGAAATCAGTGGCCAAAACGGTTCCGTTTCCGGATTGTTTTTTAAAACCATGACCGATGCTATTTCATCCTTAATTCGCTGTATCTTGGCCAAAAAACTGTTGATTTGGTCAACAACCCATTGATCCAGGTGGTTGAACCGTCAACCCGTTTAATCCAAACAATGGTTTAATTTTGGTCATTTTTATTTTCATTATTTTTTATTTTTTTAATTTTTTTACATTGAAACGAGTCGTCCAATCAAACCAAATGATCAAACCGCTGACCCAATAATTGGTGGCCAAAGCGATTCCGGTTCTGGCTGGATTTTTAAAACATTTATTTCTAAAAAGATTAAAAGAAAATGAATTTTCGCAAATCACAATAAACCATACTTTTCAATGAAATCCGAAACTTCTGCAATAAATTCCTCCTCATAAAACCAGATGTATTGAATCTTGAGAGATTAAGAAATTAAGACGAATTGAGGTGGGATTCAATGACTGTTTCAGTCGCAAAAATTAAAAAAAAAAAAGAAAAAAGAAAAAAAAAGGGAATAATCAATTAGTCTTACCAATTGGATTGCTCTGTAATATGTCGTTCGTGGTTAAAGACGAGATACATAGAAAGAGAGATCGTTGTTTTCGAAAACGCTCTCTGAAATACTGTCGGACAGAGAGAGAATCAGTAATATGCCATCGGTTAAAAAGAAGTCTAAAAACGCTGTATATGCCATCGGTTAAGAAAGTCTGAGAACGCTATCTGATATACTGCCAGAGAGAGAGAAAACACCTCAAAAGGAATCATTACTAGAGATAACCCTCTCTCACATCCTTCGACGGAAACAGAGGGAGATAGTGAACAATTTAACAGACCATTTGGTTTTGATTCAAATCGGTGGGTTTGGCAAAATGGCTATTGAACTACTAGGTTTTGGTTTTGGGCCGATTCAAACCAATAATTCAAAATCGATTTGATAAGATTTGGATCGATTTGGATTCAACCCAGAACTGTCCAATTGACAGCCCTAATGATAAGGTCGCGAGTCCTCAAAGTCATTTTGTATTATTCTAACAATCTCATTTCTGGTCTTCCTCCTGATACATTAGTGATGCCGCACGATTCGTGCACTCCTAGCTGATTGTTGACTGACTCCTTGTTGGCAACGAACGACACCTGAGAAGATGTAGAAGAAGGAAACCTGGGGATTTGCCCGGTGTGAATACTCCGAAGCTTAAGTTAAAATGCTGGGTAGGAAGAAGAGAGAATATAAAAGGCTAAGAGTGTAGATCGCGATAGATCACTATGTCTCCAGATTAGTTCGTGAACAAGTAAGAGTGCAAGTTCATATCTAATTCGAGAAAGTCTGTCTCTCCGCTTAAAGGAATTTTATAGGGGCGTTCTTGTCAAATCAGGCGTAACCGCCACTGGGCTCCTGTCGCAGCCGTTACCTGTCAGGGCTGCTCAGGTGATCGTTATAATGTACTACCCGCTTGGCTGAGTGACACGTCTTCGAAGGGACAGGCACACCACCATCTGTCGAGAGACGTGGGGCAGACTGTCAATCGGGCAGGGACTGCGCTGTCAGTCGAGAGACGTGGCGCAGCCTGACGAGTACAGTCTTGTCAGATGGAAGCTTCCTAAGAGTGTCGCATCACAGTCGCAAGTTACTTCGTAGCGGGCTATCCTTGCCGCGAGCTACATTGTAGCAAGCTCTTAGGGGTACTTTGGGGTAACCCTTATCAAGGTTGGTTTTTGGGGCAGTTCTTCTGCCTAGGTGCTGGAGCGAGATGGTTTCCCTAGCTCGCGAGCTGAAATAATCTTGGAGTATTCCCTTCTCAGTAGCTCGGGGGATCTGGAGCTTGCGTTGTAGCAAGCTCCTCCTATAGAGAACTATGACGTAGCGAGCTGTTCTACAGACTTGTTACTTGGTCGTGGTCAAGCCAGGCTGTTGAGTTGTTGCTCATGCTGAGTCAGGTCCACGTGTCATCATCTCAGTAGGTCGGTTCAAATCATCCTCCATCAATTGCTCCTCACTCCTCGAGCTAAGAGTGTTTCCTTAGCGCGAGGAGTTCATGGAGTGTGACGGATTGATTTGACCAAAATTCAAACATGATTTGACTGATCATATTAAATGCCTACGCGGGAATGAGGGGATTTTCTAACTTTTTGAATACCGAAAACATGCTGAAGCGGCTCTTAACTCCTGATGTCGTGCAGTCCTCATTACCCCAATCATGGGATACGTACAGCCAGTTACATTTCGGTTTCAGAAGGTGTGCGGTCAGTTTGACTGTGAACCTTCAGATCTGCTTCGATCTGGGCCGTTGATTCGGGGGTACAGTGACTATAAATAGGAGGACCCCCTAGGTCTCATTTCCTTTCATGCCATCTTGCTGCCTTCGGATTCTGAGGTCACGCATTCATCTAGTCTACCCAAATTCCTCAGTTTACTTTGTTTCGTCTTTTCTGATGAGTCCCAATCACTGTCAACCATGTCTAGGTACCCATACCATACCTACCACCGGGGCGGTAACCAGGACGACAATGCTCCCTTGAGCTCGGGGGGAGCTTGGGATCAGGTCCCAAAGGCTCGGAAGACCTCTAGCGATGTAGCATCTACTTCCCGGGGGAGGGAGCCTGACACTTTCGGCCCTTCCTCCATGACGGCGGAGAGACTCGGGTCTCTAATCCGCTATTTTCACCTCCCTGGGGACCTGGTCTATAGCCTCCCCATTGGCAACTTCCCTTGGGAGCATGGTCCCAATGATAAAGTTATCTTCCAAGAATAGCTCGAGGTTGACCTGCGCCTCCCTTTGCACCCCTGAATTGTGGAGGTGCTAAACCATTTTAACGTCACCATCAATCAGCTTCATCCCAACGCTATTCGGAACATGGTTGGGACTATATCTTTGTGTTATGAATATTGTCTTCCTTTGAACCTTGACATTTTTGCCTCTATTCTTTGTACAAAAAATGCCACTCCTGGGGTTCCACCGGAGAGGCACTTTTACTACCTCTCTCCCCGCCGTGGCTATAAGCTCTTGTACGAGCTACCAAATAAGATTCTTGCCTGGAAGCAGGATTATTTTTTGGTCCATAACCCTGAGGGGTGGCCCTTTCCCACTTCTTGGATGGGCACCATCCAGGACCCCGGGGCCGAGTTGGACCCCGAAACTCGGAAAATGATGTTGTCCTGGGCATCAGTAGGCTTCCTCTGTTCGGACTACTTGACCATGGAGAAGCTTGTGCAGGCCGGCCTAAGTCCGGGTAGGTTGTCTTTTTAGGTCGCGTAGTGCCTTGTAATAATATTGTGTATATACATATACTATGTTCTTTACCAAACTGATATCTTGTGGTTTCTTTTTTGGCAGCCATCATGTCTGGTGTTGATTCGCGCCGCCTCCTTTCGAACAACTAGAGTTGCAAAACGAAGAGGTCGCGCCCCGACCGGACTCCCACCTCTGGGGGTACCAAGTTCGGGTCTGCTGAGCCAGACTTCTCCTCTCCGCCGCGCGAAGTTCCTCCGCCTCCATCCGAAGGAGGTGCTGGCGGGGCCAACCTCGAGGAGGGCGAGCTCCCGTAGCAAGGGGTGGTCCCTCTAGGTCTTTCTCAGACATTTTCCTACCCGCAGTTCCTAGTGGGGAATTGTGAGGGTGTGAATGACTTCGTTGTGGCTCGTCGGAGGAGCCGAAGAGCGATCTGCAACGAAGAGGTCGCGCTCGCCGCCTCTCATTGTATGGTGGTAAGTGGTCCTTCTCTTCTTCTCGTCTTTCGCTTCCTTTTGTTGTCCTTTAACTCCAGTCTCTTGTTGGCAGGTGAACACCGCCATACACGCCATGGCCCTCCAGACGCACGTCCACTCCTGCGATGCTCATAACCAGAAGGTCAATGTTCAGAAGCTCTAGGGCGAGCTTGATCGGACTCGGGGTGAGCTCCTTCACACTCGCAAGGGGAGCGAGTCCCAGGAGCTGCTCGTCCGAGACCAGGAGGCGCAGATTGTCAGGCTTTCTGAAGAGAGCACACGCTATAGGGAGTAGTCGTCGAGAGTGGCAGCGGAGAGGGAGCTCCTTCGCCAACAGGTTCGGGACTTGGAGTCCACTCTTCTGGACCGAACTCGGAAGTTCAACAACACGGTGGAGGCTGAGCGGGAGAGAGCGGTCTGGGACTTCAAGGACTCCTAGGAGTATCATGACCTCCAGGTGGAGTATGGCTCGAGCTCATACCACTCCGGATTCAAGCTCTGCCGCTGGTTGGTCTGAAAGAAATTTTCCAGGTTCAACCTTGACGGCATCACTATGAAGGGCATGTCTCCCGAGACGGCGGACCAGGCGGAGGAGGAAGAGCTTAACTCCCCGGAGGACGAGGACGAGGTGGACCCCTAAGGCTGGCGGCATCGATTTTCTGTTTTGATTTCTGGTGGCTCTCGGGTGCCATAAACCCGGTCTTGAAAAAATCATTGTTGGGCGGTTGTTCCCTTTTTACCTTCTACTGAACTTTCTCGAGTTGTTTTGCTCGGTTTTTTTTTAACAAAAATGAAATTTCTTTTCTTTTTTTAAGTATGTTGGGCTCTTTTTATTTTTGCTGAAAGCGATCTCATCACTTCGAGCTCTTAGGGCTACATACCCGAAATAGGACCTTTTGGTAGTTACGTTTAAGGCATCCCTATAGTATACCGTGGAGTGGTTATCATGTATGCCCGAACTATACGTTTGTTGCTTATACCTTAGTTCAACCAATGTGCCGAGACGAGCCATGCTTCGTGGGGTTTAAACCCAAGCTGCTTATGCCTCTGATATTTCATACTTTGCCTTTGCCACTGAAGTGGCTAAGTCTTTCCTGATGCCGAGGTCTTTGTTAGCTCGGTGTTTTAGCCCTTAGGCTGAGGGGGTGACATAGTCTGACCTTGAAGTTTGCCCATGCCATGGAGGTGAATAGGTCTTCTTGCGTCGAGGTCGTGTTAGCTCGACATTTTGGCCCTTAGGCTCCGGGAGTGACTCATGGTCTACTCAGTAGTTCGCCCATGCCATAGAGGCGACTGAGTCTTATTGCGCCAAGGTCGTGTTAGCTCGGCATTTTGGCCCTTAGGCTTTGGTAGTGACTCGTGGCCTACTCAATAGTTATAGGTAATATTGCCTTAAGTTGACAATATTCAATGCCCGAGGTACTTGTTTCCCTTCAAGGGTTTCAAGCTCGTACGTTCCTTCCCCGAGAACTCGTTTCACTCGGTAAGGTCCTTCCCAATTCGGTCCGAGCTTACCAACACCGGGCTTAGGTACCATAATTTTTCGAAGGACTAGGTCGCTAACGTGGAGGTTCCACTTCTTGACCCTGGCGTTATAGTACCGAGCTACTCTTTGTTGATAAACTGCGGTCCTGATATATGTAGGGTCCCTCACTTCGCCGAGTAGGTCGAGGTTGGTACGTAGCTCGTCTTCATTTGCCTTGTCGTCGTATACTTCCAGTTGTAGCGAGAGAACCTCAATCTCAGCTGGAATGACTATTTCAGTGCCATAGGTGAGGTTGAAGGGAGTTTCTCCTATGGCGATCTTCTCTGTGGTTTGGTAAGCCCATAGAACGCTGGGTAGCTCGTCTGCTCACAGTCCTTTAGCTTGCTCTGGGCGTGCTTTGAGTCCGTGGAGAATAACTCTGTTCGTGACCTCTGCTTGACCGTTTGCTTGAGGATGTGCGACCAAAAGTGAAGTTCTGTCGGACCCCCATGTCTTGGCACCAGTTCTGGAACTTGTTGTCCTCAAACTGCTTGTCGTTGTCAGAAATTAACACCCGAGGTAGCCCGAAGCGGCATACGATGTTCTTCCAAAAGAAGTTCTGGACGTTTTGGGGTGTGATTGTTATGAGAGGTTCGGCTTCTACCCACTTGGTGAAATAATCCACGGCTACCACTAAGAACTTCCTTTGGCCGGTCGCTGGTGGGAATGGTCCAAGCATATCAATGCCCCATTGCGCAAAAGGCCACGGGCTAGTGAGATACTTGAGATCGGCAGCAAGCTGATGGTGGATGTTGGCATGCCTCTGACACTTGTCACACTTTCTGACGAGCTCAATGGCGTCTGCTTTCATTGTTAGCCAATAGTATCCCTGTCGTAGTGCTTTTTGGGCGAGGGCCCTACCCCGCAAGTGTCTGCCGCACAGACCCTCATGAGTGTTGCGGAGTACGAGCTCGGCTTCGGTAGGTCGCAAGCAGTGCATGTAGGGGAGCGTGTAGGATCTTCAGTACAGCCGTTTGTCTATCATGACATATTTGGCCGCCTGACGCTCTACCCTTCTAGCGGCATTGCGATCTGCAAGGAGGGTCCCAGGTAGCAGGAAGCTCGCGAGCGGGTCAATCCAGCTCGGCTCTACTTGAACGACAGGAGTGACCTCCTCTGCCCCCCCGAGAATGCTAGGCCGAGGCAAGTTCTCTATGTACACGGTTCTCATGGTATTACCACTGGTGCTGGCTAACCGGGACAGGGCGTCGGCCTCAGCGTTCTCCGACCTTGGGATTTGCCTGATGAAGTATGACTGGAAGTTGAGTAGGGCCTCCTACACTTTGGCTAAGTAAGCAATCATAGTCGCTTCATGAGCTTCGTACTCTCCTATGACCTGATTGACCACGAGTTGGGAGTCGCTGCAGATGTTGATGTGCTTGGCTTTCATTTCTTTGGCTAGAGCTAGCCCGGCTATCAACGCGTTGTACTCCGCTTCATTGTTGGATGCCGCGAACTCGAAGCACAGTGCGTACTCCAACTTGGTGTCACTTGGGCAGTGCAGGACAA
Source organism: Nelumbo nucifera (assembly GCF_055504915.1). Taxonomy (NCBI): domain Eukaryota; kingdom Viridiplantae; phylum Streptophyta; class Magnoliopsida; order Proteales; family Nelumbonaceae; genus Nelumbo; species Nelumbo nucifera. Next base: position 97,536,313 of record NC_142649.1, read on the forward strand.
TTCCAGCTCCGCTGCCCTACTGGTTCGAGAAGACGTCTACGTGAACGATCCAGGGCTCCTCATCCCAGTTCGCACTTGGCCTAACTAGGAGAGATGCCGCACTGGCTACAAGCTCATGGCACTCAGACTCAACCGGCCTGGGAGCTTTGGGCTCGCCCGAACTGGGGGCCTCGTGCTCAACCAACCTGGGGACTTCGGAGCTGAAAGTGCATTCTGCAACGAAATCTGCTAAGGCTTGGGCTTTAATAGCAGTCTGCAGCTTATATTGGATATCGTACTCGCTGAGCTCAACGGACCACTTCGTCAGTCGATCGAAGACCTCGGGCTTGAGAAAGACTTGCCTCAGGGATTTGTCGGTGAGGACGATAATAATGTGAGCTTGGAAGTACGGGCGGAGCTTTTGGGCTGCGATAACCAGTATGTAGGCCAGTTTTTCTATCTCCGGGTATCTTGTCTCTACTCCCTACAGCACTTTACTAACATAGTAGATAGGTCGCTAAACCCAGTCTACTTTTATTAGTACCGAGCTGACCACTTCATCGCTGGCCGAGAGGTACAACTCTAAAACATTGCCCTCTTCGAGCCGGGTTGACCGGTATACTAGCGAGGTATTTTTGAGCTCGTCAAACGCGAGCTGACAGTCTTGGGTCCATTCGAATCCTTTGCTTTTAATTGCTTTAAAGAAAGGCAGGCAGCGATCTGCCAACTTGGACATGAAGCGGCTCAGGGAAGCTATTCGGCCATTCAGCTTTTGAACCTCCTTCATTTTCCGGGGTGGTTGCATGTCTAAGATGGCCTTTATTTTGTCCGGGCCTCAATGCCGCGCCGGTTCACAATGTACCCCAGGAATTTACCCGAGGTGACCCCAAAGGCACACTTATTCGAGTTTAACTTCATATTGAATTTACGCAGAATTTCAAAAACTAAGTTCAAATCTTGTATTAAGTCACAAGAGAGTTGGGTTTTGATGACCATGTCGTCTACATAACATTCCACCTTTTGGCCAATCAATGGCTCAAACAGTTTATTTACAAGTCTTTGGAAGGTTGCCCCGATATTTTTTAATCCGAAGGGCATGACCTTGTAACAGTACAGGCCAAGCTCGGTTACGAAGGTAGTTTTCTCTTCATCGGCTGGGTCCATCCTGATCTGATTGTAGCCCGAGTAGGCATCTAGAAAGCTCAGCAACTCATGCCCCGAAGTCACATCCACTAGGCGGTCAATCCTGGGGAATGGGAAGCAGTCCTTTGGGCAAGCTCGGTTCAAGTCGGTGTAGTCGATGCACATGCACCATTTACCGTTAGCCTTTTTCACAAGAACGGGGTTGGCCACCCAGCTCGGGTAGTGGACTTCCCTGATAAAATTGGCTGCAAGGAGCTTCCCGACCTCCTCGTCAACTGCCCTCCACCGCTCCGGGGCTAGGTTACGTTTCTTCTACTAACGGGCCTAACTACAGAATCAGTATTAAGCTTATGAGTTATGATGCTAGGGTCTATGTCGGGCATTTCCGCCGTGGACCAAACAAAAACATCTAAATTCTTAAGTAGAAAGTGTACCAGTTCGGATCACAGGGGCTCTTCAATGGAAGCACCGATCTGAAGTGTTCAGGCAGGGTCCTCTGCCGAGGTTGGGATAGAGATGGTCTCCTCCATAGGCGCAGCTCGCTCCCCACTCTGCTCTGTAGGTCGCTCCAGCTCGAGATTGTCGGCCACCTTGGCTTTTCCCTTGAGGGCGGCAACGTAGCATTTGCGAGACTCAAGCTGGTCACCTCGCGCTACCCCGATGCCAAAGTCCGTGGGGAACTTCATGGCCAAGTAGTAGGTGGACACCACAACCCGTAAAGCATGGGTAATCGGCCGACCTACTATGGCATTGTACGAAGAGGGGGTTGCAACCACCAAGAAGTCGTGGTTGAGCCTCACAATGCTAGGTCAGGTGCCGACTTCCATAAGTACAGTCACCCTTCCTAGGGGCCAAACTTCCTCTCCGCTGAAGCCTACTAGGGGAGTGTTCGTGGGCTTTAAGTCCTTCTCCTGAAGCTGAAGTTTGTCAAAGGCCGCTTTGAAGAGGATGTCTGTCGAGCTGCCTGAATCGACGAGGACTCGCTTGACTTCGAAGTCATTGATCTTCACCTTTATGACAAGCGTGTCGTCATGGGGGTAGTGGACCCCGCGTGCATCATCCTCTGTAAAGAAGATGGGGTCTTCTGTCCTTGGTCGCTTTGGACGGTTCTGCCCTTCCCTGCCGGTCTCACGAGCTGACGCGCGAGCTGCTGCTGAGGTGCAGCCCGCCACGATCGAGCCTCCGACTATAAGATGGATGATCCCCCGGACTAGTCTCTCCTCGGGGAGCTGCTTCTGCGGTTGTTCCGCTTGCCTGCTGGACTCAGGAGCGTCTCTACATTGCTCCCCTTGTCGACCTACTTTATTATTATTATTATTATTATTATTATTATTATTATTATTATTATTATTATTATTATTATTATTATTATTATTATTGTTGTTGTTGTTGTTGTTGTTGTTGTTGTTGTTGTTGTTATTATTATTATTATTATTATTATTATGTACAAAATTTCGTAAATATCTGCGACGGATGAGCTCTTCTATCTCATTGCGGAGGTTTTTACAACTTTCGGTATTGTGACCGTGATCTTTATGAAAACTACAATACAAATTTTTATTCTGGGTGCTAGGGTCGGCCTTCAGCCGAGGTGGCCACTTCACGTATGGAGCGTCCTTGATCGCCATGAGGATCTCAACCCGTTTTCTGTTGAGGGGCGTGTAGTCCCTTTCTGCTGCTGGAGCTCAGGAGGGCTGAACTGGCCTCGCCCCCCGAGCTATGTCCTTCTTCTTCCTGCTGTCACCCTGAGACAGGGGTTCTAGTTCCCTCTTTCTTTTTTCTGGGGCCTGCTCGCCCTTCTGGTTGATCTCCTCCTCAGTCCCAATAAACCGATCCGCGAGCTTAAGCAACTTGGTTATGGTTTTGGGTTGGTTGACAACTACGTGCCACTTGAACTCCTTATGGGTGATACCTCGCTTGGCTGCTGTGAGGCGAACTGCGGGATCCAGGTTGGGTATCTGCAAACAAGTGTCATTGAACCACTTGATGTAGCTCCGGATGGACTCCCCTTCCTTTTGCACTATGCCAAGGAGGCTCTCCTGAGTTCGCAGGCACCTCTTGCTGGTGACGAAGTGGGAAGTGAAAACCTACACAAACTGCGCCCAACTTCTTATCGAGCCGGGCGTGAGGTTTCGGTACCAGGTGAGTGTTATGGGCCCGAGCGTAGGATCGCGTCACGGGTCGTTCCACGGCAGGAACCCCTGGTCTTCCCTTGCCTTTGGTCTTACGCACTGACCCTATTTTGCCTATCTAGTGGGTGATTTGTCCAAGAGACCACCCGAACTCTCCCTTGGGGTGATTTGTCCAAGAGACCACCCAAACTCTCCTCACTCTTTTCTTGGCTGGAAAACTGAATGCTTTATTTCAATTCGTAGCTCCTTAAATAGGAGATTACAAAAGAGAATTCCTTGTTGGATTCGGCTAGGCTAGGGTAATCCAACTCAAACTAAAACTCCTAATTTCCTACTCAAACTAAAACTCATAACTCTTACTTAAGAAGATAAAATAAGATAAGGATAAGATAAGGGGTAAGGGATAAGGGATAAGGGATATGGGATAAGATTAAGCTGGCGGCGAGTTGGCATATTCAGATAAGGATGGGCCCACCCCTATGAGCTGTCGCGTGGGCCCCGCTCTTCTGCTGCTACCGGGTGCATGCGCGCGGCTCCTGGTGCCCTGCCGCGCGTGCGGGCGTGCAGTGCTGCTGCAGCGCAGTGCGTGCGCGCGGCTCATGGTGTCGCTGCCTTGTGGTGCCGGCGTGTGCGCGGTGCGTGCTGCCGTGCAGTGCGCGCTGCTGCCTGGCGGTGCTTGTCGCGCGCCATGGTGCCGCTATCGTGTGGTGTCGGGCATGTGCGTGCAGCGCCCTGTCGGGCGGTATGTGCCGCGTGCTGCTAGCGTGCTGTGCGGCGCTGCCGGGCGGTGCGTGCCGCTAGGCGGCCCGCTGTGTGTGCTACTGCCTATGACTGTGCTGCCGTGCGTTGCCGGGTGGTGTGTCCATAACAGTGAGGGCCACTCCTTTGAAGGTAGTGGAAAAGGCCACGCACATGCAGGACTCGCTGGTTCGTGCCAGGTGCATCTGGGACTGGAAGGCGTCCACATGGTCATTTGGATCGAAAGACGCATCATACTTGTCTAGAGGGGGGAGCTTGAAATCCTTTGGCATGGGGACAACAAGGAATTTTGGAGATAGCGGGGAAGAAACCGGGAGGAGGGGTGTAGCTTTCACTTCAGCTGAGAATACCTCATCTTTTCCTTTGAACTCGAGAGAGGCTCTGGAAGCAGTTCAGCAAGCTCGCCGGTGTCTTCGCTGCAGCTTTGCTGGTTCAGCGTTGGTGCTCGACGCTTTGGTGTTGCCGAGCTTAATAGGCTCAGACTGCTGGTGATGACTCTGGACCGAAGGGCCCTGTCTGTAGCCCTTTACCAGGACCTCGAACGGGTTGTCTGCTAACGGGAGCTCGAACAGTGGAGGTTGTGGTGACATGGGCTTTGTTGGGTGAGAGGCCCTTGACCCACCCACAGGCTGCGAGGCAGGTGCCGAGGGGGTAGCCGGCCTCTCCTTCTTGCTACGGGAAGAGGCATGGCTATTGGCCAAATCCTGGACCTGGGAAGCTTCTCCCCTACGAGGCCACTCATTCCGGTGGGTTGGTTTGGCCTGCCTCGTGGCTGGGTGCCGAGGGGAAAGCGACGGTTAGACCTGAGGCAGAGAGGGAAACTACTACTGGTACTGGTACTAGGAAACCTGGTGCAACACTTGTTGTTGGTAGAGTTGGAATTGTTGGAACTGTTGCATTTGAGCCTGCATGGCCCGCATGCATTGCACCAAGTCCTCCAGTTGGTTCCAGTCGGCCGTTGGGGGCACAACCGAGGGTTCCGCAAAGGTTGCTCCTACTATAGAAGGGAGCGGGGCAATGACGGGTGCCACTGCAAGAGGCATATTCAAACTGGGGACTCCGTCCATGGTGAGGGGGACGGTAAACTGTCCAATGCAGACAGTAGGAAGCTGAGAATGCTCCCCAGAAGCGTTCTGGCTGTTGCCACGTCCGGCATTGCTGGAAGAGGCCATGAAGAATGCTAAGTTTTTGGAAGAAGGTGATGTAAAGGCTTGGAGGAAGGCTTTTAGAAGCGTTCCCACAGACGGCACCAAATGATGCGGCACGATCCGGGCACTCCTAGCTGGCTGCTGACTAGCTCCTTGTTGGCAACGAACGACACCTGAGAAGATGAAGAAGAAGGATTCACGGGGATTTGCCCAGCGGGAATACTCCGAAGCTTAAGTTAGAAAGCTAGGTAGGAAGAAGAGAGAGTATAAAAGGCTAAGAGTGTAGATCGCGCTAGATCACTATGTCTCGAGATTAGCTCGTGAGCAAGTAAGAGTGCAAGTTCAGAATCTAATTCGAGAGAGAGTTTGTCTCTCCGCTTAAAGGGCTTTTATAGGGGCATTCTTGTCAAATCAGGTGTAACCGCCACTGGGCTCCTATCGCAGTCGTTACCTGCCAGGGCTGCGTAGGTGATCGTTATAATGTACTACCCGCTTGACTGAGTGACACGTCTTCGAAGGGACAAGCACGCCACCATCTGTCGAGAGACGTGAGGCAGACTGTCAATCGGGCAGGGACTGCGCCGTCAGTCGAGAGACGTGGCGTAGCTTGACGAGTACGGTCTTGTTAGATGGAAGCTTCCTGAGAGCGTCGCATCACAGTCGCAAGTTACTTCGTAGCGGGCTATCCTTGCCGCGAGCTACTTTGTAGCAAGCTCTTAGGGGTACTTCGGGGTAACCCTTATCAAGGTTGGTCTTTGAGGCAGTTCTTCTACCTAGGTGCTGGAGTGAGATGGTTTCCCTAGCTCGCGAGCTGAAATAATCTTAGAGTATTCCCTTCTCAGTAGCTTGGGGGATCTGAAGCTCGTGTTGTAGCGAGCTCTCCCTATAGAGAACTATGACATAGCGAGCTGTTCTACAGATTCATTACTTGGTCGCGGTCAAGCCAGGCTACTGAGTTGTTGCTCGTACTGAATTAGGTCCACATATCATCATCTCAGTAGGTCAGTATCTCTCTAACTAGTCTACATTAGACCAACACAGTACGTTCTTTATTTTCATTATTTATCCCCATACTCGATGGAGGATGTTTGGCAACTTAACGTTTTACAAACGTTCTGTTTTATAAGTATTTCCCATGTACAAGCCTTTTTATTGTTTCGAATTTACATCTGCATCCTATAAGTGCTCTACAACACATCCGAACCGTCTATTAGAAGCATTATGGCAAATACGGGAGATGTTCTCATTAAACGGTTGGAATGTACTGTGGGGCATTTGTCGGGTGCAGAGGTGAACTCTTTCGTTTTATCTGTTTTTTCTTTTTTTTTTCTATTTTTTTTTTTTGTATTTGATAGGAAATGCGAGCTGCGTGTTTAGAGTATTTTTCACTTATTATTATAATACATTTATAATGACAATCGTCTGATATCTCAAAAAAAATGTTTCAGCTATTTTCAAAAGTTTCAATGTGCCACGTCAACTTGTTGATTTAAGAATAACAAGGCGATTAAAGAAGCGTCAATTTTTATGATTCAAGAAACCGAATACTAGAACTAATTAATCATTGCAGCAACGTTTTTCTTAAAACGTTGTCATTATATAGTATTGTAGTCGAAATTCTTCAAATTAGGCAGCCCAATTGCCATCTCTCATTGTTCATTAGTGATTTGTTGACTTTTAAGGGGCTTAAAAGTTGGGCTTAAGAGTTAAGGCCAAGATTCGAGAGCGCAAGATCTTGGGCCTGGGTTGGGTTCGGGTTGGTCAAATCAGTAATATTATTTTTAAACCCACTCTAAAATGATGGTGATGATAATAACCAGTAAGCAAAGGACCTTATTGGTTGAACCGTTAATCTATTTAACCAGGAAAATGGATTATGATTAAGACATTAATTCATTTTTTTATTTGTATTTTGTCCATTTCTATCTCTACTAACAGTAATTCTCATTTTTCAAACATATTTTTGTTTAATATGAAAAATATATAATATCAATGTATGTTCAAATTTTTTTATAAAATTTATAAAAATTTCTATATTTTTATTTTTTATTATTTAATTTATGAGATGATAAAAATTATTTATTTACCAAGAGGAAATGCAATTACAATATATAGTTTGAACATTGATTTTTAATATTGTGGTCAAATCAATTATATATATAGTATATATATTATTTATATATAATATATACGTTATTTATTATTTATTTATAATATGTTATTTATTTTGCATTTTTGTAAACTTTTTATATGATGAAAATAGTTGAAATATACTTATATTTTTTTTTGTTTTTTTACTTCAACTAATGTATTTTTCTTTTCTTAATAATTTATTACTTTTTTAAAAAATTAAATTGGATCGCATTAGATTCAAATATCTAACATCTTGATCGGATTTGGATTCGAATCAATATTTATGAGATCTAGTTGAATCTTTGTATCAGATTAGATTTGAATATACCCTAATTCAAATCTTATCTGATTTGTTTGCATCCTTACCAAACCACTTGCCTACGATGACCTAGCTAATTAAACTATTGAACCATTTGACATGGTTAGTTTGGTCATGTGTGAGACATTAATGTTTTTTATTTTTTATCCTAATTTTTATCTCATTTCTATCTTTAATTAAAATAATTCTCATTAATAATCACACTTTTATATGATGAATATATTATATTATATAATGTACTCAAAATTATCGATAATTTTCTATATTTTTTAGAATTTTATGTATTTTATTATTTAATAATAACATCCATTTGACATGGATAGTTTAACTACTAACCCATCACTTGGATGAAAAAACCATTTTGCTTTTTAAATTGATTTAAAATCATGTATTCCATTTTTATCATCGATTAAAGTAATTTTTATTTTCACATTATTTTTGTTTAATATGGTTAATATATAACAATAGAATTGTATCAAAATGCTTTATACAAAGCTTATATTTTTCTTTGAGTTTACACACACACGTATATATGTAATTAACGAATATTAAATATATACATGCATACGTATACATACATACATACATATACATACATATACATACATATATATATATATATATTTATTTATTTATATATTTGTTACTTAGTTATGACATCATAGATTGACCCATTTAACCTAGAATGGTAGTTCATTGACCTACTTACCTTCTAGATATGGAAATGGTTTCATTTTCAAACTGGTTTTAAATTTTGCATTTCATTTATATCATTGATAAAATAATTATTATTTATCATACTTATTTTTGTTTATATTATTCGTATATAATATTATAGATGTGCTCAAAATTGTTTCGTATTTGTTTGTACTATTCTATTTTAAAAATTTTGTTTTTAATTATACAACATGGGTTAACCTATTTGACTTAAAAGGTTGAACCACTAACCCACCCCCTAGATAGGAAGATGGTTTAATTTCCCATTGGTTTTAAGTTGTATATATGATGTCCACCATTAATAAAATTATGTCTATTTTATCATAGTTATTTTTTAATATGACAAATATATAATAATAGAAACATGTCCTTTTTTTTTAAATTTCTTTTTTTCTATATTTTTTGTATTTCTTATATTTCTAAGTTTGTATTATTTATTTATGTCATCATGAAATTATCCATTTGACCCAAATGGTTAAAGTACTTACTCATGACCTAGATGGAAAATATGATATAATTTCTAGGTTTATTTTAAAAATATAAAATTTCATTCTATTAATAATTATTGTGTATGGATTTATTAGTGGAATTTGTATTATTTATTTATGACATCATGAATTTATCCATTTGACACAAATGATTGAGCTACTTACCCACCACCAAAATGAAAAATATGATTTCATTTCTATGTTTATTTTAAAAATATTAAATTTCATTCTATTAATAATTATTGTGTATGGATTAATTAGTGAAATCTAATGATGGTAACAAAAGTATAAATGTTGGATTCAATGAGATAGAACGTGATTTATTTAATGACTTAATGAGAGGTAATTGAATGTACTTAATGATATTCTTTTAATTACATTTTCTACCCTTTCAATGGAGATGAACTAAATTCAGGAGGAGGGGTATTTCAGTAAAGAAAAATTCTAAAAGCCAATACCTCCTCATTCACACTTTATGCAATTTGAACAAAAATGAAATATGCAAAATCTATACTTTATTAATTAAAAGTGTAATGAGAGTGTGCAACTTTTATTTGACTAAAATATCCCAATTTTTGAATTTGGTTGTTCTCTAATTATAGAGACAAAAATGTAATTTGAACAACCACTTTTCTCTCCTTTCATTAAGTCCTATACTTAAGGAATTAACTCTCATTAGCATTCATTGAATCCTATATTAACTAACTATATTAAATAAAAATAAGCATGAAAAAGAATAATTGTTTTTATTAATGATAGAAATAAATACAAATTTAAAACCAACACATAAATGGAATTGGTTTATTGTTTAGTGGTGATTCAATAATTCAACCTTTTGGGTCAAATATATAAACCCAAGATGTTGTGATAATAATAATAATAATAATAAAAATAATAATAATAATAATAATAATAATAATAATAATAATAATAATAATAATAATAATAATAATGAAAACACTCATAATATAAAGATATAAAAAAAATTATAGAAAATTTTGGAAACAGCATGGGCCTAGGCTCGGGCCAGGTGCGGGCCTAAAAAATAAAAAATCTGATTTTTTGGGCCCAAGCCCAACCAATGGAAAATTTTAAGCCGGGTTGGTTTGGGCTCAGACTGGGCCTGCCCTCACCCCTAATTTTTCGGTTCACCTGAGGATTAGTTGTCTGAGGAATTTGATCGACAAAGCCCAACTAAACATCTCAATTTACAGAGACCCAAACTAAATGTAATAACACTGAGAGTGAAAACTATGAAATACATTTTAGGGAGAAAGACCGTACTTCTCATGTTGTTTAGTCTTGATTTAAGCGGGAGGAGGGAAGTTAGAAGAAATTAAAATGATTGATTCTGAGTTTCACTCCTTGAGAACCCTAGGAACTGGATAATTCACATTTTGGTTCTTTCCGTAGCTTTCAGTTGATCATCCGACCGTAGAGAACTCCAATTCTCCATAGAATTTGCTTGGATTCTAGAATAATGAAATTTCTGTGATTTGATTGAGACAGTCATGTTATGGTGTTCTTCGCTAATTTATTTTGTTCAGTTAAGTGAGTTGTATATATTTTTATGTCGACCAGTTTTTTTATTCTGGCCATCCAACTGGATATTGTATGAACCATATTCTTCTCTTTTATGTATATTATCATTTTTTTTATGAAAATTGTCTAAAACTCATTATGACTTTTCAACATTTCTCTAAAACTCACCATAACTTTTCAAAACGTTTAGGGAACCTCAGCCATATAAGTTGATGTTAAATAGATTAACGGATGTTGGTAGATTACTATTTTACCCTTCGTTCTGTTGTAAATGGAAAATAAAGTAAAACTTTGATAAAAAATAACAAAAATATATCTCAAATATTTCATTCTAAAAGATTTTCTGCCCTTTTTACATATTTAACTAAAAAGGGAACATCAAAAAAAAAAAAAAAGAATGCTTTTGATTCAAATCAAACTCATCTAACACTCTATATCTTCTTGGACAACACAACTATCACTTTATTCCCTTTAATTTCAAATGCAACAAGAACCGAGATCAAGAAAAGATGTATGGTCAAGAAGAGGGCACGAGGCTCTATAGGATCCAACTTTCACTTCTATCACATGTCAGTTAGAACAAAGGTGTATTGAATAAAAATTAGGCTGACATAAAAATATGTTTAATAAGGCTGACATGCCATTCCGGGGCAGTTTGGTCAAAAAAATTGCATTTTTGTTGACATAGACAACTTCTGTCAATGAACACTAAGGGTGCTCTAATGGATGGTGAGTCATGAAAAACAAAAAAGTCATTGACATGGGGTTCCCTGGATGTTTTGAAAAGTTATGGTGAGTTTAAGAAAAATGTTAAAAAGCCATGGCAAGTTTTAGACAATTTCTCTTTTTTTAAGCAAAATAGAAACTCACTTCATTCATTGGATATAAAAAGTTACATGTGATGATGAAGCGTAGTTATACAAAACAGCAGGGTCGGAAGTCTGATATTAATCTTCTTATATGAGTTGCATGGAGTTGCTCAATCCATTGGCTGGTTCTTCTACCTGCGTTAATATAGTCTATTAGAGTTGTGCTTTCAGAAAATACTAAGGTACTATCTGTATGTACTGCTGTAGTTGCTCGGAGTCCTACTAGTAGTTCTTGGATTTCAGCACCGTAGCTGTTGATGGCCCAACATGGCCTCCCTTCAGCGATGACAGTGCTGGTTCTAGGAAGTTGGAGGATGAACCCTCATCTGGTATTACCAATGAGTGGATCAAATGAGCCATCAATGTTAAGTGTTGGAATAGATGTGTGTGATGATGGTCGACTTATAACTGGCCTGATGTATTGTGATGATCCCTGAGGTAAGTATGGCAATGCTTTCTGCAGCACATCCATGGGCTTAGGCTGAGAGTTATCAAAGATTTTTTTTTTTTTTTTTGGTTACGGGCTTCCCAGATAAAGTAAGCTAGTACACAGAACTTGCTAAGGTTATATCGTATTCTTTGTTTATCTAGAGTACTGTGTTGTAATAGTAATAACTAGTACTCCAGCAAGATACTATGTATTGGTTTTGGAGAAATGATATCTAGGCTTAGACTCAATTGCTTTCCACACCAAATGGATCTAGCAAATTAAATGAGAACTTAAAGAACAAGTGAATGGGGTTCTCTTTTTCTTGTTGACAAAGGCAGCAAAGCTGGTCTTCACTGTTTAGCCATCTGAGGCATCTATCCTTGGTTAACAGTCCTTCCCATAAAACAAAGACTTGGAATCTAATTGGAATTTTGAGCTGCCAAAGTAGTTTCCAATTGAAGTGCTTACCTGAGGTAGATGCTTGGAGACTGAGGAATGAAGGATACACTAATTTTACTTTTACTGTATAGAGGCCTGGGTTATTTCTTGATCTCTAAATAATTTTGTCATTGTTAAAGTCAGTTTGTGGCTCAATATATAGCTAAGATGTGAGAGATGGTACTTGCATTAAAGTATTGATGGAGTCTCTGAAGATTCAAGGTTCCATCTATGTTCAGGAAATTACCTACTTGAAGATCAATGAGTTGTTTGCTAGGCGAGGTGTGCCCCCAGGTAGAATTGGGATCCAAGGATCGTATAGAGCTGAGATGGAAGGGACTTCCTTGATTATCCATAACAAGTCTGCTGATTTTAGCACACTGAAAGCAATTTGTGAGCTTGTTGCCACCATTGATAGCTCTGTCTTCCTTTTTTTAGCTTGAAAAATAGTAGAATGGGGGAAGTATTTTTCTTTTATTATTGTACACGGTCCAGAGACTTTGATTATTTGTGATGAGCCTCCAGAATTGTTTACCGAACATTGCTTTATTCATGATGCCACTAGTGCGCAAGCTAAGTCCACCTTGTGATTTAGGACGACACAACTTCTCCCAAGCTATAGTATGTTTGGATGGTTGATTCCCGTCACTCCACCAAAATGTTCTAGAGACTTGATCCATTTGTGACAACACGTTTGAGGGTAGAATTGATGAGGCCATGGAGTAGGTGGGTATTAATTGAAGTACAGATTTAACCAATGTTATATGTCTTGCCTGTATGAGTAGTTTAGAACTCTAGGAGTTTAGTCTAAAGATGATTCAGTTTAAAAGTTCTTTGTGGGATGACTATTGACGGGATGACTCCTATTCTAATTCCCAAAATACTTTTGACTTTAAGAATTTTTGGTGATGCTGGGGGATATTTCTACTAAAGTTGATACTGGATTTCCCATAATTAATCCTTCAGCCTAAAATAGTCTTGAACCTATTTAGTATGTGGACTAGCCCTCTCACGTGTGATATGTCAGCCTTGCAGAAAAGAATGTAATCATTGTCAAAGAATAGATGGATTATAGGGATGCCGGTGTGACAAATTTTAACACCTTCAATCTCTCCTTTGATTAGAGCTTCTTGGAGTAGTTGTGTCAGCACTTCCATACCAATGACAAACAGATAAGGAGATAATGGGTCACCTTGTCTGAATCCATGCTTTAGATGAAAGTGTTCATGGGTTTTTCCTGCAATTTTGATAGAGTAGGTGGTTGTAGATATACATTGATGGATTAAGTTGCACTATTATGTGGGGAAGCCCATTTTTTGTAGGACATGATGAAGGAAAATCCACCCCATTCTGTCAAAATCCTTGGACATGTCCAACTAGAGTGCTATGTATCTTTTACCTTTCTTTTGACTTCTCATGGTGTGGGTAATTTCCTTTGCTAGAAGGATGTTGTTCACTATTTGTCTGTCCTTGAGTAATCTAGATTGGAATGGTGAGATTATTTCCTAAGTATTGGTTGCATTCTTAGCACTAGCCACTTGGAGATGATTTTGTAGAGCATGTTATACAAGATAATCAATATGTAGAGGTGTCCAGTGGTGCATTATTTTTTGGAACAAAGACTACATTGGTTTATTTCCCTGGGCAAATGTTATGTGTTGAAGAAATGCAATACAATGTTATGGATATCATGTCCCACTAGGTTCCAACAATGTTGGTATAAGTTATAAATCCATTTGGACCAGGAGCTTTGTGGGGGATCATTTGTTTCACCATAGTGCTAAGTTCCTCAAGTGTGTGAGGGGTAAGAAGAGAATTTATGTGATTGGGCTGTAGAGATGGTAGTGTAATATTGTTCAGCATGCTACCCTTAAAAAATTCAGGATTGCCTTTGGTTTCCATTATCTGATTTTTGAAGGGCACAACAATTTATTCTTTGCTAAAAGTCCATGAGCCATCAGGGTTTTTATCCATTCTATGTTGTTTTTGGAGTTTTTATGGTTTGCCAAGTAGTGGAAAATTTTGGTGTTTTTGTCACCTTTGAGCTACAATTCCCGAGATTTGAGTCTCTAGAGATGTTCCTCTTTGAGTAGCCAGTAGTATTGATATTGTTGAGTGAGAAACTTGATGGCAAGGATTAAAGTATTGGGTATTGATGTGGCGTAATCCGGCTGCTCCCTGCTGGAGATGATCTAGCTGCCAGCAACGACGAAAATCGGGGTAACCTGCAAGAGAGGAGTCAGAGATCCCGGGGTGACTGACTCGGTGAGGACACTCTGATGGCTAAGTTAGCACACAGTAGTTGTAGTAGAGAGCTTGAAGCTGATAACAGTGAGTTTGAGAGATAGAGAGCAAAGATTACGCATAAAAAACATACCTTCGCCCCTGGGGGGTGAAGTCTTTATATACTAGAATCCTGACGGGTTAGGTGGAGTAGGTCCTGAATTCCCACTGTGTGAGGTCAGTTACCGTGTTAGTTGGGAGTAACGTCTCCCGCTGTGAGGTTGGCCATCTCCGTCTGAATCGGGGAGTGGGTGAACTAATGTAGCCGTTACAAAGTATGGTCCCGTAGGATGCAGAGTACGAAGGTGTGTTCCTCGAGGTTGCCATGCGGAGGTCGACCAGACTAGGCAGTGGGCTGCTTGCGAAGTGTCGGGCTGCTTGGTGGCAAGCTACCTATTGGCGAGCTGCTTGAGCTCGCGTTCCACAAACTTGATCTGCCCCGAATACCGAAGTGCTTTAGTACCGAGGTGTTCTTGCACCGAGGTAGGCATGTCCCGTGGTGGCTCATCTATCCGAGCTCGACCTGTAGCGGATTTGGCACTGTTGTCCTGGTCGCAAACTGGTACCGGGACGATCTTGGCCCAAAGTAACTTTAGTTCGGGGTACCAGCGTACCCGAGGTCGCTTTGTAGCAAGCTGATTTATGTTGAGCTGTCACCCGCGTTGAGTCATGTCCACGTGTTGATCTGATCATGTCGAGTTGTCACTTGTGCCAAGTCACTTCCACGTGTCTCTTGATTATGAGGTTGGGCCAAATTCCCCTTCATCAGGTATCATATCAGACAACTCGGATACAGATACACTTTGGAAACACATGGATATGGACGAAAAATATGAAAAATGCATGGATACGGTAGGAAAATGCATACAGATTCCATAAATACAATAATATCATTAAATTTAAGATCAAAATAATCACAAATAGTTTATAAATACATAGGAAATGTATATTTTAGTGATATATGAAGAAATATATTATAATTAATATCTCAGGATGCATAGATATCATATAATTTTATTTATAATGCATTAGTCAAGAGTCCAAGGCACTAAACATATGCACCTATTATATTTTAATTATTATATAAATAATATTTTTATAAACAATATTTTTCTTTTTTATAAATAATAAATATGTTGTTATTACTTATTAATATAAATTAAAATATTAATTAATAATTTATAAAAATATATAATAATTTTAATATGCATATCATTTGCAAATTTATAAATTTTAAGTATTAAAATGTTTATTCTATTCTTAATATTTTATTTGTATAATTTTCTTGATATTGAAAATTATCTTTTTATATAAACATGGATTTGATAGATTATTTATTGTATTAGTTTATAAAATATTGTTTTGAATATTATTCTTTTGAAAAATTAGTTTTTTTGTATTTGTTTTGAAATTTTTAGTTAGAGTTTTATTTTTTGGTAATAGAGATTGAAAAAATCGCATGTAGAGACTAAAGTTACTAAAGTAAATTTTTTGTATTTATTATCACAAATGTTGATTAGTGGTTTAGAATTGCACTTAAGGTGCAAGGCTTTGTGAAACACCATGCCTCTACTTTTTTATAGAGAAACATTACATGTCGATGCATAACAGCCTATATCGGGTACAATGCAATACTGGCCAATACGGATTTGTATCACTACCATATCAATATTTAAATCGATGGTCCCACCATTTGAGGAGGTCATTTCTCTCCTAACTTTTTGATGTGATCATGAACTAATCTGGCTAAAGTTTTTCTTTGTTCCAGGACTATTACAACTTTTGAGTTTAGTTGTAATTTGGAAGGTTGGGATACCTTGAAGATGTTGTGGCTATATTTGTACAATCTGAATATTCAATTCAGAATGGGGAGAAAATGGACTAGCGGTGGTGGTTGGGTCAGTATAAAGCCGTACGTATAGGACCATGGTCAGATGTAATGAAAGGTAAGTAATGCAAGAGAGTGTTAGAGAATGGTTGTTGGTCAAGTCTTTCAAGGACCTTGGCTGGACCTTGTTGAACATTTGTCCTCTTATGAACTATGGACCTATGAAGTCGAAGTCAACTAGCTAGGTGAAAGTTAACTATGGACCTATGCAAGAGAGTGTGGGATGACTGTTTTGAAAGCTTTTGTGATCTTTGCTAGAGATAAATGCCATTTAAAGCTGTAATGAGGCTCACATTTGGGTTAAGTATTAGCAGAGGTGTTTTCGGGTGGCCATAAAAGAGGAGATTCCAAGCTTGGTGTGGGGGGAGATTGTTAACTTGTAAGAGTAGAAGGTATTTTTGTGTGTGGATTATTTGTATTGCAATGTTATTTCTCCAACAACCAAGTAATCCATGTCCCACATAATTGTTGCCAATTTGGATGTTTTGGCAGTTCAAAGGATTAAGGTTCTTGTAGTTGGTCCAGATATTTTCCATTCCTAGCAGAAGCGGTAACAGCTGATGGAGATGATGTACAAATAA
This sequence comes from Nelumbo nucifera, assembly GCF_055504915.1. NCBI lineage: Eukaryota > Viridiplantae > Streptophyta > Magnoliopsida > Proteales > Nelumbonaceae > Nelumbo > Nelumbo nucifera. The sequence goes on from NC_142649.1 coordinate 97,553,162, forward strand.
TCCTCTATTGAGCCAAACCAGCTCCAGCTGCAGGTATTTTCTCTTGATTAGGTGCTATCACTCCCGCTAGCTACTCTTGCCAGAAAACAAACATCAGAGTCTTCAACCCTAGAGATCCTGCTGCTATTCTTGTTATGCTTTGTTTCAAAAGACGATTGACCCTGCTTAAGGTGCTATCAATGGTTTTTAATGGCTCATTAAGTATCTTAGATTCTATCAGGTTAGGAGTAAAGATCTAGTTGTCACAGTTTCAAAGAATATTTCATTGTTTAAATCTATTTTGGTTTTCCAACTCTAATATCATGTCAAATAACCATTCAACCTAAAAACATTAAACTATCTTGCAAGATCTCTGAATAGGTTTTTACCCCCCTCATGTGAAAGTCCTTTGGGCTTGAGGCATGGACAAGCACTAACCAACTCATACCTTGTTTTGAAATTTAACATCCAGATTACTTGGTCCAACAAGCCCCGATACCATCTTAAGCAACTTTCAATTTAAAAGCTCGAACCGTTAGGTGAGGTACCTAAATAGGTTTTTATTCTCTAACAATATTTGTAGTTTTCATCAATGTTTAAAAACACAACCCAGAGGCTGAACTGTTTCTAACTTCGGGTCATGAGTCAGACCGTGCCACATCAGCAATACCTAAATTCATACATACATACATACATATACATATATATACATGTATTTTATGAATAAATAATGTATAATTATGTTTGTACATGTAACATATGTATTATTTTTATATTTAATTTATGTTTTTTAGTTCAATTTTAAATTTTTATTTATAAAAAATATTAAAAATTGCATTTTGATGACAAAAAGGGGGGGGTTTGGCAAAAATAGTGGGGCAATGTGCCTATGGGTCCTTGGGACACAGATCTCAAAACGTTACCCAAAATTTAAAATAAAAAAAATCACCTCAATCGAACATCGGAATACAAAGTTTTGGCCTCCCAAAGTTTACATACACATTTAGTACGCAACCCATGACCCGGTCACTGTCAGACAGGTCCAAATCCAACCATCTGAGTCAAACGGTTTTTTACCAACTTAATGGGTTTTCACTGTCCTTTGGGTTTTACTAAAACCAGACCTAGAATCTTGATCAGGTGGCAATTCAAACGGTTCAACTGACCATGTTAACAATGGGTTGAAAACAATGGTTTTCATCTGTTTTAAAATTTCTACTTCAAAAAAAATGAAACATATTTTTGAACTTTGATTTTATTATGAGACGCAAAAAGAATTGGTTTTGTTTAAAAAAATAAGCAATTCATGTTTTTGAAAAAGACAAATAAAAAAGCACACATATCCAATCACCAAATAAAAACATGTTCTTTAGATGAGAAATTCAAGAAAATGCTTTTTGTTTTGGTTCTAGAAATAAAAAAGCACACATTTCTATACTACTATAAGAAGTACGAATAGCCTCTAAAACTTATGAAATTTTTCTTGATTAAAATAGCCCCTTTTTTGAAATATGGTTCCTTTATTGTAAGGGTAGAAAATGTAATTTAAAAACTATTATTCAATGCATTCAATTACCTTTCATTATGTCCCACATTTAAGGTATTAACTACGGTTCATCCTCATTGAATCATATATTTAAAGCATTTTTGTTTATTCTTATCACTAAATTCCACTAATTAAATCCATACATAATAAATTAATAATTCAAATACCATAAAAACTTATACTTTTAAAATCTACATGAAAAAAATAGTGTTTTAATCTAGGTGGCAATAAGAAATTAAACCATTTTGAGTCAAATGAGCTAACCTATGTTATCATAATTGAACAATAAAAATTCAAGATTAGATAAAATGCCAAAAAAATATATAAAAACTGAAGAAAATTTTGAGAACTTTTTTAGTCATATATTCGACATATTAAACAATAATAAGGGTGTAAAACTTTCTTTTGACTAAACTAACCCTATTTTTTAATTTAGTCCCTCTTTAATTTTGAGGGCTAATATTGTAATATCATTTACAATTTTTCACCTCATTTAATTCCCTCTCATTAAGTCTTATATTTAAGATATTAACTCACCTTCTCTCACATTAAATCTTATATTTAAGGTATTAACTCACATTCTCACATTAAATATTATATTTAAATAGTTTTTAACAATATGAAATCCATGTTTTTAAAGGGTAAAATGCTAAAACCTCCTCTAAAATTTCTAACTATTGCTGAACCCCCCCCCCCCCCCCCCCCCGAGTTTGGTAATTGCAACCACCTCCCCTGAACTTTCTAACACAACTGCAAGTAAACCCCATCTCTTATATCATCTAACAAGAGGCATGAAAATGTCTGAAACAACCATGTAGTTGCTTTAACTAAAATTTTTATTTTCCAAATTTTCCCTTCATATCAATCACTACCCAAATCGTTTCAATGTCTTTTCTGAAAATTATTTTATAAATTTTCCCTTCATATGAATCCCTCAAAGGTAAAGTTGCAATTTTAAACTTTCCTTTTTCGTTTTTCATAAAGTTTGTATTGTTTGTTATGCAAAAACAGCCTTAATAGTAACTACATAGGAATTTTGGACATTTGTATACCTCTTGCTAGAGGATTCTAAGAGAGGGGTACACTTGCAACTATATTAGAAAGTTCAAGGGAGGCGATTGCAATTACGAAACTTCAGGGTAGATTTCAACAACAATTAGAAACTCTAGGGGAGGTTTCAGCAATTTATCCTTTTTTTAAATTAACAAAAACAAAACGAAACCATTATTCCATCCAAGTTGTGGGTAAGCCAATTCAACCATCTGGGTCAATTGGGTGAATCCATGATGTCATAGTTAAATAATAAAATTTTTAAAATAGAAACAAATTCACAAAATAAAAAAAAATGTAGAAAATGGGTCATTTCTTTAATATTTTATATTAATCATATTAAAGAAAAATAAGTGTCATAAACAAGAATTGTTTTATTGATAATGGAAACAAAATATAAATTTTAAAACCAACCAAAAAAATGAAATTGATTTCCTATTTGGTCTGGTTGAACAGTTCAACTTTTAAGTCAAATGTGCCAATATTTGATGTCATAATTAAGTAATAAGAATAAAAAAAAAGATAAAAAATTAAAAAATTAAAAAAATACATAAGTTTTGAAAAAAAGTAACATTTGAGTGCATCTCTAATATTGTATATTCATCATATTAAATAAAAACAAGTGTCATGAATAAGAATTTTTTATACACATGGAAATAAAAATATGTAACTTGAATTTTGTCCCTTTTTAATTGTGGGGGGAAAAATGTAATTTGAACTATTATTTTTCACCTCATTCAAATCCCTAAAGTCCTGTATTTGAGGTGCTAACACCCATTCTCTCTCATTAAATGATATATTTAAGATACTTTGTCACCAATAAATTCTGTTATTAGATCTATTATCTATATCCAATACTTTTAACAATATTGTCTAGGTGGTGGGTAAGCAATTCAACCATCTAGGTCAAATGGGTCAAGCCATTATGCCATAAATAAATAAAAATTAAAGAAAGACAAAAACACAAAAAATACATAATTTTTGTAAAAAAAACATTTGGGACATCTCTAATATAGAATTATTTTATAAATATAGAAATATATACAAAATTTAAAATAATTTGATGTATATTACTATCTTCATCATCTAAAATTGTCATGTGCAAAGCACATGCAAATTTACTAGTACAATCAAGAATATGTATTCTATGGTTTTAAGAACCAGTTTGTTTTCAAACTAAATGGTTTTGATTTCTTTTTGGAACTCACAACAAGAAAAGCAATTAACATTGGAGAACAACCCAAAATGAGGTATCTCTTTTTTGTAAAATGTGTTCATCTAGGTTATGAAAAAAAAAAAGATATGATATCACATTGTCACTGCAACAATCTAAAGACATAAGCAATAAGTGTGTGTGTGTGTAATTGAAATAGAAAGAGTTCATAATTGGTTATTTTTCTGATATGGCATGTAGTAAAAAATCAAACATTGAAGAAAGGAGAAAAAAACACACCTCCCTTATTTGAGTGTGTGCATTTATATAAACTTTTAGTTGAAAAGTTGGGAATTGTGGGATGCATAGGCTTTGTTAGGTTAAATTGAAGCAAAAAGAGTCCTTTGTGTCCAACCCAAGCATTATTTTTGCATGGTTTAACTATTTATGATATTTTATTAACTAAATTTTAACTTTTTTGTTTGTAAGGCCTAAGCTAACTTGAAATATGGACCAATAAAGTGTGTTTGGTTTATTATCCATTTTTTCAAAGAAAAAAAAAGAAAAATCAAAATAAAAGAAGAAATAGTCAATGAATTTTAAGCAATTTAGTGGAGTTATTGAGATGAGAGATAATTAGTGGAATGAATTATTAGAGGAGAGAGGATTAATGCCATAATTAATGAAGAGAGATAATCAAAAGGAGATAATGAGAAAGAGAAGAGAATTAATGATGAAAGTTGAAAGCTTAGAGATGATGTGGAATTTAAAAAAAAGAGAGAAAAGAGATAGATTCTACATCATACCATTCCATTTTAATATATATAGTATTTTATATTACATTAAGTATAACATGTATTTTATATATATTTATTGTGTTATGTAATATAAAATAGGATAAATCTATTGTTCGGGTGATGGTTGAGCTGGCTAAGGATGCCACGTGGCAACCTCTGCAGCCGTCCTCTCTCTCAAGCCATATCGACACCATGGATGACAGAAGAGCACCACTAAGGAGTGTCTTGCACGGACAAGGAAGCAAACTCCGTCGGGGAAGAGGAAATCTCCCGAATACCTCAGTTGACGACTTCATCCCGACAACTCCAAAAGCCCTATCCATCTGAAATACAGACACCCAACTATAAATGGGTATTCCCCGCTCAAGGAAGAATACTCTTTGAATATCTCTCTACACTATCTCTTCGGTCCAGACCAACATTATTTCAACTGCTCGGCCCGACCACCTCTTTCTTTACCCAATTGACTTGAGCGTCAGAATACCTACCCGGGAATTAACTCCTTGGGCCTTTGACCTTTCTCCTAATTGCATATCTCAGTGCACTGCTTCATCCTTCCACTTTGGCCTCGTCCAATTGGCAAAATTATTTGATTGTGTCCTCAGTTTGAAACACCACAGACCGGACAACATCATCCATGATGCTAGAAAGATATGATAATGGAAGGGCTTTGACCAATCAAGACCCTATCATGCCTTTCTGAGATATTAATTTCCAGGATTACTATTTAAAATTCATCCTCACTTCTCACCATTTTTCATAAACTTACTCTAACTTTTCAAAAACCTTCTCCATATAATATAAGAGAATTTTGTTATCTAACATGTCACTCTTAGTGAGCAAACTGAACATTAACAAAAGTTGTCCAGATAGGCTATTAAATATTTATAATGACCAAACTAATCCTATCCTCTATTAAATAATTGTTAAAAAACCAAGTGAAAAAACAAATATTTCTTCATTGTCATCCAATCCAAATGTCTTAAGCCCGTTTGGATTAATGGATGAACTCCCAAATCTCAAATGGAGAAGTAATATAATAAATTTCATCATCAAACAATTTTGTTCATGGCAAACTCAAAAGGAGGGGTAGTTTGTAAATTTACAAAAATCTTTCATCTCCTTGTAAACGTTGTAATGTTTAAGATATTTGACAGGAGTTTCTACAGGTTTTGAATGTGAGGTAAGTGAAAAGAAATAGACAAAAAAAAAAGTTTAGGGGACTTTTACAAAATAATCTTAATTTTTAAGGTTGTAGGCCCAAAGACCTAGCCTGGGCTTTGCCCCCTTATCAAAGGTACTAATCCCAACATGATCCTTAGGGTCTTCGGTGAATAGGAAGAGGGGGGTTCGGATCTCCTACCCACAAGTTGTTCCCACATTTCTATACATGAGACATTGGGAATATCTTTCTTGTCATTCATGAGAAGATGTTCCCAAATACACTGTGGTGCTGTTCTTCATGCTCTCTTAATTCCATAATAAAATAGATAAAGTCTCGTTTATTGAAAACAAGTGGCATAAATAACTAATGTTAATAGTCAATCGTTAAAGATGTTACATGATGTATTTACTCTTTCAAAGGTTCATGTTTTATATAATTTAGTTATCTCTCATGGTAACAATGTCAAATGAGACATCTCACCTTTTCATTATAAACTGGCTCGGCTTGCGAAAAAAAAAAAAACACTTCCAGATGAGGTTTGTGGTGTCAGATGTTGGTATTTGTTGAATGCAGTTTTTTTTTAGCATGTCCCAATTATTGTTTTCATTGATTCACATTTTTGTTTCATAATATTTGTCAACTATATATTCCATGGTTTCTAGGTTCTCCTGGACTCTAAACAAAACTTTTTTTTCCAAGATCTTAATTTCTTTATCATATGAAAAGTCAGAGAAATAATTATAATATTAAAAACATATCCTCTCTTCTATGTTTCTCCTACGAAACACAAAGAAACCGAATCCTCAATTCCAAAACCAAAAGGAGCTCAAAATGTTTACAGTTGCATTCATAACTGGGATAATCATCATGATCGATGAACCAGAACCAGCTCGATTTATGAACATGACAATATATACCATCAGACTAACGTGGCATATCATGATTGGCTCAGTATCCTTTGGGTTTGTGGAGAATTGACAGTGCATATATAATATAGTCCCACGTAAATCATAATCCACACCTGTGACGCCAGCACTCCTCTCTCTCTCTCTCTCTTTCTCTCAAATAATAAATAATAATCAGACTACTGGCCATGGGCATGGCCAACCCGGCCTACTTTCTGTAGTGAGTCCCAACTCCCACGACACCCACCGTACTCCTGTGGCTTTAGCAATATAGTAGACCAGGTCTTACGTTTAGGGGTCTTGTAAGGGCTATACGCGTGGTGTAGGATCAGTATTTTTCTTCTGAAACATTGCCAACCCCAACCATCATCAACTCCCCGCAACGGCAAACTACCCTTCACTTGCGTGGCCGTGGTGGCATGACTTTCCAACCTCAATCCTCAATCCTCAATGGGCGGTAATTGCTTGATTGGGCGGGTTGAGCTACCATCGATCTCTTACCTTTTGAATGCCCAGTGAAGGTGAGTTTATATTCTTATTTGCTTCTTTCTGCTTTCTTTTCTCTGCTTTTACCCTCCTCTTGTAGTTGATCTCAGGTCAGGAGTTATAGATCTTGATCATCATCTTAGTCCCAATCTTATCTCTGGGTATGCCGCTCTTGTCCAGCCACATTTGACTTCCATTCTGAATGTTGTATCTAAATTCTTATTGTATTGTTTAATTATGTGTCTGTCAAAAATTTAAATTTACTCTGTGCTATTGCTTTCTTGTTATACTCTTTAATTCCCCTCAAAAAAATTCAATTAGATAGATGTGGTTGGATTAATATTTGATTTGCATTCTATAAGTCTATTGTATGAGCAATTCTTTTATGTTTATATCTTTTCCTTTTAGGATCTTTTTTTTTTTATTCTTATTTACCAGTTTGATTTGAAAGCAATGGTGAAGGACACAGAATATTATGACATTCTGGGTGTGAGCATTGATGCATCGCCAGCTGAGATCAAGAAGGCTTACTACGCTAAGGTAAGGTCTCTCTCCGACTCTCCGAGAGTAAGCAACATAAACATAAACTATTATGCTTCGTTCCCTAGTTTTGATCAAGCTACGGTTGTATGTTGATTTGCTGTTCCTCATGTCAACAAGCTGTGAATCGTAATGTTGCTTGGTTTTAAATTAGGAACAATGATAGCTATGACCATAACATCTGTTTTTTTATCTAATTTATAGGCAAGGCTGGTGCACCCAGATAAAAATCCTGGAGATCCCAAAGCTGCGCACAATTTTCAGGTGTTTTATTATTTACACGTATGAAAGGATACTTTCATTCAAAGTTGTCTATGTTTATTGTGAAATTGGTTTATACATGTTTTCAATATATGATCCTTCAGATTAGTTCACGAATTTTCTGAGCATGAACATTGAATAATTCTTGGTTCCATGTTCATATTCACTGAAACTTTCCATTCTCTTCAGTTATTATAACAGTTCAGAAGCCATAATCAAAGCAGTTTTTCGACATATTTATGTATCGACTTTTTACATACTTGTTGGTCAAGTAATGTTTTATTGTGAAGGTACTTGGGGAAGCCTATCAAGTTCTAAGTGATCCAGCAAAGCGTGAAGCATATGACAAGAATGGAAAGGAAGGAGTGTCCCAGTAAGTTTAGCAGAAGACAAAAAGGGGTTTTCCAGGGCAACCACTAGATACACTTAATAAGTCCACACAACTCAACTCAGCCTTTATCAATCTCAATTACTAGCTATAATGCCCAGATACCTCTACATTGTATTATACAAGGGTGTTATATGGTGTCATATGGTTCAATCTTTAGTGTAAATTCTGTAACTGACACCTTTCCAAGACAAATACATTCTGGTAAAAAAGAGGAACATTTCTTTGGGCTGACTCCATAAAAGGACAATTACACCCAAAACAATTCACTCTTTAGACTTCCTTTTATTTTCATTTTTTTATCCAGATGGTAATACAATGGGAGGAAAGAGATTGTAGTTTACTAAATCATTTCCAAACTCAGGGATTCTATGGTTGACCCTTCTGCGGTATTTGGGATGCTTTTTGGAAGCGAAATCTTTGAAGACTACATTGGCCAACTTGCCTTGGCTTCTTTGTCATCGGTTGATTTTGAAGAAGAATCTCAAACTCCAGAAGGGCGGCAGAAAGTTCAGGACAAGATAAAGGTATCCATCATTATCTAGTCCCTGTGAATCTGTACCAACCGTTTCATACACTTCATTAATCTATGTGATCTTTGTAAAATGCAGGAAATGCAGAAAGAAAGGGAAGAAAAGCTCATACAGATCTTGAAACACCGTCTTCAACCATACATTGACAATAGAATGGATGAGTTTGTAGACTGGGCAAAGTCAGAAGCCAGCCATCTCTCACAAGCTGGTAAATATGTATTTTTCTTGTCCTTTTAGTGTGCGGTTTTTCTTGACAATTTTTTATATCAGTAACTGCAAGAATTTTCTTATGAAAGAAAAATATGTACAGCCATTTGTCTTGCACCCCTAGGTTGGCCTAGTCCCACCACCCCCATTTTCTTTACAATTCCCCTTGGGGAACTAAAACCTAATACATGATATTCTTGTCCACCCTTCCTTTTGCTAACCCACCAAACCATTAGCAGACCTTGGAATCCAACTGTTGATTGTATTGATGTCCTTAGCTAAGTGTCTAATCTCCCTGAACGTTTGTCTAAAGCCTGTTTTGTTTTGTCTTAGAAAGGCCACCACTATCATCCTCTTCCACATTTAGCCCTCTATAGTTTAGAGACTTCGCCGGTCTCAATCATTGTACATTGACAACAGTTCTGCTCTAGTTGAATTCCCAACACCAACAGATCCCAAATACAATGCTAAAATGTCAAACCCTTAGCTTCTAAAAGCCTTTCCAATGCACTTGAAAGAAGAGGAAGAAGAACTGTTTAGTGTATTACAGGTTTGAAGAGAAGAAAAGAGAGAAAGAGAGAGAAAGAAAGAGAGTGAAGAGACAAGAAAAGAAAGAAGGGGTTCAGTGGTGAATGATCTGCTGCCTCATACACTCCTTTATTTATAGCTTTTAGGATCCTTACAAGAATAGGAAATAAATAAAAATTAGAAACAATAAGGCCATCCAGCCCAACTTAACAAAAATTAGAAACTTCTAATAAAAGAAATTAGAACTACTAAAAAGAAATTAGAAACTACTAATAAAGAAATTAGAAACAACTAGGTGTGGGTATGAAACCACACACACTAGAGCCTGAGTATGGGTATGGAACCCCACACTCATGGCTAACCAACTATTTCTTCACTCCCCCTCAAGTTGGGAGTAGATATTTGTCATGCCCAACTTGCGTAGATCTGTCTCCAATTTGCCTTTTGTGACTGCTTTGGTGAAAAGATCAGCTAACTGCATGTCTGAGGCAATGTAAGGAAGGCATACTTCTTGAGATGCAATTCGCTCTCAAATAAAATGTCTGTCAACCTCAATATGCTTAGTCCTGTCATGCTGTATTGGGTTGTGGGCAATATTAATTGCAGCTTGATTATCACAATACAGCATCAGAGGCTTCTCATAATCAACCTCCAACTCATTAAGCAAGGATCTCAGCCATAACACTTCTGCAACACCATTGGCCATGGATCTATATTCCGCTTCTGCACTGGAGCGAGCAACAACATTTTGTTTATTTCTTCTCCAGGAAACAAGATTTCCCTCCACAAATGCACAATATCCAGAGGTGGACCTCCTATCATCAACACATCCAGCCCAATCCACATCTGTATACACTTCTATTTTCATATGACCATTATTCTTGAAGAGTATACCTCTCCCTGGATATCTCTTTAAGTAGGCAAGGATCCTTTCTACTGCAAGGAGATGAGTGGTCCTAGGAGAATGCATGTATTGACTGACAACAACAACGGCATAAGAAATATCTGGTTGGGTTAGACAAAGATAAAGAAGTTTCCCAACCAACCTTTGGTACATAGCCCTATCCTCAAGGAGTTCTCCACTTTCTGCACTTATCTTATGGTTAGGCTCAATGGGAGTATCAGTAGGTTTCACTCCTAACTTGCTAGTTTCTTCCAATAAGTTCAGAGCGTACTTCCTTTGGGAGATAAAAATTCCATGCTTAGATCAAGTTACCTCAATTCCTAGGAAATAGTGTAACTTTCCTAGGTCTTTCACTTCAAATTCCTTGTGAAGGTGTTGTTGGTTTCAATTTCACTAGTGTCACTTCCTGTTATCACAATGTCATCTACATAGACTGCAGAGTCAGGGAATGACCTGTCTTCTTAAAGAAGAGGGTGTGATCTAACTGAGCCTGTATGTATCCGAATTTGTCCAAAGCCAGTCTAAACCTATCAAACCAAGCTCTCTGGGACTGTTTGAGCCCATACAAGGCCTTCTTCAAAAGGCAAACTTTCTTTCCTGCTTTTGTACTATAAAAACTAGGGGGTAACTCCACGTATACTTCCTCTTGCAAGTCTCCACTGAGGAAGGAATTCTTAACATCTAGCTGAAATAGTGGCCATGAGAAGTCTGCAGCAATGGATAGAAGAACTCTGATAGTGTTCATTTTTACAACAGGTGCAAACGTTTCTGAAGGGATGAGAGATCCATCCTATGGACGCCCAAAGATTGCGGAATAAGGGGCGAATTTCAAAAATTTATCTCTCCCTTCAACTGGGAATCGTATTCCCTATTTAGAAAATCATATTTTCAATGATCAATCTTGAACCATAAACTGAACCAGATCTGAACCAAAAGGAGTGGGAGAGGATTATACCTGATACGGAGAAATACTATCTCCCAATGGAGGTGTTCACGCCTAAGGAAGGATCCAAAATCTGCTCCCACTGAAGATGGCGCAGTGAAGGATGGAGCAGAATCAGCAATGTTCTTCAAAAGAACTTGACCCTTCGCAAGAATCAACTGGACGGCTTGTGAGTACAGCTCCAATTAATCTTTTCCCAAAAGATTGAAATCAAGATCCAATCTTGATTGCTCCCAAGAACTGGAGATCGAACTGAAGGAATGGCAATGGCAGGAAGGTGGCGGCAGAAGAGAATTCGCAGTATGCAGGAAATCTCTTAATCTCTCTTTCTTAAAGAGAAGAATGCTATTTGATGTTATTGTGTTTTTCAAGGCTGCCGCCCCCTTCCCCTTTCATAATCTTAAAGGGTTCAGCTCCTAATCAGATTAGGAGTTGCTAATCCAAATCATATTTGGGTTAGAAGTCCCTTAGTGATAAGGGATAATCCTTATCTTATCTGCAGATCAGATCAGCTGTCTCCTAATCTAATTAGGAGGTTTCCAGATCTAAATCTTATTTAGATCTTGGACTCTCTGAGTGGATAGGGTCTAAGCCCAATCCTTTTAGCTGACCCACTTCAGAATTCGCCCCTTTTAAATGACTGATCAAATCAGCCCAGTTCGAAATGGGCTTAAGGCCCATTAAGGTTATGTACTCAAAAAACCTTCCAAATTGCTGCCCAGTTGGGCTTCCTTGTATGGCGTGGGACCCAAGCATTGATCTACTCATCAGCCACATGGGTTCAGCCCAGCCTTTGTTACAAGGCCTGGCCGAATGCACTGCTGAAGACAGTGTACCCCTGAAACCCATCAAATGGGCTCTATGGGCCCAACACTTACACTAAGTGGTCCCTGGGCCAAGCCACCTTGTAACACCCAGGGACTGTGGGCAGATGCAAGATTAGCCCATCAGGTGTTATCCTCAATGGTCTTACACTTAACCTCTCAGCCCATAATGATCATACACTGCCCGACAAGAGAGGACCTCTCCCTCGGCTGCAAGGAACAGTGTTGCACTCTCCACTCATATGGATCCCGGGAATTAAAACCTTTTGCAAACATTTTAGAAACCATATATATTCTTTTATATAAAGTATATTTTGCAAAACAAATCTCAACGGTTGAAATCGGCTGCCGGCAGTCTTGGTTTCCATCAGTGAGAGTGCATCCCCGATCATTACCTTTGTCCGACAAAGGGGCTGATCCTGTCACTATGATCACCCACTCAGATGAATTCTCGGACTGTCCCAACATACCCAGGTTTTGACCCCCGCTAAGGATCTCACTGATTGGTACATCAAAGATAGCCCAATCCGACACCTAGTGCAGTATCATAATCGAGTCTAGGGGTCGGGTGTAACTTTCCAGTTTTGCCCATCAATCTCCAAGGTCCAGGGCAATACTGGAAATCTGGTCCAGTTCAAAGATTCAATTAATCCTACACTGTATGTGCCTAGGGTCTCACCCTGGCAGCTGAGACAGGCCACCCCAACCGACTTGGTGGCACTACAGTGTCAGCCTTGTCAGGATAGGTCTCCCCAGACCGACCCACCGGCTGTGAACATTCTAAACTAACACGAGTCTCATTAAGTGTCCAGTTTAAGGGTATTACACAGAAACATACCAAGGGAACATGAATCAAATATGTATCTTTATTCATTTACAATAAACTCATAAAGTACATCATTCTGATTGAAGCTAAGGGCATACAAAACTGTCTAACAGTTTCTGTATAGTCTATGCCATAAGTTTGTGTGAATCCCTTTGCAACCAATCTGGCTTTATACCTCTCTACAATACCTTTAGCATTATATTTCACAGTAAACACCCATCTGCATCCAACATGTTTCTTCCCTTCATGCTAGTTAACTAGTTCCCATGTGTTGTTCTTGACAAGAGCATCCATCTCTACTTGCATTGCTTCCTTCCATTCAGGTATCAAAACAACTTCTTGCACTTTTCTGGGTATAGGAATAGAAGAAATAGATGCCAAGTAAGATTTGTAGGATTCTGAGAGACAATTATAATAAAGGAACTTGGAAATGCAATGGGCAGTGGATGAGGTGCAACAGTGCTTCCCTTTACGAATAGCAATTGGAAGATCAAGGTCATCTGTCGGTGAAGGTTGAACCTCTGTAACAGTGGGATCAACAGTGAGAGCAATAGTAGTGTCTGGATTTGGAGCTGTACAAGATGTTGGAACTGGCATGGATTGTTGTTGAGTACGAGAATCAACCTGCCTCTACCACTTTCTGTGATACACCCTCAACTCTTTGCATTTTTGACAACTTTCTTCGCAACTCCCCTGCTCAGTAACCGAGACAGGTAAAGGAACTCTTGGAGCTAAAACTGAAATCCTTTCCTCACTATTCTCCCCCTGAGGAGAAGCCTTATGATAGTAAGGCATATCCTCAAAGAAGATGACATCCATGGACACAAAGCGTTTCCCTGAAACTGGCTCATAACAGCAATATCCCTTTTGATTTTGTGCATACCCAAGGAAAATACACTTAGTAGCTTTGGGATCAAACTTGGAGCAATGAGGTCCAAGGATTTGGACAAAACAAGTACACCCAAAAGTTTGAGGGGAATAGTGAATAGGTCCTTATCTGGATATAGAAGACTGAATGGGGTTTGCGTGCTTGGGACCCGTGAAGGAACCCTGTTAATGAGGTATATGGCTGTATGGATTGCATCTCCCCAGAACCGTATGGGAACATTGGAGTTGAGCATGATGCTTCTAGCTACCTCTAAAATATGTTTGTTTTTTCTCTCAGCAATCCCGTTTTGCTAAGGTGTGTGAGGACAAGTGCTTTGATGAATGGTCCCATGATCAAGGAGATAGGATGCCAAGGGTTTTGCAAAGTATTCCTTAGCATTATTAGATCTAAGAATCTTGATCTTGGTTTCAAATTGAGTTAGAATCATCTTATGGAAAGCTTGAGTCAGAGAGGGGACCTCATCTCGAGAGTGCATAAGATAGACCCATGAAAAACGGGTATAGTCATCAACAAATAATAAGAAATATCTGTACCCCCCCCCCCCCCATGGTGGGAGTATGGTAGGGCCCCCAAACATCGGTATGCACAATCTCAAAAGGAAGGTTGCTTCTTTTATTACTTAAAGGATAAGATGATCTACTATGTTTTGCATGTTCTCAACTTTCACATTTTAATCCAGACACTTCTACTGACTCAAACAAGTTTGGAAAAAGACTCTTTAAAGACCCAAAAGATAAATGACCTAAGCGGTTGTGCCAAAGCATAATCTTACTACAAGACTGAGAAACAAACAATTTTAATCACCTTCTTCGTTTCCAGATCCTGTGAATGTTCCAGCAGGTATACTCCATTCATCTCACGGCTAATCCCAATCACCTTCTTCATTTCCAGATCCTGAAAAATACACTAATCAGGGAAAAAAATTACCGAACAGTTTTGATTTTTAGTAATACTACTAACTGAAAGTAAGTTAGCACTAAGCTTGGGAACATGCAAAGCTGAGGATAGGGTGATGGTATCTAATAATTTGATGTCTCCCTTGCCAAAAATTGGTACAAGAGATCCATCAACAATAGAAACTTTGTCTTTCCCAAAGGATAAACAATAGGTGCTAAATAGAGTAGATATGCTGGTCATATGATCTGAAGCACTTGAATCTATTACCCAGGAAGGTCTAGTATTACCTGGGACGGAAGCATGACAAGCAATAGCTCTTGTACTTGTATGAGCAAGGGCTGAAGTAGGCTGAGCTGAACTACTAAATTCATTTTCTAGCTGAGTCAGAGAAGCTCGGACTACAGCTAGGGTATCTAGAGGAGTGCCTCTTGTGCCTGATGAAGTTGTACTATCAGTGTTGACAGCCATATTAACATTCCCTTTCTTATTTCTAACATTTGTTGGAACTAGATGAGGGTGCAACTTCCAACAGATGTCCTTAGTATGTTTAGGTTTCTTGTAGTGTTCACATACTAAGTCCTTCTTAGCTTCCTTCTTCTCCTTATCCCCCCCAAATTTAGGTCTAACTGCTACCAAGGCTGATTCGGAGGGCTGTTGCTACAACATAACCTTTCTCCTAGTTTCTTCACTATGCACTAGGGAATAGGCTTGTAATAAAGTCACACTATCTCTTGTTAACAACTATTGTCTCACAATGTCATATTCAGAGTTTAGACCAGTTAGGAACTCAAAAACTATATTAATTTCAACCTGCTTTCTATATGTTTGTGCATCTTTCTGACTCTCCCACTCAATTGTTTCAAGATGGTCAATTTCATGTCACAGGGATTTTAAGGTTGAAAAGTAAACAGAGACCTGCTTCTCTCCTTGCCTCAGATTTTTAACCTCACATTTTAGCTCATAAGCCCTAGCAACATTAAGAGGCTGAGAGTAAATTTCCTTCATAACATCCCATATTTCCTTAGCTGTTTTGGCCTACAAGTATGTTGTTTTGGCCCACAAGTAGTTTCGGATGATGTGTGGCTGCATAGAGTTGCACAGCCATGTCATCACCAAAAAATTTTCTTGGACCCACCTAGCATAAGTAGGGTCCTCCTTGGAGGGTTCCTTCACATCCCCTAACAAGAAGTTCAATTTTCCTCTACCTCCAATAGCCATCATGGCTGATTGGGCCCATTCCAAGTAGTTTGATCCATCAAATTTAACAGTTGTAATCTGAAAGGTGTTTTCAGTCATGTTACCTGAACCACCAGTCCCAAAAGTACCTTCCCCTTGGTTCTTGTACTCCATTCTAAGTTAAGAAGAGGCTTTAAACTACTGTGACAAGAAAAAACTGTATTTCAAGGCTGATAACAGCCAACCTAGGACAATGATTTTACAGTTAGATAACAGTCAACTACTGTCCTGGGATTGATATCAGTCCTGAGATTTTCTATCCGTACCTCTCTGAATGAATAACAAAGTCCTTTTGAGTATTAATCTCAAGAAAAGGTACTTACTTTATGAAGAAAAAGGCCCAGAAAACTGATTGCTACCTTCAGTCATCAAACTTGATCAATCGATTACTGTCAGCACCTTGAATCTTGATCAAAGAACCAAGAAAAAAAACTGATCGGCACCTCCAATCTTGATCAAGAATCGATCTTGATCACTCAATTCCTGCCTGATTCTTCCTGATTACAAGAAGCTCTCTCCAATCTTAGTACAGCTGATAAATCCTTCTTGCAACCTCCAAGAATCAACCGAAATAAGGATCTTTCTGAACTTTCATCTCTAAACAATTCTCATGTGGTCAGCTGAATTAAATCCACATGAGAAACCCTAGATCTAAGGCTCTGATACCAACTTGAAAGAAGAAGAATAATAACTGTTTACTGTATTACAGGTTTGAAGAGAAGAAAAGAGAGAGAGAGAGAGAAAGAGTGAAGAGAGGAGAAAAGAAAGAAGGGGTTCAGTGGTGAATGATCTGCTGCCCCATACACTCCTTTATTTATAGCTTTTAGGATCCTTACAAGAATAGGAAATAAACAAAAATTAGAAACAAGAAGGCCAGCCAGCCCACTTAACAGAAATTAGAAACTTCTAATAACAGAAATTAGAAACTAAAGAAATTAGAACTACTAAAAAGAAATTAGAAACTACCAATAAAAGAAATTAGAAACGACTAGGTGTGGGTATGAAACCACACACACTAGAGCCTGAGTTTGGGTATGGAATCCCACACTCATGGCTAACCAACTATTTCTTCAAATTCCAAAGGACCAAGGTTCCCCATGCTGTTTCCATTTCAAAATATGTAATTTGGAGGAAGAGACCAAAAGGGAATCAGGTCCATATGATCATGGAAGAATTTGCCACTTCCAACCAATTTCTCACAGTAGACTCTATTTAGAAGTCTTTGAAGGCTCCCATTGTCTTCACCCAATTCACAGCACAAACTGCAACCTTTTCAATAGCAAACGGGATTTCCTACCCACTCTCTACCCACCGTGAATTGCAGCACACATCTCTATTATGATTTGAGAGATGTGTGGCTGCAATTCATGGTGGGTAGAGAGTGGGTAGGAAAAGTGAGTAGGAAATCTGGGTTCTTTCAATAGTGGCTTCTTTACTTTGAAAGGTGTCTCTGAAGATTCTAACATTGCTTTCCCCTCATATACACCACAATATTGTGTCTCTAAAGTATCCTTCCCCTTATCTTAGGTAGAGAAAAGAATGAAGACTTAAACAGATTCCCCTTCCCTGTGTCCATCAGAGCACACCATCATCCATAGTCAAAGAATTGGTTGCATCAGTTGCTTCCTAAAATAATCCTAAAAGGCCTTTAACTAAGCTCATTAACTTTTGAAAAATAGAACCAAGTTTTTTCAGCCCTGACTATTTCTGAAGGTCCATCTAATCAGGTGAACTGAATCGCATTCCATCACTGAAGGTCTTGGTGAGATCCATAGTTTTCAAGGCGCCAAGGCAAGGCTAGGCGATAGGGGGGCGCATTGTCACCTAGTCGCCTAGGCGATGGATTTTTTTAAGTAAAAACATGTATCTTAGGGTAGTTCCCTAGGTTTCATAATCATATTTCCTTAATAAATATCCATAATTTTCATAAGAAAAGTATAAGCTTTATGTTAAAGAATAGAAAATCAACATATTCCAACATATTCATGAGAAGAAAAAGAAGAAAGAAAAGAAAATTCAAAAAATATAGGGGCTGAACCCCTATTTCTGTTATAGGAAAAGAAGAAAAGAAAATGTGGAAGAAGAAGAAGAAGAAATTAGTATATACACACAAAATTAGTAAAGAAAAAGAAGAAAATGTGTTGATTGGGCAACATTTTAAGTTCTTCCTTACTTATTGGTTCAGGTTTTGAAGTCTTTGAGGATTCAATACACAGCATTTAGCAATGTTTGTGTTGATTAAAACCCTAAAAAATAAGAAAACAATAAAAAGAAATTAATATATAAACACACAAAATGAATATTTTAGTTTAAAAATGTCTATTTAATAATTATAACCTCAAAAAGTTAAGAATATAAAAGTTTTTATAGAAAACTGTTTGGCGATTAGGTGAGGCGAGCCTCCAAGGGTGCCTTGTTGCCTAGGCATCACCTTGACAAACATGGTGAGATCATTTCTGGAACAGTTGAATTCTTCTAACCATACTCTTCCCTCAAAATTTGCTAGGACCATTATAGACAACCAAATACTGGAGCCCAGTTTATGATTCCCATGCCATGTATCCTATTACCAAATATCCTAGGTGATTCCAATGAGGCATGTCATTTTTTAACCTCTGTCTCACCTGCTTCACTGAGTTGTTCCATTAGGCTTGAATTGTTCCCTGACCAATCAAGTTTGTGCTTACAGGGGCTATTGTGGTGTGATTGTAAAATCCCAGGCTGATAAGTGTGAAAATGTGGGTTTGAGTCCAAGAACAGCTACTTTGATAGGCAGGACCAGCAGCAGATAACGGTTTCATTCAAAGTTTCTATTGACAACCTTCTCCTAAGGAAACTCATCTTGGAATTTCCACAGTTAGGGTCCATTACTTGATGCAATGGTAAAATATCATGCTGACAAGTGTGAGAATACAGGTTTGAGTCTGAGAGAGGCCTATATACCCATTCCAATTCTCCATAAAGCCAAGATCATGATTGGATAATGGTTTTTTCTAAGTTCCAGAAGTTGTTTTAGATTCCTCATGGGAATGTAAAATGATGGTAGACAACTAGACATTGCACAGCGCTAAACACTTCACAAGATCAGAAATGTGCAGAATCATGTTAATATGTTATAGGTTCTCTATGAGTTTTCCTAACTTTTGGTTTTCTTATTCCTATTGCAAGTTCACAATTCTTGTTAACTCATATTTTTAAATTTCAGCTTTTGGTGAGGCTATGCTGCACACCATTGGTTATATCTATACGAGGCAAGCTGCAAAAGAATTGGGGAAGAACATGAGATACATGGGTGTGCCATTCTTGGCAGAGTGGGTCCGAGACAAAGGTCACCATATAAAATCACAAGTCACAGCAGCTGCAGGTTTGTTTGCTTTTCTTTTCTTCTTCTTTTTTTTTTTTTTTGGAGAAAGGGAAAACTACAATTGTATTAATGATGTATAAATGGGAGAGACTCCCAATACAGTGAGTGGCTATACAATGCTATGGAATTTCAAAAAGAACAAAAGGTATACTAATTACAAAATAATAGTTCCTCTGTAATGTTAGCTGTGCCTATCCAAGAGAAAATCTTTGCAACTGCATTGCAGCATAATTCATCCAGTAAGAAAATTTCGTTTTTAAAAGTTGTGTGGTTTCTCTCCATCCAGATAGTCCAAACAAATTTTTCCTTCCTTTTTGCTGGGTCATTATTTAGATGTGTTTGCTTAGGCAATTGGAGAGCCCCTTTGGAAAAGATTGGTTTTTGGGTCTTTCTCTATTCCAAGCTTCTGAAAGAAAGCAATGAACTTGTTTTTCTCCTGAATGTGTAGGTGCTGTGTCTTTAATTCAGATACAGGAAGAGTTAAGGAAGTTGGAACAAGGAGAGAACAAAGAAGAAAACCTGATGAAGCAGATTGAAGAAAAGAAAGATGCCATGATTAATTCTCTTTGGAAGATAAATGTTGTGGACATTGAATTAACCCTCTCACATGTCTGCCACGCGGTAAGCTTTATTTATATATTATCCCTAGCTTTGAGTATCATATGTGATATGACCATAATGCACCAATTGTATGCTAGTGGAATGACATGCCCACTCTAGGGATGTGGATTGTTTACTTTAAAGGGAATCCAACTTGAATCCATGCCCCAAAAGTTAAAGAATGCAGATTTTGTTGTACTAACTTTTTCTTATTAAGAGTAGGACATATTGCATTTGAACTCCCTGTAAAGGTTTCTTTATCTTGGGCATACTATATCCTTTACTTAAAACCTACCTTTATCTTGACCAGTAAAGGTTTCATAGTCCTATGAAGTTCATGGTCCTCCTATTACTAAATCTTATGAAGTTCATAGTGCTCTTATTACTAATATGTAAGTCACGTACATGCATGTATATGAGCCAGCACCCTTGGGAGTGTCTCCCCCCTCAAAGATTCTTTTAAATTTGTCACTCTTTGGATGGTTAGGAAATTTTTGGAATCCTAATGGTGGATCTACATCTACTTACAACAGAAAATAGGGATCTACAGATGGATACAAACAATTTGATATGGAAAGTTGGAAAGGTTCAAAATATTGATATGTCCGATACGCTGGTAGAGGCGTATCGGGCAGTATCGGTAGATTTTTTTTATTTTTTGCAAATCTGGTACAGAGGGGGCAGTTTAAGGTCTGTCCACCCCCTGAACCAGTCAAAACCCCAATACACCCTCTGTAGGGGCATCGGGAAGCTCCCGATACAATATGCATCAGCTGATACGGGCCGATACGGGTCGATACTTTGAACCTTGTAAAGGAGTAGGGTTGTGTCAGGTTGACAACCAGCATTTAAACTTTTGCCAGACTCTATTGGTCATGGATACTAAATTCAGAATGGCAAAACAGGAATCACGTTGCCAACCCTATGTAGTCAGGATAAGGCGATGATGATGATGAAAAATAAAATAAAGAGAATAGACAGTTGTACTAAAGAGAAAGCAGTAAAAATAATATAGATTTACTAGAGACAAGAGAGAAGAGGTATCTGGAGTAAATTCCCACAACACAATTCAACTTTTTTTCAACTCCGCTCATGAAAAGTAAATCCAATTACAAAGACTCTATGTTTTGGACTCACTATGGGGGGCTGGGTTTCTATTTACAGACTCTAGGAGACTATTTTCATAACAAATGAAATGGCTGAACTGAATGGTTAATTGCTTTGTTTTAAGAAGTTTTGGGAAGTGTTTGTCAATAGAGTGTGAAGTTTCTCAATTCACATCCAATTCATGAATCTGATTAGATGGATTTCTGAAAAACCTACCTAATGGCACTAAAATTCTAGAAAAACAATACTTTTGACCCCAAATAGATAGCTCTAAATAAAAGTGAAGAGATTCAACTTAAGGTCCAATGATACCTTGTGGACCCTAAGTAACAACCAAGGAATACTTCGTAAAACCTCTAAATAACATAAAATCTTTTGAGTGAACATGGGATCTAAAGAAGCCTAATAAATTCTTTTTATCCTCATATATGAAAGGATGTGGCTAGTAGGCTCCAACAGAGCCTGTGGGCCCAATTCAAGATAACCCTGGTTATTCCCAGGACATTCATGAAACTCAGATATGGAGATACCTCTTATTTTTCATATTTTTCTTCTATACTTGCATTACGTTGTGGTTGTTAAGAGAGGGAAAAGATGTTTACAATAGTGGTCCAAGCTACATACAAGATTGGATACTGGGATTCGGATGGCCATGAGGTCTTAGTTAACCATCGAACATATAGGAAGGCATAATCAAGGACAACAGTGGACATGGATCATGGATGACTGGAACTGAATTAGTTTCTGGAAGGAAATCTGGTGCAGTTTTATAGCCTTAAGTAATGACTTCTCTGACCTTTCTGCATGGATAAAAACAAAGGGGCCTTTGACCTTTGTAAGAGATGAGATATCAGGTCAGGCTGAGCCCTATATTCTGCCTAATTGTTGTGAGGTGGATTCTCCATTACAGTTGTTGGTCTGTTTAGAAGGAGAACATCCTACTCCGAAGGGGGATGCTAGGATATGTTTACAGGACCCAAAAGGGGCTCTTGTATTAAAAATTTTTCTTTGATTCCATAATGGAAAGGAATTCTTATTCCCCAAGGAAAGGGAAGGGGCCTTTGACCTTTGTAAGAGATGAGATATCAGGTCAGGTTGAGCCCTATATTCTGCCTAATTGTTGTGAGGTGGATTCTCCATTACAGTTGTTGGTCTGTTTAGAAGGAGAACACACTACTCCTAAGGGGGATGCTAGGATATGTTTACAGGACCCAAAAGGAGCTCTTGTATTAAAAATTTTTCTTTGATTCCATAATGGAAAGGAATTCTTATTCCCCAAGGGAAGGGACTCCCACTGAGGAACAGCCTTAACTTTGAAAATAGGAGGTTATTAAATGACAAATTGACAACTACTCTCCTTCTATTAACTCTCAGAATGGAAGGTGAGAACTGCACAGATTTTTTTAGGGCATATGAGCAAATGATGACAAAGTGGTGCATTAGACCCACTACACTAGGTATCATTGAACATCTATTTTGGATGGCTTTGAAGATGTCAGCTTTTATTTTTGTTTGGGGTTGGGAGGGATTGGTATATTTTCCACAAAATAGTGGGTCTCACCACAAAATTGCACATGATATGCACGTACATACCACTCCTGTCATCTGATTTTTGTAATACTAACACAAATTTTTGCATTATGAAAATAAGTAAATAATTATTAAAGTGTCAAATAATCCAACACATCTGGGACCAGGAGGTACTTGTAGTCTTCAAGCCTACCAGAATGGAATCTGGATTTCCTCCTCACAGAATAGTCCTCACACCCACCTCACAGCACTTGCAGCTGTGCATTGGGAACATCTCCCATGAATGAAAATATACAAGTAGGGAGATGTTCTTGATGTGCAGTTATAACATGCTGTGAGGTGGGTGCGAGGAGGATTCTTTTTTTTCTTTTATTCTATGAGGAGGAGATCCAAACTCACCAGAATGGCCTTCAACTCAAGGATGCATAGTGGAAGTGGAAGCACTAAATCTTTCTTTTCATAAAAGAGACTGACATATTCGTTTTACTTTATTGAGTGATGCTGATATGGTTTGTCATTAGTGCATCTGTTCTCACAGATTTTATTAGTGTCTCTTATTCTGGAGTGATAAGTTCTAATTCAATGCTCTGTTTCAGGTTCTCAAAGAACCTAACGTTTCCAAGGATGTGCTCAAGCATCGAGCAAATGCATTAAAAAAGCTCGGAACCATTTTCCAAGTAAGTGATGGCTTCATTTTCTTTCATGCATGTATATTTATCATGTTTTTAATTTTTGTAGTAATTTTATAATCAATAATTTTGTATTTGGTAAATAAAAGAAGAAAATCTTACATATATGATTCACTTTATCATAATGTTCAAATAGTTTAGGTAGGAAAATAGATCCAAACTCGTGTTATTGGTGAAAGATTCAAAAGAAAAACTTTTAAGTATCTATACCAAGGGGTAATAGTGAGTTGAGGTGAAAGCATAAATTAAATTCTAGCCTACTGGCTCTTATTTGTCATTATAATATCTTTATTAATGAGGAAGCAGGAAACTTCTCATTAAGAAATACTGAAGGTAATACTTTTCTTTATCAATGCTGATAGTTCACTATTCTCAAAGGCCTTGTCCATCAAGTTATACTTAAACCAAAGGAGGACAAGATGAAACACCCCATAACCCCAGAAATTTGCACAAGAATCCAGAAACTCATGTATATATCCTGCACTTTTATGATATAAGGACTTTGTGACTGCCAAGCCTGTGATGATTGGCCTTTGACCTGACTTGCTACAAAATTAGGATGATATAATGGTTTTAGAACCCGGGTCAAAGGCAGAACTAACCAGGATAAGGTTAAAAGTTGTCTGAAAGACAAAGTCAAAGTAAACAAGCAAATATGGATTTATTTATTTCCCCGTCCAAATGATAGTGGCAACTGTCATATTACTACAACTCTCTCTTAGATAGCTACTACAACCAGGCCTTGTCTGCTTATTGATGCATTCAAGGCGTCTAAGTGACTTTCAAAGTATTTTAGCTTGTAAGCCATGACCTTTTTTTATCAGTAGCAATGAACCAGACCTTTTCCGAGAGTGATTGCAAGCAGGGGACCAAATACATATCTAAAAATCTGACACCAAATAATTAAATAGATATGGTATAATGAACAATCAACCTCAACCTCAAGGCTGGACATCCTGTAAGGCAAGAAGTTTAAGTCTCTTAGATATATTTTTCCAAGAAATAAAAATGTTATGCTACTAATTTTTAAATGTGTAGATTGTACACAAGATCATGAAATGTTTTGTGTGTAAAGTAAGATTTCATATCTAAGTCTCTCATCTATCTTGTATACTTTTCTCTCCGCCCTCTCCCACCCTAATTTTTTTTCCAATGATAAGATAGATATGCACCATTGAAAACCTTTGTACACTGAGAAATAACAAAATCATACTAATTACAGAAATAACTATACGTCTATACCTATACAATTAAATTATCTTATAATGCATATAAATCATGAGATATATGTCTAAATATAATTTACTCAAGATAAGTACTGGCGACTCCTCTGTTGCCACATAGTGCTTACTTAGACACTCATGCAATCAGTAGGAATACTCCAGTCTTGGATAGGCAGGTGGGTTCCCTTGGGTATCGCATAAGCAATACTTGTTTTACTGCAGTGCTTTATGCATCTGTGTAACAACTTGCAGAGGCAAAAAGAATTCAAACTTTGCATATATGGCAGGGGGTGATTATTTATTTCCAACGTCTCATAGCACATCCATTCCTGTGACATTGAGTAGGCCTAAACTGTTCCAGTATTGTATTCCGTCTGAAAATAGAACATAAACAGCTGAAATTGTAATTACTCATCTAACTTATAGATTAGCTGCATATAGATTAGCTGCATATCTAAGGAAAGATTAGAACAAGCAAAGGACAAAGTAAATTCAAACTCCGACAGAAGAATACAGTTGGCCCAAATTTTGTGATTCCAGACGGCTGTGGAAACGTTTCTAGCTACTTTGTGAGTGAACTTGCATCAACCGGTGCACTTAGAAAGTAGAATCAGAAATAAATGAAACTTGTTCAGTTTTTGCTAGTAGTGCATGTTAACTAAATCTCACCTCCTTGATTTCTCAGGGCGCCAAAGCTATTTACAGAAGAGACAACAGCCTGCGTCGCGAAGGTGACACAAATTTTGAAGCTACATCATCACCAAAGGCATCATGATATCTAGTATACGGGTGAACCTGTCTAAATTTATGTAGGGTAGTTTTTTTCTTATAGTGGATCCATCCCATACACGCCAGCATCATGTTCATCCATCTCTTAGTCTTCTTGAACAATAATGTTTTTTCATTTGGTATTTTGTTCTAAACTTTTGATGTTATTGGTTATAGCATTCTTCCGCACTCCTATTAATAAAATTTCAGTTGCTCTCATGATTAAAAGCATTGTTTTCAACCCACCACAGATGAACTGTCACCCGGCTATGATTCTGGTCCAGTTTGGCTAAAACCCAAGATTTGGTCAAAACCCATTTATTTAGTCAAAAACCGTCTGACCCAGGCTGGTCACCAGGTGTTTTACACTATGTATGTGCAAACTTTTGGAGGGCATAACCTTGTTTCGCTATTTTTGCTAAAAACCCTTTTTTGACCTTAAATTACAATTTTTAATATTTTTACAAATAAAAATTAAAAACTGAATAAAAATATAAATTATATATAAAATAATGCATGTATGTGTATTTGCTGATGTAGTACAGTCTAACTCATTCAACCCAAATGATTGAACTGGTGCTTGAAACAAAAATGGTTCAGCCTCTGAATCAGCTTTTAAAATATTGATAAAAAATATTTTTGTACTTTTACAATCTCCAACTTCCCCTGCGCACTGGTTTTAATGATGGCCATCTTCAATTACAAGTAAAGTGATAGCATCAAGGCAGAAAGAAGAAGAAGAAGACACATTAGGTTAACAGTGTAAATAATGTCACCCAATGTTAAAAAAGAAGCAACCTGCACAGCTCAACATCAACCTTCCTTTATACACAACTAGGTAAAAAACATTTCGTATGGACATTGTTAACTGATCAAGGTTCCTATAAATGGTGACGAAACCCCTTTATATGTGACCTGACGATATTGGTGGATCGTTATGCTCCGTTAAATGTAAGAAAAGCCAATCTTGACCATGGAACGCTGTGAAAATTGAAAATATTTCATGAGTCTGAGAGACTCTCAACGTGATAACATTTTCCAAAATTTAACATTTCTTTCCTGGTATGTTTGCTCATTTGTTAATGTATTACTCTAATAAAACAGGCTCAAGGCACCTGGGGTATCATTTACACACAAAAATATAGTCTAGCCTTTCCAAAATAGAGCTGCAGCTGAAACGAATAGAATCATGTGCATAAAGCCATAGATGATTGATCCAAATTTGGTTCATTAACATTCAGAATGTTGAATATTAATTAACCTGTTCATGGGCCGGGTAGCCCAACAGCCCGGCCCGGCCCGGTCCCCGGATGGGCTTGGACAAGCTTTTAAGCCCACAGGTTTGACCTCAGGCACAAAACACTAAGCCCAATTATTTTTCGAGCCAGGCTCAGGATTTGTCAAAAAAAGCCCAGCCCAGTCCTACCTATTATATAATATAATATAATAAAATATATAATTAATACGCCCGATATGCCCATATCGGCGTATCGGGCGAATCAGTATTGTTTTTTTTTTGTTTTTTTTTTTCTGAACCAGTTCAGGGGGGGCAATTTAGGTCTCATCCACCCCCTGAACCGATCAAACCCCCCCCCCCCCCCCCCGATACACCCATTATAAGGGCGTATCGGAGGGGTCCCAGAACAATACGTATCAGCCAATACGTGTCGATACTTTGAACCTTGCCCGACTACCCTTTCCCCTTCTCTTCTTGTTCTCACTTCACACTCTCAGAGAGTTGAAGCAGCAACCAAGGTTCTAAATATCGATATAGGCCAATACGTTGATACACTGGTAGGGCATATCAGCCTGTATCGGTGCTTTTTTTGTTTTTATTTATTTTTTTCAAAACTGGTTCAGAAGAGTCAATTTAAGTCCTGGCTACCCTTTGAACCATGGCTTGACCCGATACCACCCCCTGTAGGGGTGCATTGGGAAGGCCCTAATATAATACGTATTGGTTGATATGGACTGATACATAACGATATTTTGAACCTTGGGAGTAACCACCAGCACCAAGTCACCAACGAACCAGCAATCTCCGGCGAGGCAGCAACAAACATAGGCTAACAGCAAGCAAGCAGCAACCAATCTTTCCTTCTCCAGCAAACTCAGGTAGCAGCAAGCCCTAGTCGGTCCTCGGTCCTCTTATCAGTCATCTCTATTTTTATCATTCTCCGGTGAGGCAGCAATCTCACCTCAGATTCTCAGATAGTAGGGACCGCCAACCGCAATCTCATCTCAGATTCTCAGATAGTAGCAACCGCCAACCTCTCTCTCTCTCTCTCTCTCTCTCTAAACTTTGTTTTTTTTTCATTTGATTCAGCTTCGATGAATAAAAATAAAATAAAATAAATATTTGTCAAATCGGGCTTCAGGCTTTTTACGAGGGCCAGGCTTGGGCCCAATGGTCAGGCCGGGCTCGGGCTCAGGCCTCAAAAAGTTATGTTAATGAAGAGTGAAAGTCAAGCCCAGCCCGGCTCATGAACAGGTCTAATACTAATATATAAAACCAAAAATGATTATATCAATAAAACTCGCTTTGATATATCATGAATTGATTGCATTTAGATCGCCTTAGTTGGATTTGATTTGAATTCTGATTCTGATATAAGGAAAACATTTGCAGACCTGTTCCAAAAGATTCATCAAATGAGGTTGGATAAACAGAAAAAATATATATTAGTAGAACAGGAGATAAGAATACAGAAAATTTAAATTAAAAAAGGGGTAAACAAGCAACCCGTATCTTGACATGCACTGTGATTCAAGAATTGAAAGACAAGGTTAATAATGAACATCAAGCGACCACCGGACCACGTGAAAATCGATAGGTTACTGCGTGCCTATGCGACACCAATAACAAATATATATAAAGCTGAAAAAATGATAAAACAAAATTGAGCAAGTACAATGAAGCATCCCTTCGCCTTTTTCTTCCAACTTTCTTGGTAATTTTAAGGTATCATGTTATAAAAATGGCCCTCAACAGTCCTTCACCCCCCCCCCCCCCCCATTATATTTCACAGATGACAAAGGACCCAATGGCCCACCCGCATATGATCTGCATAATTATTGGCGGTTCGCTCCAGTACTGATTCCTTCCGATACTCTTGTTTAGAACATGCTTACCTATAACGGCTCTTGCTGCCAACATGCAGTGAATACATTCCTCTCTGGTTTTCAAGACTCTGTCATGGGTTCCACCTTCTTCTTGCTGTAGTTCCCAAATCGACGTGCCACGCCAGCATCAGTTAAGGTGTCCCAAACCTGCAAAAGTTCAGAAAACGGTTAAATAGTACTATGTTTTAAGCTCCTGGAACATTTTAGAATGAAGGTAAATGACAAGGCCTGCCTACTTACTTCCAATCTTCCCTTGGAGCCTCCTATAGCCAGTAAAAATGGGCTGTCCTCCGAGAAGGAAATGGAAAAGATGGCTCCCTGATGACATTTTGACAAACAACAAAAAAAAGGGAAAATTTTTCTAAGATGGGCAACAGCCAAGGCAAGATGGATGAAAATGCTAGTAACAGATGAAAAGCATGCACAAATACTACAATAATATATGCATGTTACTTGTGATATCCGGCTACAGCAAGGCAAGGACACAAGCATTTGTAGTCTGAAAGTTACAGAATAGATAGATAGTATATAATATAGATAGATAGATAGATACATAGAGAGAGAGAGAGAGAGTAGTGCCATCTGTGACTAAAGAGTGTCTCAGCCGCCTATCAGGAACATCTCCCGTACTTGTATATTATTATTCAGGGGAGATGTTCCCAATATATGGTGGGATGTGACTGAGGTCGTGTGAGGAGTGCTCTGTGAGGAGAAAATCCCAATTCACTAAAGAGGGGAAGGTTTAAATAGAAGTAGAAGTAGCCCCTCCAACAGAATAAGCTAAAAAACAAGATTCGGATTAAGGAAAATCCAGTGTGCAGATATTAGGTAATACAACATATACAGGTTACACAGGTACATATATGCTTAATGTGATCAACTTGACCTAGAGGCTTCAGCTAACTATTAACACAGTAGACAGTACAATTTCATGTGCATAACACCCATGACACAGGAAAAAAAGACGGCACCAACTAGAGCACTCCGATGCATACCAGGAAAAAAAACTAAGGCACTTGAAGTATTGGTTGGGGAATTTAGGCTATATGTTCTTTCAATTTGTGAATCTAGAATAATCCTTAGTCTTGGTCCCAAATGAATAGAACTAAACTAGCCCTATTGCATAGGATAAAAAAAGGCCATTACCCAATGTTGGTCCCAACCATCTGAGGTCTTGGGAGGGATACACTGGATACAGGCTTTGGCTTTTTTTCTTTTTCTTTTTCTTTTTCTTTTCTTTCTTTTTTTGCACAAAGTGGCCACTCTCAGAACCCTATCACATAGGATCTCAGTTTGTATATTAGTCCCAATTATCAATAGGTTCAGCTCTGGATTTGCATTTTTAATTCTGATTATCAGCAGGATCAGAATTGGGTTTACTTGTTCTGAACCAATTATCTACTTACATTTTCTATATTTTGTTCTGGTTTACCTATAATAATTTCATATAAAATGTTTAGTAATATCATTTCATGGGAGATATAGAAGATACTTTGAAAGATAGAGTAAGAAAAAGAATAGATTTATTGTAAAATTAGGCCTATACTCAATATCAATATCTTAGGTTTTGTTGGGCCAGATTAGTAATTCTGGTCAATTATTTACAAACATATAGAATTTGGGTTCAGAAATAGTTCTAAGTGCTTTCTTATCAGTCCACGAGACCATTGTGTTGTTTCTTTTAAAATAATAACAAAAAAAGGAAAAGAATATCTTTTCACCCAATATATACATGTTAGAAGTGATTTCCAGGTTAGATTCAATCTAGGCATATCTAATACAGAGAGATGGCACATGTCAGATTGATCTAAGGCCCCGTTTGGTTTACAGGAATAGGGGTCTGGAATCGGAATCGGAATGGGCTATTCCCATTCCAACTGTTTGGTTGGGCGGAATCGGAATCTCATTCCCATTCCTGCTGGAATGGCATTCCCCCATCTGAGGGAATGGCCATTCCCTACCCCTCCCTTGGGAATGAAATCCCATTCCTCCTTATTCCAATTCTCATTCCCATTCCTGTCTGAACCAAACAGACTATAATAGACCATTCCGATTCCGATTCCGATTCCAATTCCGAAGGATTCCCATTCCCATTCCCATTCCGATTCCAACTGCGAACCAAAAAAAAAAAAAAAAACTTGCAGTGAGTAGTCGATCAAGACTACAGTCAGTCTTGAATTCCAAAAGATTTCGGATTGAGAAAAGTAGAAGAAAGAGGGAGAAGAAAGCAGAAGTACACAAGAGTTTTGAAAAGAGGGACAGATCAAATGAATCTGCCGCCGCCACTCTCTCAATATTTATAGATTATGTTCACTAAATGTAGGAAAGGACAGAATTTCCCTTAATGCTTACATGGCAAATAAAACAATAATAAACTGAAATAACAAGCTGTCTAAGATAACTACCAACTAACATTGACATAAATTAACAAAGGTTACATGTGCTGTCATACGACCACAGTGGGGACCACAGCCGTGGGGCCCACATCAGTGTTCTCTACACAGTGAAGCTTTGTGAGACCATTGGAACATGCAAATTCAGCAAGAAAGTCCCAATGAAAAATATATGACAAGCCATTGGACTCTTAATGTATGTGATCATAACAAAATTTGTCCGAGGGATGATATAAAAAGTGATACAACTGTGCAATAAAGGATTCATGAACATCTACAGTTCTACACATCAAAAGATTTGAACAAATCAATATTACATTGAGCTCAATGGTCACTTACAGCTTTGGGATTCCTGGATGCAACACATGAAGGTTGGTTATTTGAAAGATCCCAAAGTTTCACCTGCATACAAGTAAGAATACTAGTTAGGTGCCTATCCAGCTTATCAGAAATAATAGCCTTTCTGAAGAACATTAAGTATTACCATTTTATCTGTAGACCCTGTTGCAAGCAGCTGAGAAAAGCACAAGGTGAAGTTAGAAAAAGAAGGTGAATGTGGTTATCTATGTATATATTCCAAAGATATGATGGCATATGATACATACATTAGGTATGCAGGGATTATAAGAGAGTGAACAAACAGCCTTGTCATGTGCATGCAGAGTAAAACTTGGTTTGGATCCAGAAGCTGTGTCTGATGTTGCAGCCCGGATATCAAAACCTTGAACTGTACCATCTTCAAGACTGACCTGAAAATAAATCATATGCAAGTCAAACAAATTCATAAATCACTCTTTTGCTTCCCCACCCCTAGTCAAAAGTATTTTCATGCAGTTTCCAAGGAACAAGATATTTAATGGAAGAACAGTGAATGAATGATTTAGGCATGACAAGAACAGTGAATGAATATCTTTTTTGTGAATCCGTATAATTTGAACATCCTGTTCAATTCCTAATAAAATGTGATCGTTACTGTTCAAAAAATGCTTAAGGCATGTTTGCAAGCCTCAAGATCCCTTTAAATTGAAGAGATTGATGCAATGTGACAGTAGAACCCTGTCGGCCACCTATATTGAAGAACCTAAAGCCTTAAGCCTTGAAATGAGAAGGATATAAGCTCATTGGAGTCCCCAATCCCTCAATGTAGTAGAACCAATATATATACCCATAAGCTGTCTTAAAAAAATAAAACACCTCGACATCAACAAGAAAAAGTGGAGGTGCTATTTCTCTATGAAAACTGTCCATTTTATTTCTTATCATGCACATACGACATAAGCATTAGGAACTCCATAGTAGTTTACCTCCTAAAAACCAATTTCTCAACCAAAACTAAATGATAGATCAATTCCACAAGTGGTTGTTAATGGAAAGTTCATCAGGAAAAAGTTAGGCTCAGTATTTAGGCATCAACTGTTCTTGATGCCAATATAAAGTGATTAAGTTCCACAGAAAAGGATTAGTTTTGGAGGAAGTGGATTCCTTTCTTTATGGCTTCTTTTTCATTAATTTTGTTTTTCTGCCTAAAATATCCCAGTAATCTAACGTATTTTAAAATTACCAAAAAGAGAAAGGCATATCCAAGTAAATCCATCTTTTGACCAAGAAGGCATAGCCACCCATATCCATTCCTCTTTGGAGTTTTCTTTCTATTAACTAATGAAGTGATGAGATTTAATTTCTCATCCAAAAGGAACCACTTTTTATTCAATATAAAATCTATTTAATGTAAACATGGTTAAAGACCATTATGGCATTAAGGATCCAGGAATGTACCAGAAATGAGTGCTCAGTGTGTGGGTCCCATGCCAAGCTTTCTACATCAGCTGTAACCAACCACTTAAATCCCGTATGTGAAGGTTGCCTCCCATCTTTCTGAACATCATAAACATAATAAATGTAAGTTAAATTTTCTGAAGAATAGTTCACAACTGAAAATTCACATTCCAGAAGAAAATTTTAAATACTATATTTTCCGTTGTCACTGAAAAACAGTTAAATGGCAGTCAAATCAAAAGGGAGGGATAAAACTGCATTGTCATAAAGTTGATAATTCGGATAATCATGACCTAACAAACAGAGATTTAATCTGATGTATGCCTATTATAAAATTCTTAATTGACTTGGAACAGATAAGAAAACTTAACTTGTAGTCAACCAATACCTGAAGGTACACTGTATGAATTCGGATTAGCTGAACGCGATGGCTGTTCAGCTGGCTGTGGAACCAATGATAATATTCCACACCAGTAATAAAGTCATGTACCCCACTGTGAAAGATGGGAGGCAATGATAATATTCCGCATCAGCTAATTCGGATTAGCTGATGCGGGTCCCATGTATTTTATAAATGGCGTGGAACATTATCATTGGTTCCACAGCCATCACGTTCAACTAATCCCTGCTCACACTGTACATCCACTTCATGTTATGTTACTTTCATTTTTTAGCTAGCTAATTTTCCCATCAGACCCAAGCCTCATCCCACCTATTCGGGATTGGCTACCTCAATCCTGTCCTGCCACTCCATTCCATAGTCCAACTACAGGAAGAATCTTCAAATCTTTTCATCAACTGGATAACACCCATATTCAGGTTCTATAATGTCATAAGTCATAACCTACCAAGTGTTTGATTAATGAAAATTTAAGCAAATTCTTTTTTGAAGGTCAAAACAAATTCAAGCCTCCAAAGATGTATCAACTGCTAAACAAAAAGAAATCAACTATCCCTCACTCTCTCCTCTTCAACCTGAAAGACCATGACTGTGCTGTAGTTGTTCCCTTAATTGAATTTTTGAAAATGGTTTTCCCCAATCCTTGCCAGGATAGATGAATGAAATCTCAATCCAAAGAGCAGCTTCCTCTGTTCCACATTCTACAAGGTTCTTTTGTGCAGACTGCCAGTCAGAGAGGCCAGTGGATTTTCCAACAATGTGCTGCAAAAAAGCTCTCTGCTGCCTAGAGCATTATATTTTGAAGTGACCTATAAAAAGGTAAGTAGTTAAAACTTTTCCCAGCCTGCACTTGTATCTAGCTGTGGAAGAGAACGAATTTCATATTCATTCAATGTCATTTTGCCTTGAGGATCTAAAGCCATTTCTTTATTAGATATACATTGTCATTTTTCTGAGCCACGGTACCTTACTCCCTCCTGCAAGTCCTGAAAGATAATGCATACATCAGTGGATGAAAAGGTGCCAGCTATGTTACGAGGTATTTTGGAGGAAAAGAATGAAAGATTTTCTTCAACTGAGACCATCATCAAAGTAACTCTTTTTTTTATCAATAACCACAGATTTCATTAATAAAGGAATAAAATTACAAGGAAGAGGAGCTAAGGAATCTTAACTCCCCAAGGTATGGGAATACATCTGACTGAAAACACACAAAAACTTACAACTGAGCCCAGAACCCAGAATCCCTATTAACCCCTTGCCTAGCTAATCTATCAGCAAAGGAATTGGCATTTCTCTTTAACCAAGTACACTGGACTTCCATATCTTTGATCAGCCATTTGAACTTTCTCTTCTCATTGCTGTAGCTCCACATCTTAGAAGTGTCTTCTTTTAACCAGTCCACTACAATTGCAGAATCTCCCTCTATAATCAGTTTCTTAACATTAATTTCTTTGGCCCTTTGCACCCATTGCAAGGCTGCTAACACCTCAGCCCTCAAGGAGTCTCCCACTCCAACTGAGCCAGAAAACATAGCTATTACATGACCTCTCTCATCTCTTAGTACCCCCACAATACCCGAAGGCCCTGGATTCCCCATGCTACTGCCATCAAAATTTAGTTTGATAAAACCAGGAGGTGGAGGGTTCCAATTGAGATTCGAAGTCTTCTTTCTTGAAACTGAGCTAGCAATTTCTTTCCAATTTCTTAATATATCATTTGTTGAAAAATCTGTGAACTCATTCATTGTCTTCAACCAATGTATTACCCTTATATGAATCACTTCTACTATAGTTTCCAAGCCTCTCTCCTTTTCCGAAAAGATCCTTGCATTTCTTTCTTCCCATAATGTCCAACAAACAGCAGCTCTCACACATCTCCACATGATTCTTGATCTTTTTGTTGAGCATTCAATAGAAGAAGAGGAAAACAAGCTTTGCACATTAGTTGGGGATATCCACCTGCACCCAAACAAAGAAGCAAACAAATCCCAAATATTTTTTGCCAAAACACAGGATATTAGTAAGTGGTAACCAAACTCACCAGCAGCTTTGCATAAAACACACCAGTGTGGAGATAAACAGCTATTGGGTCTTTTTCTTTGAAGTAAATCACCTGTGTTGATTCTTTCTAGGAAAGCTTCCCAACAAAAACTCCCAACCCTCATAAGTATAAGTTGACACCACACTTCCTTGATAGGGAACGACAAACCAATAGGAATTTCTGGTTGTATTTGAGCTTTAAAGGAGGCATAAGTAAAGGATCCGGAGGAAGACAAAGTCCAAATCCTACTATCTATCTTTGTAGGCTCCAGGAAAATCCCATCAAGAATGGACAAAAGAGTTGAAATATTATCCAGTTCTGTGTCCCTGAGTGCTCTTCTCAAACCCAAGTTCCATCCAAACCCATAATTTGAATTTGAGGAAACAAGGAAAGTGGCAATTGGTTCATTTTTGAAAGTGGAGATTGCAAACAGAGCTGGAAATTGGTCTTTCAAAGGGGAGTCCCCAACCCAAACATGTTCCCAAAACTTTACAAGGTTACCCGAGTGCAGTCATACCTGATCCAAGGAGAGAAAAGAAGCAAAATAGCTTGGATGGATTTCCAGGGTGATCTTGTAGCCCACAGTTTCTCCCTCTCCAATGAAAATCTCCACAACCATTTCCCTAACAAAGCCAAATTCCTCTTCCTTAAGTTCCCAATACCTAGCCCTCCATCCTGCTTACTCCTACACACCATCTCCCATCTAACCCTATGATCATTTTTTTCCTCCCCTAGCTCCCACAAGAAGTCGCTCATTGGTTTTTCTAACTTGCTAGCCACCCTTGCAGGCACCTTAAAAACTGAAAGGTAATAAATGGGCAGATTAGCTAGAGTAGACCTAATTAAGGTGATTCTTTTTTTTTTTTTGATCAATAACATCAATTTCATTAAATTAAGAGAATAGAGGGAAAGGATAATTAAGGTGATTCTTCCTCCAAGAGATGGGTAGTTTTTCTTCCAAGAAGCAAGTCTCTTTTCAAACCTCTCCACTACTAGAATCCAAAAACTTCCTTTTTGAGGATTATCTCCTAGGGGAAGACCAAGATAAATTAGAGGCCAACTCGACACTTCACAACCCAAAATATTTGCACACTCAAGGAGCTCACTTTCCCCATATTCACACCTACGACACAACTTTTATCAAAGTCCAATCCTCGTCACCCAGAGATTGAGCAGATTTGAGCATCTCCCAATCTGTATACTTTTAGAGTCAAACCTTGATGGGTGTTTGTTGGGAATCTGAGACACATGGTAGGGGTGGTACATGAGGGTTGAAGTTGACTGGGATTTACAAATAGCCACTGATTGGATCTCCTGCAATTCCACAGATTTCAGAGAGGCCAGATTGTCACATCAACAAGATTAACTCATTCAACTGTGTCCCAATTCCCAAGGGCTTAGACTCTCCTCAGTGATTTAAGAAGATTGAGGTGGACCAAGATTTATGAAAAGCCATTAACCAAATCTCCCATAACTCTAGCAGGCATGATTGTTAATCACATTTACTGAGATGTAAGTTCATTGAATACAAATAATATCATGTTTAACTGGTTCCAAATTTTGCCTCCTTGGTTGCTAATGCGATTGTAAGAGGTGGATTTGACAGAATATGCTTGCTTAGCTTAGGGCAGCATGCTTATATAATTTTGCTTCGGTTTTGGGCTTGGTTGGAGGCTTGGAGCGTTTCCCAATATTTGCAATCATTGGCCTTCAAAGGAAAAAAAAAAAGTTTACTAACATTTTTCTGCATGTGTTCTTGGAAAGAACTCTATCTGAAATACTAAAATATGTAAGCATCATAAAATACAACAGTAAGAAAAAAGACACTTCCTTAAAGTAATCAAAAATAGCCTAGAGAACAGCCAATTCCCTGCAGCACCTGATTAGAAACCTTCCAACAATTTTGTTTTATTTATTTATTTTCCTTCCTGAATGTCTCCACTCTTTACCATAACAAGTACTTTCTTCCATATTGAATAACTTGCAATGGATCAAATAATAAGAATGTAAAAGAAAGATGAAGTTTCTGTATAGAATATTTGAGTAATTCTCAAAAATAAGACATTGTACACATGGCCATTGTCAGGAACCACTATCCAATAACCAATATGAGGGATCATCTATGCAGAAAGCAACCTGGTAGGATACCCTAAGTCCTAAACATATCTGTGGGTTTTTCTTGACAATCACCCAGTTTTTCCTAAAAGAATGTATAGATTAGATTGATAGAAACTCCAATCTAGAGTTCAAAATCTCTTCATACCGACTGAATAAAATGGGAGGTCCCAACCGCATTCCCTCAACAAGTCAACATGTATATATAGAACATGGTGCTAATTATTTCATTTCCATCTAAGTTTTGACTTCAGTAATAGTCCTTAGGATCTGAATATATAATTTGAGTAAATAGCACAGACATAAAACAAAAAGATACTGATACGTACCAGAACAACTGAGTGATCAAATGATCCACTGAGAAGAACTTGTGGCACGTGATGATTCCACGCAACTGCTTGAACCTGTAACAAGAACAAGAAAAGCCAGAATCCATTACCTATCAATAACAGCATGTATTGTCAGGGCAGAAAATGGAACGCATTACAGCTGTTATGGACGCCTTCCTCGGGAAGACGTACCATCGCCGCCGGCAGCAACAGGCCCCGGGCCCACCGCCAGCAGCAGCAAGGATTCAGTGATGCTCATCCTACCCAGTTCGGCAACAGCAGCCTTATCTAGATTAGATTAGCTCATTTTGCTTGTTCTTATCTCTTATCTCATCTTGTTAATAGCTTATCAGATTAGGATTAGCTTAGCTTATCTTATCTTGTTAGTAGCTTATCAGATTAGGATTATCTTATCTTATCCTTAGCAAGATAGAACTGGAAGTCTCCCTATTCAGCAAGGAGACTCCCTTTGATTAGGACTCTTGTATTCTCCTATTTAAGGAGAACCCATTATTGAATGAGATATCAAATTATTCAGTCAAGAGTGAGTTAAGAGAATTGGTGATCTCTTGGACAAATCACCAAAGGCGCCAAGATAGGTTCATCACGAGCAGGAAGGAACAAGGGAAAATAGGAGGTTTTCCCCGTGGACCGACCCATGACGAGATCCTATTCCCGGGCCCTCAACAACTTGGTATCAGAGCAAGGCGTCATGGGAGATCTGGAGCAGCTACCTTCCAGGGTCCACGACCTCGAGCACCAACTCGTGGAGACCAACTCCGAAGTTCGTGAGATCAAAGGTGAAGTGCGAGAACTGTGGCGATTAATGGAGATGTTTCTTTCCAGTACGGAAAGGAACTCTGATGGAGGGACAGCAGCTAATGACCGCCGGCCAGATCTGTCGGAGTCTTCCGGCGAACAGCAGTCTGTCGGCCATGGAGCAGCCATCATCCCCAAGTACAGCAGGCTGGAGTTCCCATCGTACAATGGCAACGGAGACCCCCTAGGCTGGCTGTATCGCTGCGAGCAGTTCTTCCGGAATCAACGGACAAATGACCAGGACAAGGTAAGCCTAGCCGCCTTTCATTTAACAGAAGAAGCACAGCTTTGGTTTTATCGGTTAAAGCAAGAAGAACCCGGGCTCAGTTGGCCCCAGTTTAAATCCTATTGCCTTCTTCGGTTCGGACCCCCATTGACTAGCAACCCACTGGGCGAGCTAATTAACCTTAAACAGACCGGAACAGTTGCTGAATACCAGCGACAGTTCCAAACCCTCCTCGCGAGGGCATCCTCCGTGTGACCAGACCAGCAAGTGGATATGTTCATAGCAGGGTTAGCAGAACCCCTGCGGGTGGATGTCGAGATGCAGAATCCCCCAAATTTGGTCACAGCCATGAACTTAGCCCGCGCATTTGAGCGCAAGCTGCAGCTCAGCTGCGGAATTTTTAATGTGGGTCATCCACCGAACTCGTGGGTGCCCCCAAGACCAGCAGCAACGACCCCCTCTTCTGCTACCAGCCGAGAAATGAAGCCTCCCACGACCACCACCTCTAGAGCAGTGACAAGTACAGGCAGTAACATGGTCATTCCTCCCATCAAGCGCTTGACCAGGGCAGAAATGGCAGAGCGCCGAGCGAGAGGTCAATGTTTCAACTGTGATGACCTCTACTCGGCAGGACATAGATGCAAGAGGCTTTTTTGCCTTCTCATAGATGAGCAAGAGGAGGAGGAAGGGGAACCCGTCACATTCGAACCAGAGATCTCTCTCCATGCGATCACCGGTATTAAAACCTCTCAGACCATGCAATTACAGGCACAGATTGCAGGTCGGCCGGTGCGCATTCTCGTCGATTCAGGGAGCACACACAACTTCATAAGTGAACATGCAGCCCTGCAGTTAAAACTACCAATGGAACTCCGGCGGCGACTACAGGTAGCTGTCGCAAATGGTGAAAAAGTTCACAGTCCAGGGATTTGTAAGGACGTCCCAGTACAGGTCAATTCTGAACTAATTCTTGTTGATTTATTTGTACTCTCATTGGATGGGTTCGATATTGTTCTTGGGGTCAAATGGTTAATTACCCTAGGCCCGATTTTGTGGGACTTTAGCGCACTCACCATGACCTTCCACCTGAATGGCAAGCAAGTTTCATGGCATGGTTGCGAGGTTAAAAAAAAGACACCGCAGGTTCATGCACTCCGAACAGAACCAGCAGCCATGGAAAAACTTCTCGCCGAGTTTTCAGATCTGTTCCAGGAACCGAAGGGCCTTCCCCCTTCCCGAGCTTGCGACCATCGTATTCCTTTGGTGGCGGGTTCAGCACCAGTCGTTGTCAGGCCTTATCGCTACCCTCACTTACAGAAGGATGAGATAGAAAAACAATGTACAGCGATGCTGAACCAAGGGATCATACGCAAAAAGTCACTCCCCCTTCTCTTCGCCGGTTCTGTTGGTGGCGAAGCAGGATGGAACGTGGAGGTTCTGTGTTGACTATAGAGAACTCAATGACCGGACGATCAAAGATAAGTTCCCTATTCCCGTTGTTGACGAACTGCTGGACGAGTTGCATGGTGCCTAGTATTTCTCTAAGTTGGACCTCAGGTCCGGATATTTCCAAGTTCGCATGGCTCCCGGTGACGTGAAGAAGACTTCTTTTTGCACCCACCATGGCCACTTCGAATTTTTAGTCATGCCATTCGGACTCTCCAATGCACCATCTACATTTCAGGCACTAATGAACGCGGTATTCCAGCCCCATCTGCGCAAATTTGTTTTAGTTTTCTTTGATGATATCCTCGTTTACAACAAATCATGGGTAGAGCATGTCCACCATCTGAGGACCGTTTTCGTACTCCTACGCCAACACAGCTTATTCCTGAAACGGTCCAAGTGCTCCTTCGGGGAACGACAGGTTCTTTACCTCGGCCACATCATCCATGGGCAGGGTGTAACAGTATATAGTTCCAAGATTCAGGCTATAAGAGAATGGCCCAAACCTCAATCCGCCAAGGCCTTACGCAGGCTCCTCGATTTAACGGGTTACTACGGCAAATTTGTACAGAACTATGGAGTGTTGGCAGCCCCGTTAACCAACCTGTTGAAGAGAAACTCCTTCCGGTGGGACAACGCAGCTGATGAAGCTTTTCTGTCACTGTGAAATGCACCGTCTTCAACCCCTGTCCTGCAATTACCTAATTTCGCCCTCGAATTTACAGTCGAGTGCGATGCTTCCGGAGTGGGTATCGGGGTCATACTACAGCAGCAAGGGCACCCGATCACTTTCTTCAGCCACAGATTGGCCGACCGGCATCTGAAGCTCCCAGCCTATGAGCGCGAACTAATCGGCCTTGCCCGAGCCATCCAGCACTGGAGGCCGTATTTGTGGGGGCGGTTGTTCATCGTCAAAACTGATCATTATAGCCTCAAATACCTGTTAGAGCGGCGTCTCACCACTTCCCCTCAGCAGCATTGGGTTAGCAAACTGCTCGGGTTTGACTTCCGGGTGGAATATAAGGCGGGATCCTCTAATCGCGCAACTGATGCCTTGTCTAGGCGAGAAGAAGACACGATGGTTCTATGTAGCATTTCCCAACCTCAAATCTCTCTGTTTGACGACATTAAGAAGGCAGCACCACAGTCCCCGGAATGGTCGCTCTTACTACAGAAGATCCAGACCGGCACGGCCGACCCCGATTGGTCACTTCACGACGGGTTGGTACTATATAAGGGACGAGTCCATCTTCCAGCAGACTGCCCGTTGATTCCCACCATCATCACCAGCATCCATAACTCCACCCATGAGGGCATTCAAAAAACACTACACCGCGTCCAGACTGATTTCCATTGGCGAGGTATGAAGACTTCTATTCGAGATTTTGTCTAGAATTGCTCCACATGCCAACAGCACAAATGGGAAAACCTACACCCGGCAGGCCTCCTTCAGCCCCTTTCCATCCCATCGCAGATCTGGGCCGACATCTTCATGGACTTCATTGAGGGACTTCCCAAGGTAGGGGGCAAATCAGTTCTCTTTGTGGTAGTCGACCGCTTCTCTAAATACGCGCACTTCATTCCTCTATCACACCCGTACAGTGCCACTTCGGTTGCCCTCGCCTTCTTTACACATATCTTTCGCTTACATGGGTTGTCGGAATCCATCGTCAGCGATAGAGACCCGGTCTTCACTAGTGCCTTCTAGAAAGAGTTATTTCGACTGCACGGCACCACCCTGGCCAAATCATCAGCTTACCGGCCACAAACCGCCGGTCAGACGGAAGTGGTTAACCGCACTATCGAGATGTATCTCCGCTGTTTCGTAGGCGATCAACCTCGACGGTGGTTGGAATGGCTTCCTTGGGCCGAGTACTGCTACAACACAGCCTACCATTCCTCCCTCGGCATGACTCCCTTTCGCGTCGTTTACGGCAGGGATCCTCCCCGCTTGCTGTCCTACGAGCCCGGATCTACTCGCTTGGACGCAAACGATCACTCCTTACAGGACCGCGACGCCCTCCTCGCCGACGTCCGCATTCGCTTACAGCAAGCCCAGCTCCGCATGAAGCTCCACTATGATAAGCACCACCGGGAACTATCATTCGATCCAGGACAATTTGTTTGGTTGAAGCTCCAGCCCTACCGGCAGCGCTCCTTGCGCCACAAGGCTGCCCCGAAGCTAGCCCCAAAGCTGGCCCCTAAGTTCTTATGTGAACTGCTGCAACACTTGGGTGCTAAAAGAGAAAAAACAGTAAAAAGGAAGATGAGCACTTCTACTAGTCTGGTGAGAAATAATAAGCAAGAGACTCTATTAGTGACAGCTGGGGCAAGCAAATACAGAATGGGAGTAAACATACAGAGAGGAGATTGGGAGAGTAAGCTGATAGTTGAAGCTTCAGCTCATATACTAGACTGGAGGAAAGTTGCAGATCTATTAATAGCAAGTTTAAAGCTGAAGAGTACATTTATTTTAACACCCTTTGAGAAGGATAAGGCTGTGCTGGATCTGCTGGAGAATAGAGTAGAGATTGAGGCATTAAATATCCAAGCTGCTCTTGGAAGCTTCACAGTTTCAAGATGGTGTCCGGGATCAAACTCCAAAGATTTCTTTGTTGAAGA
Source organism: Nelumbo nucifera (assembly GCF_055504915.1). Lineage (NCBI taxonomy): Eukaryota > Viridiplantae > Streptophyta > Magnoliopsida > Proteales > Nelumbonaceae > Nelumbo > Nelumbo nucifera. The sequence continues at coordinate 97,595,792 of NC_142649.1, forward strand.
TGGAGTGATGGTACGTCTCTTAGGTCTTCCCTTTAACTTGTGGAAGCAGGAAGTTGCTGAAGCCATTGCTTTGATGTGTGGAGGATCTTTAGGAGGTGCCTTTTGGGGAGACCTTTGTTCAGCCTCCATTCTATTGAATGGTGTAAAACCTGAGGAGATTCCTCGAAAGATTGAGGTGCTAGTTGAAGGGCTTTGCTATTCAGTGTGGCTGGCTTCATCCTTTGAATCGGTGCTCTAGAAGGAGGCTCGTAGGGAGGGAGATGAGAAGGTTGAAGAAGAAGTACTGCATGGCAAGAAGGGATTGGTTGATTCAAACAAGAAAAGATCTTTCACAAAAATGGAAAAACAAAGACTGGAGAAACAAAAGGGTAGCACTCAGGGGGTGGGTTTTATGCGTGTGGGAGCAGTGAACAGCCTGGAGGGTGGCAGGTCCTTTGCACAGGTTGTAACCGGCGCCAACTTGACCTATTTGAACAAGGAAAAGGAGCAAGTCCAAGGAAGAACTGGATCTAGACCGGATAAAACCAAACCGAGTGCGTGTGACTCTTTTAAAAGTCACGTGAGGTCGTAGTGGCTTAAAAATGGGCCAGAGCCAAAGCCCATTCGAAAAGTCTTGGGTGCGATTAAAGGCCCATTTGGGTCAGCGGGCCAGATCCAGTGGTTTAAGAAGGCGTGTGAGCCTTTAGTAACTCACATGACTGGGGACACGACTAAGATAGACGATGCTAATGGTCTATCATCGTCCCCAGTCGCGAGACAAAGGAGGAACGCGTGCAGCGCCGAAAAGCAGAGAAGTTGCTCGACTTGCGGTGGGTTTACCGACGAAGGCTGAAGGAGTTTAGCCCCCTGCGGCGCTCCTCAGAGAAGCCGAAGCCAAGTTACGTTAAAGGAAGACCTGAAGAGAAGGAAGACAAGGATGAAGGCTGGGCGCAGTGCAGTGCAGTGAAGATGATGAAGACTCAGAGGACTGTTCGGTTGATGGTACTAGCTTGGGCAGTGTAAACGATGAAGGCAGTTGCGTTGGAGGTGACGTGGATGGGTGGAATATTGTAAGTTTATTTCAGGGTGACGAAGGCAAGCGGTACAACCCGTTCCCAAGACCTCAGAGTGTGCAAGGAGGATCAGAAGGGCAGACCGAGAGAACCGGAAGTAGAGCAGGAACACACCATCAAGGGGTGAACCAGGGGTAGAGTGGAAAGATCATCAGGGTGACCAAAGGACAGAAGTACTTCCTGACCAACTCAGGGAGATAAATTTTTACCAACCTCTGGAACAAGAGAGGGAGGCAAGGAGCAGTCCTTTTCCAGCTTGTCCATCAGTCCCAAGTAACCAAGTGATTTCGGTTTGTGCTACTAATGTGTCTCCAGTGTCTTTGGTTCCAGATTCCGTTCCTGCTCCATGTCTTGTAGCCCATGATTATGTAGCCGAGCCAGCAGATGGGCTCTCCAAGGAGGGAGAGACCAGAAGGAAGGAAGGTGGGAAGGTGCCGGAAGGAAGGTTTAGGAGTGAAAAAGTCGGGGAAATTATTGAAAGAGTGCTTAAGGAAGTGGAAGGAGAGCTGATCTGGAGAGGGGAAGGGGAGGTAGGAAGAGGGGAGGGGTTAGTGGAGAGGAGGGAAAGGAATGAGGGTAGAGATGGAGAGGACTACGAGGAGAGAGCAGGGTTTGAGGGAGGTAATAGGAAAGGGAGGGTGGATGGAGAAGAAAGAGTAGAGGTGGGACTAGAGGAGAGGAAGAAGGGGCAGGTGGATACAGATGGAGGGGATCCTGTAGGAAGGGTAGGGTTGGCAGACTTGGTGAGAGGAGACATGATAGCAGAATTTGTAGGGAAGCTAGGGTGCAGATTGAAAGATCTGAATGTGCTGAAAAAAAACTTATAGAAGAGGAAGGAGAAGATCAGAATAAAGAAGAGGAGATTGAGTGAAGTAGAGAGATTGAAGAGAGATGTAGAAGGTGATAAGAGGCTCGGGGTAAAGGGAGACAGGAGGAAAGGGGAAAATAGTGGTAAGTGGCAAGGGGTTCACCAAGAAGCGGAATGAAGATTCTTAGTTCGAATGTGAGGGGAATTGGGAGTGCAAGGAAGAGGGCGACAATAAAGAGGTAATCAAACGGTGTGACCCAGACATTGTGCTGCTACAAGAGTCTAAGAGAATGCAGTTTAATGATAAATGGGCAATGAGTGTATGGAAAGCCATGGGAATTAGCTGGGTGGCTGCTCCCTCGTGGGGTGCCTCCGGGGGGATTGTAACAATGTGGAAAAAGGATGTGGTGGAAGGTCTGGAGGAGTTGATCGGAAAGTACTCGGTGTCTCTGAAGTTTAAGCAGCAAGAGGATGACTATACATGGGTGCTCACAAATGTTTACGGACCGAATGACTACAAAGAGAGAGAGGAGTTGTGGGAGGAACTGGCGGATGTTAGAGGGTTGTGGGATGGGCCGTGGTGCATGGGTGGGGATTTCAATGTGATCAGATTCTCGGAGGAGTCCAATAAGGTTAACCAGAGGGTGACAAAAAGCATGAGGAAGTTTAATAGTTTTGTGGATGCCTTTGAGCTTAAAGAGATTCCCCTAGCCCATAAGACGTTTACATGGTCAAACCTCCAATCTAGACCCATTTGCTCTAAACTAGATAGATTCCTGTTCTCTTTGGATTGGGAAGAACATTGGGGAACCTTGGCTTCTAGAGCTCTCCCAAGGGTGACCTCAGATCACTGGCCCATAGTATTATGTAAGGAGAAAAGAAGGTGTGGAGGTCCTACCCCCTTTAGATTTGAAAATATGTGGTTACGTCATCTAGGGTTTACTAACAAAGTGAGGGAATGGTGGCATGACTGTAACCCACTGGTGGATTGGGAGGGGATGAGATTTCATAAGAAACTACAATTCTTGAAAGCAAGAATCAAGGAGTGGAACTTGATGGAGTTTGGGATGATAGAAGAAAGAAAGGGAGATTTGATGGATAAGATTGAAAGCCTTGACTCTAAAGAAGAAATGGGAGAATTTGGAGAGGAAGACAATGATCTCAGGAGAGATTTGAGAAGACAGCTAGAGGATTGTCTGCACAAGAAGGAAATTAGTTGGAGGCAAAAATCTCGATGTAAGTGGTTGCAAGAGGGAGACAGAAACACTAGGTATTTCCATTCTCTAGCAGATGGTAGGAGAAGGAAGAACCTTATCTCCAAATTGGTAGTAGATGGAGTCGAGTTAGTACAACAAGAGGAGATTGCCAGGGCTTGTGTGAAGCACTTCAAATCTATTCTAAGAAGGCCTGTAAGTAGAAGGGTGTGGGTAGAAGGTCTGGACTGGCCAGATGTAGAGGTGGAAAACAGGAGAAGGCTGGAAAGAAGCTTTACTCTAGAAGAGATCAAGGAGGCTGTGTTTTCTATGGATAGAATAAAAGCTCCAGGGCCGGATGGGTTCACAATGGCTTTTTATCAGGATTGTTGGGATATCGTGAAAGATGATCTCTTGCGGGTGTTTGAGGAGTTTTTCAGGAGACGAATTGTCAATCCGGGTGTGAACTCTACATTTATAGCTTTAATTCCAAAAAAAAAAGATGCATCCCACCCGAAGGATTTTAGGCCAATTAGCCTGGTTAATAGCTTGTATAAGATCATTGCAAAAGTGTTGTCTATGAGGTTGAAGAAGGTATTGTCTGATATCATTGCACACTATCAAGGAGCCTTTGTGAGTGGGAGACAAATAACTGATCAGATTTTAATTGCTAATGAGAGTGTGGAGAACTTTAAGAGGGATAAGAAGAAGGGAGTGGTTTGTAAGTTGGACTTGGAAAAGGCTTATGACTTGGTGGACTGGGATTTCTTGAGGAGAGTTTTGACTAAATTTGGGTTTGGGGCTAGATGGTGCAAGTGGATCATGGGTTGTGTCAGGAGTTGTCATTATTCAGTACTAGTGAATGGGACAGTGGTAGATTTCTTTCCAGTCAATAGGGGTATAAGACAAGGAAGCCCCCTATCTCCTTTCTTGTTCATTCTAATTGCGGAGGTTCTGGGGAAACTGATCCACAGAGCAAATGATAGGGGACTCATTAGAGGCTAGAGAGTTGGGAGGGTGGAAACCCCCCTCACTCACCTACAGTTTGCTGATGACACGATTCTATTTTGTGAAGGCGGTAATGTGAGCTTGATCAGGAACTTGAAGTTGGTGATACAACTGTTTGAGCAAATGTCTAACTTGAAGGTTAACCTTGGGAAAAGTTGTATAGTGGGGGTGAACCTGGAGGAGGGAGAGCTTAGGGAGAGTGCTGAACTGTTGGGATGTGAAGTTTCGGGGTGGCCGTTGAACTACTTAGGGTTGCCATTAGGTGATAATCCCATGCGAGAGAGCTTTTGGAACCCGGTGGTGGAAAGGTTTGAAAAAAGACTGGTATCCTGGAAAAAGAATTACCTCTCTCTCGGTGGAAGAATTACACTAATTAAGGCCACACTTGCTAACTTACCCATCTTTTTCCTATCGGTGTTTAAATCCCAGTAAAGGTCGCTAACAGATTAGAGAAGTTTATGAGAGATTTCCTGTGGGTGCCAGGAGAGGAGAAGAGGGATCACAGAGTTAGCTGGGAGATAGTGTGTAGGAGTAAGTCTTGCAGTGGTGTGGGGCTTAGGAGTATCAGAAGAAGGAATATGACTCTGTTGGGGAAGTGGTTGTGGAGGTTCCCTATGGAGAAGGAGAAGCTATGGGCTAAAATAGTGGCAAGTATACATGGGCTGGAGGACAATGGATGGGATGCTGGAATCAGAGCTAGGACCACAAGCAACTCTCCTTGGAAAGCCATCCATGACCTGCTACCAGTTTTCTCCCCTAATATCAGGTATGACTTGAATTCCGGTAATTCCATAAAATTTTGGGAACAAACTTGGGTGGGGAGCGCCCCTTTAAAGGATCAATTTCCTTCTTTGTATGCTCTATCTGATTTGAAAAATGAGCCGATCTCGTCTTTCATCACCCCGTCCTCTTCCACTTCTGGGATTGGGTGGAACTTGGGTTTAAGAAGGGATGAGGGACTCAGACCTTGACAGTATTTCGAGCCTTATTGCACTTCTTGATAATGTTGTCTTAGACCCCACTAGGGAGGATTCTAGAATTTGGACACCTACCCCCAATGGAATCTTCTCTTGTGCCTCGTTCTTCAAAGTCTTAAGTCAGTCCACCAGTCCTACCTTCCCCCCTTTCCCTGTTGGTGAGGTTTGGTGTAGAGCAATACCTCCTAGGGTTGGTAGTTTTTGTTGGGAAGCCTATCTGGAAAGAATTAACACTGGTGATCTACTCCAAAAGAAGAGACCCAATACTTGTTTGTCACCTTAGTGGTGTGTTCTATGTAAAGCGGATGGGGAGACTGGTTTTCACCTACTATGTCTTGCCACTTTGCGAGGTCAATTTGGGATTGGGCTTCCTCCTTATTTGGACGCAATTGGAATCCCCCATCAAACTTGCAGGGCCTTTTCTCCCCCACCTTTTTCAGGTGGCGGATAAAAAGGGGAAGGATAATGTGGAGAGGACTAAGGGCTGTAGTATGTTGGACATTGTGGGAGGAAAGAAACTCCAAGATATTCTCAGAAATCCAAAGAGGAGCAGCAGATCTAAAGGCTACCATACATATTAGGGCAGTACAGTGGCTGAAATATTTGAAACTATTCACAGATTACATTGTGGATGACATGTTGAGGAAGTGGGGTGAAATTGCAAATTGCACACAGACCAAGTCAGTAATGAAAGTGGTTTGGACTCCCCCACCTAGAGGATTCTTGAAATTAAACTTTGATGGATGCAGTAGGGAAAATCCGGGGCAATCGGGGATTGGAGGTGTTTTTAGGGACGAAAATGGGGTCATCTCTGCCATGTTCTCAGGCCCAATTGGAGTGGGTGACTCCCTTAGAGCTGAGATCCTTGCAGTTATGGAAGGAGTCCGAAAAGCTAAAGAGTTGAACATCAAGAAACTCATAGTTGAAGGGGATTCAGAGGTGGTGATAGGAGGGAATGGTTTATGGAAGTATAACAATGAGAGGAGGAAATTCATGTGGCTGGTGCGGGAGATGGAAGTTAAGACATGTTGGGTTAAAAGATTGGCTAATTCCCTAGCTAACGGTTTAGCTAAACAAGGGGCAGAAAGGGATTCACTATTTTGGGCTAAGCTGTAACTTTAGTGTATTCTGTATTCTTTTCTCTTTTTCTTCTTTTTTCTTTCTTTTATGAGGCTCTTAGTGACTCTTGGAAGATAAGTGTGTTTGTCTTCCTCCTGTAAATTTTCTACTGATGATTAATGAAAGTGTTATTGATCAAAAAAAAAAAAAAAAAAAAAAGCAAAGAGTTGGATTTTAGATTATCCTACTTAGCTCAATGAGACCAGCAAGTTTATATTCCTTAGAGATATCTAAATTACCAAGATTCTGTGTTTCCGTATATGAAGCAACCCTACTGGCATGTCTTCAGGCAACAAAGTTTCAAAATAGTCTAGTATAACTGACTAAACTGAATGGGGATTAGTGATCACTAATGTAAATGGAGAAAACAGAAAGTGGTCAGCATTTCTTTGTATAGAATATGACTGTGTAGAGCATCAGTCAGGCTTTCTCTCAAACCAAAGTTCAACACTCAGGATGAAACACGGTGCCTGCCTTGTCTGTATGGTGTTCCATTGTGATGTCACATTTTCCTGCTGCTACATCCCAAATCTTGACAGACTTGTCAGCACTTGCGCTTGCAAGGACATTCCTGAGCATAAAATTTATGAAAAAAAAGCAGCACGATCAAAAGCAATATAAAAAATATGCACATTAAACTAACAGAAACTATTTGATAGATAGAAAGTTGCATGCTTACCTGAACTCCTTGTTCCATGCAAGCCCAAGTACAGAATCAGTGTGGCTGTCCTTTTTGTATTTGACCGATGCCTAAAATACCCAAATATGTGTGGACACAAGGAGGAAGGTCATATTCAATAAAATATAAGACAGTAAGGATACAAAAACAAGCTGAAAACAAGGAAACAGTAAATGTAACTATTACAGCCTGAAGGGTACTAGAGACAGTTAATAGTAGTAAATGTATGTCCAATATGCATGGCACACAAACAGGATGTAAATCCAATGTTAAGGGTCCCACAAAGGAGATATACTTGATAATGTTTATTCCAAGTAGACAAGCACAGAAGAGGGGTTTTATCAAATTCAATTTTGATGGCAGTAGGGGTAATCCAGAACCATCAGGAGTGGGAGGTATTTTCAGAAACAAGTCAGGTCTCATTATTGCCTTATTCTCAGGCCGAATTGGCTCTGGAGATTTGTTGAGGGCTAAGATAATGGCTGTAATGAAGGGTGCACAAAGAGCAAGTTGAATACTGCTAAAGTAGTGATTGAAGGGGACTTACAATTGGTAATTGGGTGGCTCAGAACAAACGGAAAGTTCTTTGGATTTACAGGAATGAAATGAAAAAAAAATTCAAGTGACTGACAAAGTGACTAGGACATGGAAGTAACATTTCAATGGGTACAAAGAGAAGCTAATTATATGGCTGATTGTCTAGTAAAACAAGGGATGGGGAGGGGTCAAACGTTTTTTTTTTTTTTGAGGAATGGGAGGGGTCCATAGCTCCAAGTAGGGGTGAGCATGGGCCGGTTCAGTTCAGTTCCATGGCAGAATCTAGAGCCTACCCTGTAGGGGTCGATTCCTGGTTTTTGGAACTGGAACCTACCCTGTGAAGGTCGGTTTTCCAAGTAGACAAGCACAGAAGAGGGGTTTTATCAAATTCAATTTTGATGGCAGTAGTAGGGGTAATCCAGAACCATCAGGAGTGGGAGGTATTTTCAGAAACAAGTCAGGTCTCATTATTGCCTTATTCTCAGGCCGAATTGGCTCTGGAGATTTGTTGAGGGCTAAGATAATGGCTGTAATGAAGGGTGCACAAAGAGCAAGTTGAATACTGCTAAAGTAGTGATTGAAGGGGACTTACAATTGGTAATTGGGTGGCTCAGAACAAACGGAAAGTTCTTTGGATTTACAGGAATGAAATGAAAAAAAAATTCAAGTGACTGACAAAGTGACTAGGGCATGGAAGTAACATTTCAATGGGTACAAAGAGAAGCTAATTATATGGCTGATTGTCTAGTAAAACAAGGGATGGGGAGGGGTCAAATGTTTTTTTTTTTTTTGAGGAATGGGAGGGGTCCATGGCTCCAAGTAGGGGTGAGCATGGGCCGGTTCAGTTCAGTTCCATGGCAGAATCTAGAGCCTACCCTGTAGGGGTCGATTCCTGGTTTTTGGAACTGGAACCTACCCTGTGAAGGTCGGTTCCAGGGCCGGTTCTGGCCTTGGTGGTTCTGGGGTCGGTTCCAGGGTCTATCCATGGAACCTGTACTTTTTTAACTCTCCCCCTTCACAAAAAAAAGCATGTTCTTTAAAAACTTGATTTTTAATAAATACAATATATAGTTTAAAATGTTTTATTGATTAAATTGGATAACTTAATATGTAGATTATCATTATATGGTTAAAAACTTATAAATTAAATTTAAATTTTGTAAATATTACCTTTTACACTACTTATTGTACACATTCAAATATTAAAAGGAAAACAAATGATCAAATCACTTAAGTAACTCAGTGGTCAAGTGAGACCATGGCCTTTGTAACCATGAATGCTTGGATTCAAATCTTCAAATCCCCAAAAGTATTCTGGGGTTTATTTCAAGGCAAGTTCGGTTCCAAATCAGGTTCCAACAAGGTCGGTTCCACCAAGGCCAACCAAAGGTCGGTTCGGGTAGGGTAAACCCCTAGACCCTGGAACCAGCCTGGGTGGGGGTCGGTTCAAAGAATTTGGAACCAGAGCCTACCCTGTAACATATTGGATAGGATCGGTTCAAGGCTGGTTCGAGGTCGGTTCCACTTAGTTCCAGGTAGAACCTACCCATTTGCTCACCCCTAGCTCCAAGCTATGCTGAACTTAATGGTGACTGCACAAAATTAGAAAGAAACAAAGCAGAAAGAGGAGAGAATTATATTTTGTGAAGTCTTGCCAATACGATGGGTTGAGTGACTAGAGTCTCACCACCCAACAAACCTTGGTATAAAAATATCATGATTAGGATGGGGAAAATTGGAGTCTCCCCACCAAAAGGGGAGGAGTCTTGCACTCTTGCTTCACACCAAAAGTTGCAGAGCAAAAAATTTCAATCTTTCATTAATATGGAAAAGAGGAGTAATGGGCTATTTATAGGCAAGAGAAGGTTCCTTAAGGGGGTTATGGGTTGGGGGATGGACTACCCCCGTTGTGTAGCCCTTCAGAACATATTAAAAAAAAAAGACAAGGTTCCTTAAGGGGCAAGAAAGCCCTCTCTTGCAAAACATGTTTCATACTAAACCAAAAAACCAATATTATATATATATATATATATATATATATATATATATATTCCTAGAACATTCTTCTAGAATATTCTCCCAGATCCTTCAATATTTAGCTTGCTGAATGGGCTTCAACTTTGGGCCACAGGTCAAATATTCAAAGTCCCATGGGCTAGGACTATGGGTTGGCAATAATGGGTTCCTTTCTTAGGCTAGAACACATTAGACTTTATGTTTAGGCCCCAAGAGCGACATTTAATCTCTATATGTGCACATGCCTATGGTCATTTGGCAAGGTGCCAACCAGCTGTGTGGTAAGGTCTCCTGCTGGTTGTAGCGGAGACTTGGGATGGAATCTCACCTGCACATGGGTTGGGGGATGGGCTACCCCCCCCGATTGTGTATCCCATCAAAAGAAATAAAAAAATGGTCAATCAGTATTAGGCCACACTTAGGGATGATCATGGGCTGGGCCAGGCCAGGCTTTTACAGGGTAGCCATGGCATCTACCGCTGCCCAAGTCTGGGCCAGCCTGCAACTCAGGAGCACTTGAAGGAGCCTTTCATTAGCCTACTGGATCCATTCATTCATGTACAGGTGGCTTGCCCTTCCCCCACATTTTATTATGACCACTCGTCTATAATTATCTAGGGGAAAATAATAGATAACTATTAATTAATTTGCAGTATGGTTCGATATCATAAATGCAGGCTCAAAACCAAAACTTGAAGGACTATAAAAGGAAAACATAATGGAGGACCTTCTTTCCTTTTTTGCTCTTGGCAATGCCCCCCAATACCACAACAGGTTGGACTTCATCAATCTGCCAATAAGACATTGAGAAAATGTTACAAATGTAGAAGGTACCTATGTCATCTCTCTTATTAATGTAAACCAATAATACAATGTAATATCAATTTCACATACAAGGTCTAGGTCCCATATTTCAATGGCAGGTTCCATTGAGCCCACAGCTATGAAGTTCCCTGTCAATATGAATGTGTTAAGAGGAATATGGAGGAAACTTTAGCAAGTGAGCATAACAGGAAAAAGTTACTTCCTGATCGGCAAAACAGCAAAATGAAAGTAATATAAAACAGTGATAAAGAAATAACTGATAGAAAAAACTCATAGCACCCTAGTCACTACAGATTTTCAACACATGTCAAAGTAAAATGTGCCAAGACTAGGTTAGACATGTATGAACACGCCTCACTTATCAATTGCATGTAACATTCATTCCAAATCCAAACGCCGTTGCCCTTTTAAGTGGGTAACAAGAAAAGTTGAACCAAGGTCCACTGGTTTATGTTGGGCTTGCCCATAGGAAGATGCTAACTGCTGTTGAAGATGGTCCAGAACAAAGAATTGATGCATAACATGGTGAAACACATTATATGCTGTCCCTGCAGTTCTGATGTCTGCAACAATGACAATAGTCGTGTAACTCATTTTATCAAGTCATGTGCCGAACATGTGTCACCACACCTTTCATGCTGCATGCATTCGATACATTAGAAATGCATGGCACCATACATCTTAGGGTCTATTTGGTTCGCAGGAATAGGGCACTGGAATCAGAATGGACCATTCTGATTCCAACTGTTTGGTTGGGTGGATTCGGAATCTGATTCCCTTTCCTGGTGAAATGGCATTGCCCCATTTGAGGTAATGGCCATTCCCTCCCCCTCCCTTGGGAATGAGAATCCATTCCAGCCAATTCCGATTCCTATTCTGATTCCTGTCTGAACCAAACAGTTCTAGGGAATAGACCATTCTGATTAGGACAGATTCCGATTCTGACTACAAACCAAACGGACCCATAGAGAAATCTTGTACTCAAAAGATTGGCCACTAGTTATCACTGATCATTTACATTAAAAAATGAAGTATCGGACATGATACAGCAATCTTATACAGGTATTCAGGTAACATAGTATGGTTAACTTAGTTACTAACATATGGCTAGAAATTGTAATCTTTAAATTTTTTTTTATTGATCAACAATAACAGGAACTTGTATTAATAAAATAATCAGCATTACATACAGGATTTTAATCTTTAAATTATGCTTATAAATCAAAATAGGAAGAAGAAAACCTTCAATAAGTCCATCAAAAAAAAATAAAATTTTCAATCTTTTGTGATAACCTATGGTATCTGGATACCTGCATAAGAGTGTGGTATTGTGTCAGGCACTTCAGTTTTTGGTGAAAACTTTATAACACCTTGTCTAGCCGTTTTCTTCCATGTCTGGGTAACATAGGTTATAGCTAATAGACTTTTAGTCTATGATATGTGGGAGAAGGCTCTGCAAAGATATTCAGCATGCCAATTGAACATTGACAATAAATAAGTGCCACACGTTAGCTTGGACACCACACATCCACACTAACTCAGGTATGCATGCAGAGAGGAACTTTCATATTGATAATTTTTTGGGATTGCTTGTCTGGCTTTCAATATTTGAGCTCAAAAAGTTACTGAGGGTAAGGTGGGCAGTGGTCATGAAATTCAAGCTTCAGATGGTTTGGAGACTCAGGTGTCAGAAGTTTCAGAGGAGGTTGTTGAGTTAGGTATGGGGTCAGAGGAAAAAGAAGAGGGGGAGCATTGCTGAAAAGAGTTTTTTTGAGTTTCCTCTAGTTGGTGAGGAGGAGGGAGGAAACGTGGACATTGCAAATTTGGCTGATAGGAATGTTAGGGTTGGCAAAAGTTTAGGTCTGTTTTTCTGTGGAGGAGAGGAGTTTACTAGGAAAGCGTTTGAAGTGTTCGAGAGGAATAACAAAGAAAAGGATGAAGCAGCATTATGTAGAGGGAGTGGTGTGGAACGAGCAAGGATACGGGTGGGATGAAGTGTTCGAAGGAGAAGACTGATGTGTTTCTGAGTCAGGGAGGTTCTTGTGTTTTTGCTTTTGTTTCTTCGAGTGTTTGTAGCATGGTTGTTTTCTTGTTGGTTGATGCTGAGCTGTTGCCTTCTTCTCTCGGGTGATTTCACCTCCCTATTGTACTTTGTTTTTATTTTTTAATGAATTTTTATTTTACTATTCAAAAAAAGAGAACAATCAGGAATATTTTCTCAAATAATTCCCCACAAGTTGTGTTAATTAAAGTTCAAACAAATAAATAACTGCTTGGTAGTTGATATTGTATAAGAAACATATAAGTTCTGTATAACAAACAGACATTAAAATTCAACAAAGTTATGTGCCAATAAGTAATAGCGCACCTTTATCTCCACCTTTAAGAGGACAGTCGAGCCATGCTGTGCAAAGGGGAAATGCTGGAAGGATGACATCATGATGCACATACATGTTTGAATCACCATCATCTAAGTCTTCAAATATCCACACCTGCAAGGTTGAATATTTAAAGCTTTATACAAATTAATTCATATGTGAATAGTGACTGAACAAAGAGGAACTCCTCTTCAAGGAACAATTACATGCCTCAAGATGACTGACATCATCCTCATTACGTGCACAAACTATAACTGCATCTGATGATTTTATGGCCATATCCTCAATTTCCTCATCATCATCATCATCATCCTGCCAAAAGCATAATTGCATTGCATGCACAATAAGCCCATAATGCATGCAATTTCAAATGCTAATACAACAAAGGACATCATACTTACATCCTTGTCCTTTAGATATGGATCCATGTCATTACTTGGATAAAAGATGTCGCCAAGGCCAGTACTAAACAGCTCAATGCCTAAGGTTACCCAGGAAGAAATGCATTTTTGGTCATATATCCAAAGGGGAAATACTTAACATGGAGAAAAGTGAGAATGCATTGTTTGAATCATCGATAACCTCCAAAAGTAATTAAGATAAAAAAAGGAGGAAAAACATAAAATTGGTTGTGTAGTGGACAGAAAGAGGATACCATCATCTTCTTCATCATAATGGTCCATGTCAAGCTCTTTTAAGCCATCAGTTATATCTTCAAAGCTCGTCCCAGAATTTGTGTTTTTAGATGTCCTGCCAAGTGCATCTGCTGCAGCTAATGCACGTGCAACTTCATTGTTCTGCTTGGAAGCATCAACGTTCATATCTTCTTCCTCCTCATTCTCACTATCTCCACTACACAAACATGCAGTTTTCAGACCAAAGTGGAGGATGCCAGTTCCACCAATGTGAGAATCAAATAATTTTTCTTCTATGAGGTTATATATGTAAATTATGCAGTTAAATGTTCTCATGATCAAATGTGATTCAGGGAAAAATCACAAAAAAAAAAAGATATCAGGAACATAGTGAAGAGAACTCGAAGATAACAGATAACTGAATCAAAATTTTATGTAGGTCTAAGACAGAGCAAGATACAAACCAAGGTACAAATATCAATGTTAAGTACTATTTTTAATTTATTTTCACTTAAACACCAAAAGTTTTTCCTACTCTAAAAATGAGCAGTTGACCCTTGACAAAGTGGAACAGCAAAGCAAGATTCATATAGCCAACCCAAAATTAATTAGGATAAGACCTAGTTGAGTTTAGTTCTCTGATGAACCTTCTGAAATCTCAACATGACCAAGAAATCTCATACTCTGTACTGAGACCACTATATAAGGTAGAGAGAAGAGGCATAACCTGACCAAGCAAGAATTATGAGTCAAAGCTTAGTGCAGTATACTTTGTATTGTACAGTACTAGATACAGAACCCATAGACCATTTAATAGAGTCCAATATTCAAAAAATGAAATTTGAACATATGATGAACATGTACATATGCATCATGTGTAAAGGAGTTTGGCTTTAAGCGAGTTACACCAATACTATCAGGGTTCAGATTCATCTGGGCAAATGAGCTTAACTTGAAGCCTGTGTTTGGCTAGGAAGCTGCAACCTCAAGATCACCAGATAACTCAGCTCCTTTATAACACCTGACTGTGTGTAGGCATCACTAATCACAGATCCATCACCAATAACTAGTCAAATATTTTATATTCAGGTAAACCAGATCATCTCAAGGAAAGATCACATACATAAATGTTGGACGCTAAGTATTTATCAAAAAAAAAATGTTGGAGGCTAAGCTGAAGTAATGGTGCACCAAATTTATTATCTAAAAAGGAAAATAGTATAAATAAGGATCACCAGATGAAAACAACAGAATACACCTCTTGCAATTTGCTCATGCTTATGGAAAGAGAAATTTTCATAAAAAAATAATAACGGAAGTCTAGTGAGGCTCAAGTGAAGATCAGAGTAATTGAAAGAACCATTATCTCATGGATGTTGATTCTATGGACTTTGACTTGAGGGCCACCTTTTTGCTAACTTCTGTAACAAGTGGATGCTATAACTTTTAACCCTTGGGGAGGAGGGTTGTTAATCATGCATTAATGCTTTCCCTCCTTGTTTTCTTGTTACTTTGGCACTTTTCTTGACTAAAGTTTGCTTTCATTATCAAAAAGAATAACTAAAGCAAATTTATATATCAACAATTCAACATAGAGAGATATATAATTTATTTGGTTTAAATTTCCTAATCGTTGCACCCAACACAAATAAGTATCGAAATAAGATGGCATATAAAATCATATAATACAGATCACAGATTTCAAATTAACTAATAGCAACAATAAACAATAATGACCAAAAGACCCATCCTGATATAGAATCCATTCACAATGGAAGAGTTCTACCTTCTCTCTAAAGCACCACTTTTCAGTGTCTCTTCAATTTCCTCTTTTGAAGGTGGTTCTGCCACAGCTGGAGCAGACTTTGAAACTCCTTTAGGGACCCAAGAAATAGCTGAAATCATTTTGTACACAAGTTTCCTATCTACAAGGAACAAGAAATGAAAACGTCAAAATAGGCAAGCAACAATACCTTCAGAGATATGGAGACTAAACAGAAGCATTTCAAACTACAAGCATAACGGGTTAATTTATTTAACCCATACGGGAAAACCAAATAAAGAAGAGATGCTACGCAGTGAAATGAACACAACTGAACACGAAAGAGAATTTGAAACTTTAACATGAAACTACCCAGAAAATTAGACAAGGGTGAGGTTTTATAAAATAATAAAAATAAATACTAAAGCTGAACAAACTAAGATAAACGTTTATGAATGAAACATTAGATTAGAAAATTGAAACGGGTGGTGACATTGAGATTGAACTTAGAAACAAACTAAACTCCCGGTTGGTATCGACGATTATTCTGCCCCGCTACGAGCGAGCGAAGCGAGAGAGAGAGAGAGAGAGAGAGAGAGATTGACATTGTCCAAGTGCCATTGGAGAGCAGAGTTAACCGGTAGAGATGGTGGGGAAAGAAGGTGATGAACAAACAATCAGTCTAGGGTTTTGATCGGTAGACCCAAAACAGTTTACATGCATACCTCAGAGTTCTACTGTCGTCCAAGTGTGGTTCAAGAGCAGAGTTAGCCATTAAATACGGTGGGGGAAGAGATGAACAAACAATCAGTCTAGGGTTTTGATCGGTAGACCCAAAACAGTTTAACGGATCATTCATATATTCGTTTTCATAATGAAAATATGAAAAAAAAAAGAAAAAAAAAAAAGAAAAACATACATACTTGAGAGTTCTACTGTCGTCCAAGTGTGGTTCAAGAGCCGAGTTAGCCGTCGTAGAGGGTGGGGGGAAGAGAGAGGAAAAAATGATGGGTTTTTGGGTTTTGATCAAAAAGGTTTTGTTTTTGTGGAAATTTACTATTCCAACCTCACTCTCACGTGTAAATATGGCGCATGTGTTCAATTTTTAAAGGGAGGACGTAGCAAGAATTAGCCCTCCAAAGAATCTCCAAATTTTGTCACTCCGTAGAAAGTCGCGCGGTGGGACGAATTTGTTTCATTCCAACGAAAAATGTATGCCAAACACGATTCTTATTCTTAAAATGTTTCTTTGGGATGGGATGGGATGGGATGTTGGTTCTCAAAACCAAGGATGCAGGGTCGCATTGAAAATTGTGAGACTCCGGTGAGAAGAGAAAATTGTGAGAAAAAAATGTCGAGACCTTTGACAGAAGCTCCGCAGCCGTCCTCTCACCATCTCCTTGCGTCTACAACAATCAAGTCTCTGGTAGCATTCCTGACGATATCTGGCCAAGATAAGACTAGATCCATGACCATTGAATTAAGGCAACTATATTCTTCACGTTTTTGGCATCATCGATTTCCTCATGCCATCAGGAAAACATGGTCGTTCGTTGGCTAAAATCCATTGCTTCTGGCGGTATAGAGGTAGATGTTTTACAGATCTACACTTGTGCTTGTAGAACCTTGAATGAACATGGTCGTTCATCAGCTAAAAGCCATTGTTTTCTGTTAAAACGTGCCAAGGTGTTTATGCCTTTTTTTGGGTTCAAACCCGCTTCAAGGTTAGAGTTTTCTTCCCTCGAATCAGTTTTTCCCATGAGATATGTTTCTCTTCCCTTAGATTTATTAAACCAGGTCCCAATTATTCTTTTTACTTTTTTTATTTAATTTTATACGTTTTCTCGTTGGGGTGAAGATTGGAGGCAGTGAGAACAACTCCAGATCTTGCTTCGCCCTTGTATCCTTTGCAACTTTGAAGGTGACAAACCCTTCCTACATGCTGCTGAAGTATTGATTTATAAATATATTATTATTTGTTAAATTTTTTTTGGGCGTTCTTCTTTTACTAATGAGGGGGAGATTGGAACTCACCTCATCCATGCCACTGGTTTGAGTTTGAAGGAAGACGATGAACAGTAATTTCCCTTCTCAACAATCAAACACCAAAATATCAAAATGAGAAAATAAATTTTCCCTTTTCATCCCATCCCTTCTCAACAACCAAACAGACTAAGGTTTTGGCTTAGGTGCAAGAAGTAGGCACCACTTGAGAAAACAGTTAAAGGAGAGATGTGGATGATTTGGATTCGGAAAATAACTAGGTTGGTTGGAGTTAGTAGGCTCAACCAAACTGAACCAACTATACTCTAAAACTATATCAGGTTGGGTTTTTAACTTTTTTTATGCGGATTTGATTAGGGTTGAAAAATACCTGCTTGACTTTGAATTGGACTGGGCTTGGATCAAAACAACCAACAATAGGGTTCAACTGGAGTGGGTTTATTTGAGTGTAAGGCCAAACTAGGTCCAATCCTGATACCTGAGAAAGTGAGAATTGGGCCCAAGCCCAACCCAATCTAAGGCAAAATTTAAGTTGGATAACCTAACCCCTCAGGAAAATCCAACTACCCAACACAATTTAGGTTGGGGCAGTGCAGATCTAGGTAGGTTGGTTGCTTTTTAAAGTATTTTTGGTCATATTTTGCACCACTATATTGATTCAATAATTCATAACAAAGGGCAGATTGAGATGTCAATTGTAGAATTAGGGTATGATGGGCAAAATGGTAGGATGCATCAAGAGTCTTACAATAGGAGAATACCACTTTTGCTAAAAGAAAAAATTTATAAAATAGTTGTAAGGTCAGCCATGTTATATGGGGCAAACTGTTGGATATAAGGCTGTCAATGCACTCCAGAAATTCCATTCCCCATCAACATCTAATTTGGTTACAATCCAATCCTAGCCCAATATTTTTAAATTATAAATCAGATTTGAGGTTTGAATTTCAATAATTGGACAATGGAAGATGAAATCATATATGATAGGGTTGGAAATAAAGTCATACAAAGGTACTTGGAAATAGCTCTAATATGTGATAAGATGAATAAAAAAGGGCTGAAATGATTTGGTCTTATGCATAGAATAGCATCTACCACATACATTAAAAGTGGTTTCTTACAAGTTATAGGGGTTAAAAGAACCATGGGCAGATACAAAGAACTTGGATTGAAGTAGTAAGAAATAATTTGAGTGTCCAAATTTGATGATAGATGTGATACTAAATAAAATAGAATAGCAAAATGGGATTTATGTATTTGACCCCATATAGTTGAAACATGGTTTAGATGATGATATGAATCTAGATCTATGCTACTCCAGGCCTCAACCCAAATTGATATCCAGCCCAAATTTTCTGGCCCAAACCCATCACTAAGCCTCAGAATCCAAGCCTATCCCATTCAACATCTCATTTTGAAAAGTAGTCGAGCTTAGGTGGGGCCCTCAAAAATGACAACCATAATCGATTGTAAATAGTGCTAGTAAACAACAAGATGTTGGAACTCCATACATTTGCCTAGAAAGATTGCGGGACCATATTAAAAAGACCCACTGTTATAAGACAACATTAAACAAACATTTTCATGAATCAGTATCCCGAAATGAAATCCAAGAGTTGTATCAACTTTTTCTTTGCTAACATTTCTTAAAATCTACATATTTAAAACTTATAGTTTCGTATTTGTTCAATACATCCATGAAAAATCACTATAAGGTTGAACAAACCTAGGTCATGGGGGAAGGAGCAAATAAACATAGATGGGCCAATCATCTATGGAGATACCATATATATAACTCTCCAGCCCCCAGGGTCCCCCTATCTCCACTTACGGAGGGGTGGCAATTTCCAACCCAACCTATTGAATGACTTGAATCCACCCATTTATTAACGGGTAGGGTTGTATTTTTTCAATGCCAGGTCAATAGTGGGTCGGTTAACCAGTTAAAGCCATGCTTAATGGATTTGGGCAGGTTGGGTGATAGGTACCCAATGGGTATCCATCGATATATTAGGAATTTTTGTATTTTGATTTTTCATCTTTCTTTCTTTTGAATCTTCTTGATTTTCTCTCATTCACCTCCCTTTCTCTCTAGTTATCTAAACCCTAATCAACGCGAACTCAGTGGCGGTGATCCCTCCATACACGAATTAAAGTTGCTACAACAACAACACGAAACTCATTCATTTATCTTCGTTGTGATCGGTTTCATATTTCTCAGTTTCATTCAGTTGCAACAATCTGGAAGAAGCAATGCAAACTCTGCTGCAGTTCCTTAGAAGCTAAGGGAGAATCTCCAAATAGTGTTTAATGTGCTTCGTAAGGACATGCAGAAATAGGCTACTTTTCAACCCTCGAATTAATATTTTTGGATTAATTTTACAAGGTAGCCATCAACTCACAAAACTACTGAGTTATTTCTTCAAGTTCACTTGGGTAAAATCAAAGTGATGCCATGACACTACTTCATTTAGTTGGCTCAGGTAGTAAAAGAAGATGCTCCTTTCCGGTGCTAATAAAATCCAAAACTCAACATGGTTTGTTTAGCCCAAATGGGTATGTTCAATAGCTTTTCTGATTTATTCTTCAAATCTGATGGAGGAAGATTTGGCCCGACCTCTTAGCCACCCAACACGTAGAAACAACCGAGGGTGACCTGGCAGGACCAACAGCTCGGCACGGCAGTACGCTCAAGGCGCGAGCTCCGAGAGGAGGAACCAGCAGTCCGAGCTCCCCAAAAAGAGCTCGAACTCTCCCTTTGACCCCGAGTCTTATGAGGAGCGCAAAGGGCAACAACCCGAACTGGCCCACCCCAGGGCAGTTCGGGCCACACTTCTATCCGAACTCAATACTTTACCTCACACACCACTCCAACACTTCGTCTCCAGGCTGCCGAACTGAACAACCGTACCTTACACCAAAGGAGTCTGTATCTTGAGGCGGCGCACCTGACTGACTTAGGGTTCGACTCTTGGCAATCGCACTTCAACGGCCACCTGTCACCACCACCTCTAGTTACAAAGACGGCTCCGACAAAGAGAACAGTGGCGGTTGTCTGCCCCAGCAGAGGTGATGACACCCGAACTGGCAGAAGTGCAGAGGTAATGATACCCGACCTGACAGGAGCTTGGGAGTGAGTGCGCAAAGTGGTTATAAAATGCCCTCTTCCCCCTAGGAATAGAGGTACGTGATAACTTTGCGCCATCTGGTTTCTTATCTTGCCTTTGAGAGAATACTAACTTGAGCTTCGGAGCACTCTCATCGGGTTCCTCCCCAGAGACTACTCGCTTTCTTCCCCGTTTCAGACACCTTTCGCTCCAGTTAGAGGCAAGATCGTTGACAGATAGGACCGACCGGATTATGCTCCATCAATTGGCGTCATCTATGGGAAACGCTTCTAAAAGCCTCCCTCTAAAACTTTCATAACACCTTTTTTTTTCCAAGAAACCCTAACACCGATGGCTTCTTCCAGCAATACCAGACGTAGCATGGAGATGAACGCCACCGGGGAACAACTTCAAGTCCCCGTGGTGTGCATCGGACAGTTCACCATCCCCCTCCCGGTGGATGGGATCCCCAGCCTAAATGCGCCACAAACAGTGGCGCCCGTGAATCTTCCCGCCATGAACGTTCCCCTTCCTCCCTCTGTTGGAACCACCTTCCAAGCAGCAGAGGCGCCGCCGGCGAAGCCGCCGAACTGCAACCTGCGTCCTGCCCGAGCTCCGAGGTGAAGAAGAAGCGAGCTCGGAAGAGGTAAAGGCTGCTCCAATCCTCTCAGTTCCTTCCCCCCTGTCATCAGAACTCCTTGAAGTTCCTATGCCCAGAGACTTCAAACTCCCCCCACTCGACAAGTATGATGGGTCATTTGACCCCAGCGACCACGTTGATGCCTTCCAGTCCCAGATGCACCTGGCTAGGACCAGCGAATCCTGTATGTGCACAGCCTTCACTACCACCTTCAGAGGAGTGGCTTGCACCTGGTACAGGAACCTAGCCCCCGGGTCAGTAAGGAGCTGGGCCCAGTTCGTGCAGGTCTTCACCGCGCACTTCGTCACCAGCAAGCGGTCCCCCCGAACCGAGGAGAGCCTCATTGACATGGTCCAAAAGGAAGGAGAGCCCATCTACAGCTACATCAAGCGGTTTAACGACGCATGCCTACAGATCTCACACCTGGACCCCGCGGTTCAGCTCGTGGCAGCCAAGATGGGGGTGACACACAAGGAATTCAAGTGGCACATAGTGGCCAACCAGCCTGCGACCATTGCTGAGTTCCTTAAGCTCGCGGATAAGTTCATGTGAACGGAGGAGGAGATCAACCAAAGGACTGGGGGCGGGTTTGAAAAAAGAAAGAGAAAAGAACTCCCCAATCAAGGAGACAGCCGGAAGGATCCAGCTCGGGCACCGAAACCAAGCCAGCCGTTCCGAGCTCCAATGGCAGGTTGGACAAACTACACGCCCTTGAACACGAAGCGGGCTGACATCTTGATGACGATTAAAGATGCCCTGTACGTAAAGTGGCCACCTCACCTAAAAGGGAACCCAAACGAGAGGAACAAAAACTTGTACTGTAGTTTCCATAGAGACCACGGTCATAGTACCGAACATTGTAATAATCTCTGCGACGAGATAGAGGGACTCATCCGTCGCGAGTACTTAAGAAATTTTGTACAACAACAACAACAACAACAACAACAACATAATAATAATAATAATAATAATGATAATAATAATAATAATAATAATAATAATAATAATAATAATAAGACAGGTCGGCAAGGGGAGCATGGTAAGGATGCTCCCGAGTCCAGCAGCAGGCTGGTCGAATAGTCACAGAGACTGCCTCTGGAAGAGAGGCTAGTTCGGGGAACCATCCACGTGATAGTCGGAGATTCGGTAGTAGCGAGTTGTACTTCGGTAGCGGCCCGGGCATTAGTTCGCGAAACTGCCCGAGAAGAGCAGAACTCTCCGAAGAGGCCAAAGGCGGAGGAACCAATTTTCTTCACGGAAGACGATGCGCGAGGGGTCCACTACCCCCACGATGATGTGCTTGTCATCAAACTAAGGATCAGCAACTTCGAAGTCAAGCGGTGTTTGTTGATTCAGGCAGCTTGGCGGACATTCTCTTTAAGTCGGCGTTTGACCAGCTTCAGTTGCAGAGAAGCGAGTTGAAGTCCGCAAACACTCCTCTGATGGGCTTCAGCGGAGAGGAAATCAGGCCCCTCGGGAAAATAACAGTACCTGTAGAAGTCGGCACATGGCCCTATGCGGTCAGACTCAATCACGATTTCTTGGTGGCCGCAACCCCCTCCCCATACAATGCCATAATAGGGTGGCCAATCACTCATTCCCTACGGGCAGTGGTCTCCACCTACTACTTGGCAATGAAATAATTAAAGCACTTGACATTATGCTACAATACATAACAGATTGCAATTCATTATTTGGAGGCAAAGTCATTGTATTTAAAGGTGATTTTCGACAAGTGCTTCCTATTGTTTCTCAAGGTGGAAGACATGAATCAATTGATGCCAGTTTAGTGATGTCAAAATTATGGAATCACATAGAAAAATTGTAGCTAAGTGAATTTTTACTACGAGTTGGAAATGGTACTAAAGAACTATATTAGAAAAAAAAAGACGTATTCCTGATTTCATGATTATTCCATATATTGGCATCAATTCAAGATTTCAACTTACTAATACTATGTTTCCTAATTTATTGGTCAATGCATTCAATGCAGATTTCATTACAAGTAGAGTCATATTGACTACAAAAAAAAAATGATTTTATTGATGAAATTAATCAAATTTTAATTAACCAATTTCCAGGAGATTCAACCATATACTATAACTATGACTCTACAATTGATGATAGCAAATAATCTCTTCCATTTGAATTCCTAAATGGATTGACTCCACATCAATTGATATTAAAGAAAAATTGTCCAGTGATCTTATTGCAGAATATAGATCATTCCTATGGACTTTGTAATGGAACTCGATTGATATGTCAAAATTTTCAACCAAATGTCATTGATGCTGAAGTAATTGTTGGCCATCATTGAGGTAGAAGAGTTTTTCTTCCACGAATTCCCTTGCAACCATCAGAAGTTGAAAATTTTCCATTTCCCTTCAAAAGAAAACAATTTTCAATTCGACTAAGCTTTGCAATGACAATCAACAAAGCTCAAGGCCAAACATTGGAAAATGTTGGAATATACCTACCTCAACCTGCTTTCTCATGGCCAATTCTATGTTGTTTTATCTGGAGTTAGGTCAGCTAAAGCAATAAAAGTGCTTTTGTATCCAACTTCAAATAAGATTGAAGAAAACTCATACACAACAAATATTGTGTATCAAGAGCTACTAGCATTGGCATATGGCAATTGCCATTTTCAATATACTCTTCCCTAAAAGGTAAATAAAATATTAAAATTTCTTATCAAACGTCTTCCTTAAATTCAAAATTTCTTATCAAATATGTATTTACCATCTATATTATCTTTTTATTATATCATTTTATATATATCTTGATTATTTCGTGAATTAATTTAACATTCTTTGTTATGTTGCAAATCCCTTGTACAGATTTTGTTTTATCATTCTAGATTATCTACTGAAAGAGCATTTCAACTTCACTTAGCAAGTAAACCAATCTAAACAAATTAAATTTTATTTTTATTATATCATGGATTAAATTAAGATTATTTGTTATGTCGTAGGTTTCTTGTCCAAATTTTGTTTTATCATTCTAGATTATCTACTAAAAGAGCATTTAAGTTCCACTTAACAAGTAAATCAATATAAACAGATTAAATTTTATCCTTTTATTATATCATTTTATATATACTGATTATTTCGTGAATTAATTTAAGATTCTTTGTCATGTTACAGGTCCCTTGTCCAGATTTTGTTTTATCATTCTAGATTATCCACCCAAAAGAGCATTTAAGTTCCACTTGGCAGGTAAACCAATGTAAACAAATTAAACTTTAACTTTGAAGAAACCTATTTTAGTTGAATTCAAAATCTCTTACTAAGTCATAAGTCCTCTAGAATGGAAGAAAAATATGTGCTCCTCTCAAAACTAATTGACAAATCAATCAATTGGAGAGTAAAGATTAAATTTACAAAAATCACACAATGTTGAGCATCAAGGATTGGTTCATCTTCCTATCAATGGTTGGTCTTAGTTGACAAGGAGGTAACTTTATATAATATTGTATACACTAGGTTTTTCTATAATTTTGTTAATATTTAGCTAATATGATTTTTTAAAACTTTTTAGGGAAATCAAATGCAGGCAACAATCTTTAATGATAACAACGATTTCTTTGAGCCTATTATAAATCTTGATAGTACATTTTCCATTTCAAATGGTGTCATAAGAAAGATCCCTACACATGTTACACATTTGAGTAAGTTCAAAACCAATTATCAAATGACCATCAATAGAAATAGCAAGATTGAGGAGATAAAAGATATAGTGCTAACACCTACAAAGGTGTATAAGTTCGCCCCTCTTCAACAATTGAATGAATTAATTAACACAACAAAGTAAATTGGTAATAACTCCTATACCATTTTACTATATTATGTAAAAACTTTACTCAATTCTAATTATATTATAGATGTTCCTGCCATCGTATTGAATGTTATGGAACAAAAAGCAGTATTCAAGAAAAATGATAATAAAGAAATAGTGCTTCTTGAAATTATCATCATTGACAACAGGTATATTCTCAACAATTTCATAGTTAAGCTTTTTTATAATTTGATTTTATACATATTATTTTTTTTACCATTTTCTCTTATGGCATGCAATCCATAACTCTCAAAGCATGGAATACTTTTGCTACAACTGAAGGGAAGCTTCTTGTAGAATTATCAAATACTAGACATATTATTCTTGCTAAAGATTTGGCCATCTACAATGGTAAAAATAAATTTAAGATTTTAAATATTATAAAATTGTTATCATAATCTTAATAGTAAATACCTATGACAAGACAAGTATCTCTCTTTTTACAAAACCATCAAGCAAGATAACAGTGACTCCCAATATACCTAAAGCAAAAGGATTGCAAGCTTTGTATGCTCACTAATCCATTCTTTGACAAGTTCAATTTAAAAAAACATAATTCTTGTATATATTGTAAACATATATACTAATAAAATATTATTTTCTAGGTCACTTGACAATGGTTAATTTTTGAAAAAATAGATGGAAGAAAAAGCACATTTAGCTTTTGCCAATAAAACATTAATCACACCCAAACAAAATGTTATTCAAGATATTTCAAATTTTGCCAAGTTGGTAATAACACTCATTTCTTTTATTTAAGTATATATGTTTATATATTTCTTTCAATATTCTCACATGATATTACTATTTTTAAAGGAAAGCGTCAATTGCATTAAAGCTTTTATTACAAGTTTGGTTACAGAACAATCTTTTTGGTACATATCATGCAATCAATGCAACTGAAAGACCTTACAAAATTATGAAACATTTTTTAAGTGTGAAGGATGCGAGAAACTTGCTATAGCAACTCCAAGGTAATGTTTTTACTATTTTATTTATTTATCATTTTTAATAAAATACTAGAAAAGATAATACGATAACAACTTAATTGTAGATGTCGAATTATTGGTGAAGTGATCCAATAGCTTCTATGCCAATTTTCATCTTTGCTCGACAAGTTGAAAAACTCTTTAGTTGTACATCCACACAAATCATGGAGCTTTCACAATATGTACACTTATTATTAAAATTAAAAATGTTAAAAAGAAAAATGCTTTTATGATTTAGATTAAACACACTTCTTTTACATTTTACAGGGTTATGTTGATCAAATCATGAAGCAAATGGCTGAATACCTTCATAAAGTTTATTTCTCCAATGTGAAGTTGACTTCTACACCTAGAGGTAAAAAACACCTCATTGTGAACAAAGTTGAAGATATTGACATATAAAAAGAGAGTGCAAGCTAATACATCCTCCAAAAATGTTATTTTGATTCTATTTTGTAGAACCATGTAAATATTGTGGTCTTTTGATCACCTATATGCAACTAACTACCATTTTGTTTAAGTCTTGTAAATATTGTATAGTATATTTTGGATGTGTCAATATCTTTTTCATAGTATGCTTTTTTTAGCTTTATTTGATGTCTCCAATAATTTTTAGTTTATAGTGTTGTTGAATCTCTCTCCAAATGCTTTTCTTAAAGAATTTAATCCATAATTTCTCTTCAACCTAAGTTACAAATGATTCACATGATTTTGCTAAAAAACCACTTTTCTTGATAAGAGGGATAGCTAAGGTGGTGTTTGATTGCACTTTTCAGACGTTTAAGGTCTGAATTAGTTGCTTTTTAGACACCACTGACGTCTGGTATTTCCTCTTAATACTAGATTTGAAATCCAATTTCAGATCTTAATTCGTAAGAGGTGGGGTGAGTGCTTAATGCGCTCAGATGTAATTCAGATGTGCGTAAAAGACATTACTATCCTCAAAGATATTTCAAAATGACATTGTTTGTCCTCCGTATAAAACTCGAAAATCAAGTCATTCGACCCTCTTTACGACCTGAACAAGCTCTACCGGTGTGAAGATCTTGAAGGGATGGGATATCCATCACATGGATGCCCAAGTATTGCGGAAGGGATTGGGCGAATTTCAAAAATTTCTCCCATCTTTGCAGGGAATCGAATTCCCTATTTTAGTACTGGAAATCTGGTCTGGTTCAAAGGTTCTATTAATCCTACACTGCATGTGCTTCGGGTCTCACCCTGGTAGCTGAGACAAGCCACCCCAATAGTTGGCCGCACACCAGTGTCAGCCTTGGCAGGATAAATCTCCCCAGACTTACCCAATGGCTGTGAACATTCTAAACTAACACAAGTCTCATTAAGTGTCCAGTTTAAGGGTATTACACAGAAACACACCACAGGAACATGAATCAAATGTGTACTTTATTCATTTACAATAAATTCATAATGTACATAATTCTGATTGAAGCTAAGGGCATACAACTGTCTAACAGCTCCCACTTGCACTTAGGTCCAATCTGGTATAAGCCAGTGTCTCATACTTTCCACGTATTTCTCGAACACTTTCTGTGTCAGTGGCTTAGTCAATGGGTCTACTACATTCTCCGCTGATGCTACCTTCTGAATCAAGATATCCCCTCTACCAACAATCTCCCGGAGTACGTGGTACTTCCTCTCGATGTGCTTCGACTTCAAGTGGGCTCGTGGCTCCTTAGCCTGAGCAATCGCTCAATTGTTGTCACACAACAATGGGATGGGTGATGTGCTGGATGGAACTACTCCCAATTTGTGAACGAACTTCTTCATCCCCACGGCTTCCTTGGCAGCTTCACTTGCAGCAATGTATTCGGCCTCGGTTGTGGAGTCTGCTATGGACCCATGTTTGCTGCTTTTCCAGCAAACAACACATGATCCTATCGTGAAAACATATCCAGATGTAGACTTTCTATCATCCGGATCCGACTGGAAATCCGCATCTGTATACCCTTGGATCTGTAGTGAACTACCATCGGATACCAGACAAAACTCTTTTGTCCTTCGAAGGTACTTAAGTATGCATTTTACAGCAGTCCAATGCTCCTGCCCTGGATTGGCATGGAATCTGCTTACTACATTCACTGCCTGGGCGATGTCAGGACGAGTGCACAGCATGGCATACATGATGCTCCCTACGGCTGAGGCATATGGAATGTCTTTCATGCTCTCGATCTCCTCAGAGGTCTTTGGAGACATCTTCTTGGAGAAATTGACTCCATGCCTGAAATGAACATTTCCTTTCATGGAGTTTTCCATGTTGTATCTCTTGACTATTTTGTCAATATAAGCAGATTGGGATAACCCTATAATCCGCTTCAATCTATCTCTATAGAGTCGAAGACCCAGTATATAGAAGGCTTCTCCAAGGTCTTTCATGGAGAATTGTTGTGATACCCATACTTTTATCGTAGTTAGCATTCCTACATCATTCCCAATGAGCAGAATGTCATCTACATACAGAACCAGAAACGTAACCTTGTCACCACTGGTCTTCCTGTAAACACAGGGTTCATCCGGATTTTGCTCAAAATCAAACTTTTTGACCGTAGAGTCGAATCGAATGTTCCAACTTCTAGAAGCTTGCTTGAGTCCATATATGGATCTATTCAACTTACAGACCATGTGTTCCTGACTCGTAGCTACAAAACCTTGCGGTTGCTGCATATAGATATCTTTAGTAAGATCTCCATTTAAGAACGCAGTTTTGAAATCCATCTGCCAAATCTCATAGTCATAGTAAGCTGCTACAGCTGTCAGGATCCTAATGGATTTAAGTATGGCCACGGGCGAAAATGTTTCCTCATAATCGATGCCTTCTTTCTGAGTGTATCCTTTGGCCACCAAACGAGCTTTGTAGGTCTCAACCCTGCCATCGAGGCCCTTCTTCCTCTTGTAGATTCATTTGCAACCAATTGCTTTTACCCCGGAGGGCGGATCCACTAGAGTCCAGACTCCATTGGTCTTCATTGAGTCCATCTCAGCTCTCATGGCATCTACCCATTTAAGGGAGTCTATGTCCAACATAGCTTCCGTATAAGTTACGGGATCCTCTTCACTAGTCAAGGTTTCGACTAGGTAACTATCCTGATCGTAACCAAAATGGACCGGTGACCTGGACACCCGAGTAGATCTTCTAGGTTGGTCACTACCTGGAACTTGCGGGACACCTCCCACTGCATCTGAGCTTTCCTCATCAAGAACAATTTCTTGACGAAGATTGTCCAAGATGTAGTCATTTTCCAAGAATTGTGCATTCCGACTGCATAACACCTTCTGCTCACTTGGATCATAGAATAGGTAGCCCACTGAGCCCTTTGGGTAGCCTACAAATAGGCAACGGCTGGTCTTGGATTCCAATTTGTCTGAATTCGTTCTTTTAACGTGAGCCGGACAACCCCAAAACTTCAAGTGTCGCATACTTGGTTTCTTTCCGGTCCAAAGCTCATAGGGAGTCTTAGGAACTGATTTGGTTGGAACCCGGTTCAGCACGCATATCGCAGTCTCTAATGCGTATCCTCAAAAGGATGTGGGTAACTCTGAATGAATGAGAAGTGATCGGACCATATCTAATAGGGTCCTATTCCTCCTCTCTGAAACACCGTTAAGTTGTGGTGTAGCAGGAGGAGCTAACTGTGATACTATCCCGTTTACCTTTAAGTAGTCCCTGATTTCGTCAGAGAGATATTCGCCGCCTCGATCTGATCGAAGTGACTTAATTTCTCTCCCTAACTATTTCTCGACCTCTTGTCTGAATTCTTTGAACCTTTCAAAGGATTCAGACTTATGTCTCATTAGGTACACGTAACCATACCGAGAATAGTCATCGGTGAATGTAATGAAATACACATGTTGGTTACGGGTCCTAACACTCAGGGGACCACATACATCACGTAACCATACCGAGAATAGTCATCGGTGAATGTAATGAAATACACATGTTGGTTACGGGTCCTAACACTCAGGGGACCACATACATCAGTATGTATAAGGTCAAGCGTGCCTGTACATCTTTCAAGCTTACCGTTAAATGGCCTCTTTGTCATCTTACCCTGGAGGCAAGGCTCACAAGTGGGAAGATCTTCTACTGTTAGAAAGTCCAAAGGACCATCCTTTACCAGTCTTGTGATTCGGTCAATACCGATTTGGCCAAGTCGATAATGCCACAGGCACGTGGGATTAACTGTATCACGTGCTCTTTTCTTGGGGATTTCGGCCGACGTAGTTTCGGCTATGTTAGTTTCTAGAGAAGGATGTAGAACATAGAGACCGTTCTCCAGTTCCCCATATGCGATGAATTTATTGTTTCTTTTAATAGTAATCGTATTACTAAAAAAGACAGAATATCCATCCGCCCACAGTTTTGAGACAGAAATCAAATTTTTTCTTAGATTTTGCACAAAAAGACAATCTTTAAGTACAATATTTCCTTCTCTAAATTTTAATTTTACGGTGCCTATTGCCGTAGCTGCAACGCTTGCAGAAGTCCCCAAGTAGAGCATCACTTCTCCATCATTCAGCCTTCTGCTTACCTTGAACCCCTACAGTGAGTTACACGCATGAGTTGAAGCCCCGGAGTCAATACACCAGGATGCAGAAGCCACCAACAAGTTAGTTTCTATGACACAAGATTCAAAATTACCTTTCTTGGATTCCAGGTACTGAGGACAGTTCCTCTTCTAGTGGCCGGTTTGTTTGCAGAAGTGACATGCATCTGCTGTCCTGTCCTTCTTCTGCTTCTTGGGCTTGGTAGTCTTCTTTTGAGGCTTCTTTGCCTTCCTCTTTTTCTTGCCCGTTTTGTTAGCTTCAACAAGCATCACCACAGGCTCATCCTTCTTAAGTAAGTCCTTGGCCCTTTGCAACATATTGCTAAGCTCTTGGACGCTGACATTCAGCTTGTTCATATTGTAGTTTAAAATGAACCCATTGAAGGAAGAGGACAAGGAGTTCAGAATGGAATCCACTTGAGTGCCAAGATCTAGCCCAGATCAAAGGGCTTCTAGCTCGTTAACGTATCCCATCATCCGAAGACAATGGTCGTGAACTTTCTGCCCCTTGGACATCTAAGCAGTCATGAACATTTTTAAGACCTTCTGCCGTGTAGAACGGTTCTGCTCTTCGTACATTGTTTTCAGACTGTCCAATATGTCCTTAGCGAGTTCGATCTGATCAAAATGCCTCTGTATTGAGTTGTCCAAAGAACCAACGACATAGCAGCGGGCTAGGGAGTTTTTATCCTCCCAATCTTGGAATTCTCTCCTATGGGCTTCAGAAGCCCTATCACCCGGACATTCCGGGGCAGGAGACTTGACTACCTTGTCCAATTTTTCAGATGTTAAAACATATTTTGCAGGGAATCGAATTCCCTATTTTAGAAAAACATATTTTTCAAGGATCAATCTTGAATCAAAAACCAAACCAGATCTGAACCAAAAGGAGTAGGAGGGATGATGTACCTGATACGGAGAAACAATATCTCCCAATGGAGGTGTTCACGCCCAAGGAAGGATCCAAAATCTGCTCCCACTGAAGATGGCGTAGTGCAAGATGGAGTAGAATCAACAATGTTCTTCCAAAAGAACTTGACCCTTCGCAAGAATCAACTGGATGGCATGTGAGTACAAATCCAACCAATCTTTTCCCCTAAAGATTGGAATCAAGATCAGATCTTGATTTCTCCCAAGAACTGGAGATCGAATTGAGGGTAATGGCGACGACAGTAAGGAGGCGACAAGAGAGTGTAAGAGGTCCCTTTAAGTGATAAGGGATAACCCTTATCTTATCTGTAGATCAGATCAGCCATCTCCTAATCTAATTAGGAGGCTTCCAGATCTAAATCTCATTTAGATCTTGGACTCTCTAAGTGGATAGGGTCTAGGCCCAATCCTATCAGCTGATCCATCTCAGACTTCGCCCCTTTTAATTGACTGATCAAATCAGCCCAGTTTGAAATGGGCTTAAGGCCCATTTAAGGTTATGTACTCACTTAGCCTTCCAAACTGCTGCCCAATTGGGCTTCCTTGTATGGCGTGGGACCCAAACATTGATCTACACATTAGCCACATGGGTTCAGCCTAGCCTTTGTTACCAGGCCTGGCTGAATACACTGTTATAGACAGTGCACCCCCTAAAACCCATCTTATGGGCTCTATGGGCCCAACACTTACCCTAAGTGGTCCCTGGGCCATGCCACCTTGTAACACCCAGGGACTGTGGGCAGATGCAAGATTAGCGCATCAGGTATTATCCTCAATGGTCTTACACTTAACCTCTCAGCCCATAATGATCAAACACTGCTCGACAAGGGAGGACCTCTCCCTCGACTGCAAGGAACAGTGTTGCACTCTCTGCTTACATGGATCCCGGGAATTAAAACCTTTTGCAAATCATTTCGAAACCATAACATATATATATCTTTATATATTTCGAAACCATAACATATATATATCTTTATTTTTATCAAGATGTCCTTCTAGTACAAAAACTACAAAACATGTATATGTTCATCATACAAATAAATCATCAATATTGGGTTGAAACTGAAAGCAACCAATTTATCATGATGTGCCTCAATCATCACACAATAATATTATTTGATCTGTTTATTTTTATCATGATGTGCTTCTCGTACAAAAACTACAAAACATGTATATGTTCATTATACAAACGAATCATCAATATTGGGCTGAAACTGAAAGCTATCAATATTGATGCCAAAAGGTTTTAATTCCCGGGATCCATATAAGTAGAGAGTGCAACACTGTTCATTGCAGCCAAGGGAGAGGTCCTCTCTTGTCAAGCAATGTATGATTGTTATGGGCTGAGAGGTTAAGTGTAAGACCATTGAGGATAATGCCTGATGGGCTAATCTTGCATCTGCTCACAGTCCCTGGGTGTTACAAATTGGCTTGGCCCAGGGACCACTTAGGGTAAGTGTTGGGCCCATAGAGCCCATTTGATGGGTTTCAGGGGGTGCACTGTCCATAACAGTGTATTCGGCCAGGCCTTGTAATAAAGGTTGGGTCGAACCCATGTGGCTGATGTGTTGATCAATGCTTGGGTCCCATGCCATACAAGGAAGCCAACTGGGCAGCAGTTAGGAAGGTTAAGTGAGTACATAAGCTCAATGGGCCTAAAGCCCATTTCGAACTGGGCTATTTGTTTAGTTAATAATGGGGCAAATTCTGAGATGGATTAGCAGATAGGATATGGTCTTGACCCTATCCACTCAAAGAGTCCAGATCTGAATGTGAATCAGATCTAGAAATCTCCTACTGAGATTAGGAGAAAACTAATCTAATCTGCAGATAAGATAAGGGTTTATCCTTATCACCTAAAGAGAAGGGGGCGGTAGCCTTTAGACAAACACATCGGATTTTCTTCAGTGCTGAAATCAAGAAGAGAGAATTCTGCACCCTGCGAATACTCTCTTGCCGCTTGCCTGTTCTTGCCACCCTGTTTGCCAGTTCGATCTCTAGTTGTGGGAGAAGTCAGGATTTGATCTTTGTTAGACAGTTTTGTATGCCCTTAGCTTCAATCCGATTTGATGTACTTTTGTTATTTAGTGGAAATAAATAAAGTACATGTTTGATTCATGTTGTTTGGTTTAATTCTATGTAAGACCCTAAAACTGGACACTTATAGAGACTCGTGTTAGTTTTAAATATTCACAGCCGTTGGGTAAATCTGGGGAGATTTATCCTGCCAAGGGTGATACTGTTATGGTCCCGCACGTAGGATCCCGTCACGGGTCGGTCCACGGTGCGAAAGCCCTGCTTCCCCTTGCGCCTTCCCTTGTTTGCAGACCCGATTACGGAAACTGAATGGGTGATTTGTCCAAGAGACCACCCGAACTCTCCCTTGGGGTGATTTGTCCAAGAGACCACCCAAACTCTCCTCACTCTTTTCTTGGCTGGAAAACTGAATGTTTTATTTCAATTCGTAGCTCTTTAAATAGGAGATTACAGAAGGAAATTCTTAATTAAACTCAAACTCCAACTTGAACTCAAACTCCTAATTACCTACTCCTAATGGTAACTCACTCTTACTTAAGATAAGATAAAGATAAGATTAGATAAAGATAAGGGATAAGGGATAAGGGATAAGATAAGGATAAGGTAAGTTGGCGGCGAGTTGGCTTGATGTGTCCAGATAAGGATGGGCCCACCCCTATGAGCTGTCGTGTGGGCCCCGCTCTACTGCTGCTGTTGGCTGCCGTGCGATGCGTGCGCGCAGAGCGTACGCGCGCCTCAGTGTACCGCTACCGTGCGCGCGCCTCATGGTGCTGCTACCGTGCGGTACCGGGTGTGTGCGCGCTGCTACCTGGCGGTGCGTGCTGCGCGCCATGGTGCCGCTGCCGTGCGGTGCCGGGTGTGTGCATGGTGCGTGCTGCTACCTGGCGGTGCGTGCTGCGCGCCGTGGTGCCGCTGCCGTGCGGTGCCGGGCGTGTGCATGGTGCGTGCTGCGCACTATCGACGGTGCATGCTGCTGTGCAGTGCTGCCAGGCGGTGCCCACTGCTGTGCGGCCTGCTGTGTGTGCTGCTGCCTATGACGGCGCCGCGGTGCCTTGCCGGATGGTGTGACCATAACATTACACCCCTCACGGACTACGAGCTTGTCCTCAAGCTCGTGTTCTGGATATATGGCTTGGGACTCTGCGAATGGTTCAAACGGCTGCACACTGTCTCTCAGTCCACCAACAGTATGAACAATAGGGACTGCCCCGTAGCTCAGTGCATAAAGCTGGATTATTTGATGCAGACCCCAGCCACCTTCTTTAGTTTCCAGCTCCCCGGCGTAACCATGGCTTACCGTGACTACACGATCGGCTGCCCTCAGGCCAGCCGCAAGGATATTGTGGTGTTCCCTACCTCCCGGGTCATAGGGTTTGAAGTAGTTTTGTGGAAGATCCACATAATAGAAATCACGTACTGGACCACGACCCCGTTGTGCTCTATTGTGGATCATAAGAATGCTGTACCGGGTATGCTTACAGTAGAGGACCTCCAGAGCGGCCTTACCGAAGAGGACCATGCGTTTTAAAATATCCTCTCGGCCTTCCCCATATATTCTTTCCTCAATATTACAAAACATAGGACTGTCCATGAACACAAAATCGATGTCATCAATATAAGCTTGGAAGAAAATTACCTCTATATCCTGCCCCTCCACCTTACATCTCTTGCGCACTCCTGTTTCTTGGATTTCTGTATAGTTACCATACGGTGGTGCCGCAACCATAACTTTATGTCCACGCTGAGCCAAGGCCTTCGGTAAAGCCCCAGCAACATTGCCAAGCCCACCTGCCTTCGTCAAAGGAGCGCATTCAGCAGGTTCTACTATAATGTTCGTGTCATCGTCCCTGGCCAAAAGAGGAGACTTTACAGTTTCATCCTCCGTGCGCTGATCCTTGGAATTAACTACAGCTGTAGGGGCAGCGATCTGTTGTTCACTGCATGCCTCTGCCCAGTCCGGATGGCTTCTGTTTGTGTTGGCGATTCCCTCCGGGCTCATTTCTTTATCGGAGAGGAATGCTTCCAGCAGGCGTTGCATCTCCCGGATGTCTTCCCTGACTTCACGAACCTCCATGCTGGTTTCTGCAAGTTGGTGTTCCAGTTCGTGGACCTTGGAAGACAACTTCTCCATATCGCCCATGACGTTTGGCTCTGATACCAATTGTTATGGTCCCGCACGTAGGATCCCGTCACGGGTCGGTCCACGGTGCGAAAGCCCTGCTTCCCCTTGCGCCTTCCCTTGCTTGCAGACCCGATTACGGAAACTGAATGGGTGATTTGTCCAAGAGACCACCCGAACTCTCCCTTGGGGTGATTTGTCCAAGAGACCACCCAAACTCTCCTCACTCTTTTCTTGGCTGGAAAACTGAATGTTTTATTTCAATTCGTAGCTCCTTAAATAGGAGATTACAGAAGGAATTTCCTAATTAAACTCAAACTCCTAATTACCTACTCCTAATGGTAACTCACTCTTACTTAACATAAGATAAAGATAAGATTAGATAAAGATAAGGGATAAGGGATAAGATAAGGATGAGGTAAGCTGGTGGCGAGTTGGCTTGATGTGTCCAGATAAGGATGGGCCCACCTCTATGAGCTGTCGTGTGGGCCCCGCTCTACTGCTGCTGCTGGCTGCCACGCGATGCATGCGCGCAGAGCGTACGCGCGCCTCAGTGTGTCGCTGCCGTGCGCGCGCCTCATGGTGCTGCTACTGTGCGGTACCGGGTGTGTGCGCGGTGCGTGCTGGCGTGCAGTGCGTGCGGTGCGCGCTGCTACCTGGCGGTGCGTGCTGCGCGCCATGGTGCCGCTGCCGTGCGGTGCCGGGCGTGTGCATGGTGCATGCTGGCGTGCAGTGCGTGCGGTGCGCGCTGCTACCTGGCGGTGCGTGCTGCGCGCCGTGGTGCCGCTGCCGTGCGGTGCCGGGCGTGTGCATGGTGCGTGCTGCGCACTATCGACGGTGCATGCTGCTGTGCAGTGCTGCCAGGCGGTGCCCACTGCTGTGCAGCCTGCTGTGTGTGCTGCTGCCTATGACGGCGCCGCGGTGCCTTGCCGGATGGTGTGACCATAACAGATACTGGTGTGCCACCAAGTGATGGGATGGTCTATCTCAGCCGCCAGGGTGGGACCCGAGGCACATGCAATGTGGGATTGCTTGAATCCTTGAACCGGACCAGATTTCCAATGTTGCCCTAGACCTTGGAGACAGATGGGCAAAATTGGAAAGTTACACCTAACCCCTAGACTCGATTATGACGTTTCACTAGGTGTCGGATCGGGCTGTCTTTGATATGCCAATCAGTGAGATCCTTAGATGGGGATCAAAACCTGGGTATGTTGGGACAGTCTGAGAATTCATCTGAGTGGGTGATCATAGTGACGGGATCAACCCCTTTGTCGGACAAAGGGTAATGATCGGGAATGCACTCTCCCTGATGGAAACCAAACTGCCGGCAGCTGATTTCAATCGTTGGAATCTTTGTTTTGCAAAATTAATATATTTATATATTTGTACGGTTTCAAATTGTTTGCAAATGGTTTTAATTCCCGGGATCCATGTGAGTAGAGAGTGCAGCACTGTTCCTTGCAGCCGAGGGAGAGGTCCTCTCTTGTCGGGTAGTGCTTGATCATTAAGGGCTGAGAGGTTAAGTGTAAGACCATTTAGGATAGTACCTGATGGGCTAATCTTGCACCTGCCCACAGTCCCTGGGTTTTTATAAGATGGCTTGGCCCAAGGACCACTTAATGTAAGTGTTGGGCCCATAGGGTCTATATGATGGGCTCAGGGGTTTATTGAGTCTTTCAGTGAATTCGGCTGTGCCTTGTATTAAAGGTTGGGCCGAACCCATGTGGCTGGTGTGTAGATCAATGCTTGGGTCCCACACCATACAAAGAAGCCCAACTGGGCAACAGATTGGGAACTAGTTAAACACTGAACATCTAATGAGCCAAAAGCCCATTTCGAGCTGGGCTGATATGATTACCCATTTGTGGGGCGAATCTGAGATTAATGTTAGTAAAAGGATTGGGCCTTTAACCTTATCCACTCCAAGAGACCAAATTCAAATTAGATTTGAATCTGGTAACCTCCTGATAAGATCAGGAGTAAACTAACTTAATCTGCAGATAGGATTAAGATAATCCCCTATCCAAATACAGATTTGGATTGGGATAACTCCTAATTAGGAGGTTTCTTAATCAAGAAGAAAAGAGGAGAAAAACAAAGGGAAAAACATCAGAATTCGAACTAGGGTTTTGGTGAAAAGAAAACTCCCTGCGAATTGAGATTGGATCTCATTCATACACCAGAGAGAGAAGAAAAGCAGTTCAGCCTTTTCGCCCTTGGAGTTCTCCTCTTGCCGCCGCCATCTACCTTTGCAAGATTCGATCTTTGCAGAAATAGGAAGTCAAGAAATCTGTTTTTGACATCAGTCTTGCAAGAAAGACTGAAAAAGACTCAGTGTTTAGTGCTTGCAGAGGGTTCTTGCGAAGGATCCAGTGTGTAGCACACACCCTGCTGGTTCTGTTCCATTCACAACTGTGTCATATTCAGCAGGAACGGATCTTGGTGCATTCTTTGGGCGTGAACACCAACTTTGGGAGATACTGCTTCTCCGGATCAGGTATATTCCTCCCTTTTATCTTTTGGTTCAGATCTGGTTTCATTATGGTTCAAGTAGGATCCTTGAATATTGTATTTTAAATCTAGGGAATACGATTCCCAGTTGGGAGAAGGTAGGAAATTTTTGAAATTCGCCCCACCCATTCCGCAACCTTTATGTCTTCCATTAGATGGATCCTACCATTCTTTCAGTGGTATCAGAGCCACAGGTT
Organism: Nelumbo nucifera; assembly: GCF_055504915.1. Taxonomy (NCBI): domain Eukaryota; kingdom Viridiplantae; phylum Streptophyta; class Magnoliopsida; order Proteales; family Nelumbonaceae; genus Nelumbo; species Nelumbo nucifera. The sequence goes on from NC_142649.1 coordinate 97,633,717, forward strand.
CGAATCTTGAACCAAAAGAAAATCAGATCTGACCCTACGCAGATGGATAGAAATTGTTTTTCCAAGATTTGCGCAGAATTCTTTCTTTTTTTTTTCAAGAATTGGTTTTTGTTAAGGGCGATTGATATGAAATTAATTTTGTTAAATCCAAAATTTATTTAGAATTGTTCTATATTTAATTTTGATTTAATGGACTGTTCGAACCTGGAGATCGCAGTGCAGATTTGGCGCAGATAGTCTGCGCACCCTTTTTCCTTTTTTATTTTTTTATTTCATTCAATTCGGCCTGTAAATAATTTTTTTTCTAGACTGAATGTATAGGATTTGATCAAGAATGTAATTAATTAATAGAAATAGGATTTTTGTTATTTATTTTCTTGATTAAAGAAGAAGGAAGAAGATGACGGCGCTGGAGATTTGCAGATGGAGAAATCGCTTCCTACGATTTGCAGTTTGTGAAACTGCAACATTGGAGACTAACCTCTGTTTTGCAGGTGGTGCAAACAGTCCATAGATTGATTTGTGAATGCTTGAAATCAAAATTATTAATTTCAGATCTTTCCTGAATTAATTCTTGAATTGAAAATCAGTTTTGGACCTTTTCGGACTGTATTGGACCAAAACTGTTTGGACCGAATCTGGGGTTCGAAGATGACTGTTTTTCAATCCATTTTTCTCACTCTTTCTGTTCCAAATCTGATGTTCAATAACAGGGATTAATTCGGCCCACCTGTAAAGCCCAGTTTTAAAGGGTTAAAACTACAAAAGCCCATTATTGTGAGATGTATGGGCCGAACTGCTATCTGCGATTCAGCCCATACACCTAGTGAACATTAATTGTTAATGATTTAGTTTTAAATGGGCTATTCGATAGGCTTTACAGCAGTTAATTAATTGGATCAATTCCTCCATTACATGTGATGTTTGGATGTTTGATGTGCTGCGATCATGAGCCATAAGTACTTGGCCCATGAAGACTCGAAAGTGGCTCTTACGCACACCATGGTTGAATGCACATCATTGCCATGGTGTCCCTTAAGGTCATTGGATGACCCCTCTTTGTTTGGTGGGCCCCACAACCCTGAAAAGGGATGCGTACGGAACCCCTAGCCGATTAAGGCCCACCAGAAATCTGACTTTATAAAAGTTAGTGGGAGCCACTCTGGTTTGACCTAAATTAGAACTAGGGCGTAATTTTGTTCCCTCCAGCAAATATGAGTGCATGTGATAGGGAGATCCATATGATGGACTCTCTAAAGGCCTTCCGTCATTAGCACAATGATGGGTTCTTCAGTAATGAGGAAACACACCATAAAATTGGGCTATCCATTTGCTGTTGGATCTGTCAGAGTGTTTCATAAGATGATAGGGGCGTCATAGACCGATGTGGGAGGGGCTTCACCAGAAAATTGGAACTCTCTCACGGTACCTTGGCGTAACCTGAATATGATGGGTAAGCACTCACTGGACAGAAAGGTTTACCTGAAAACGGCTCTGATCCTTGTCTGACAGAGGCCAAAGGGAAGCTCATTTGATGAGGGGATATGATCCGTCACAGAAAGGTGGTGGGGTTATGCAGCTGAAACAGTTGGCTTCACGCACCCCATGTGATTTCCTACTTTTCCAGAGACATTTCGTCGTCTGCGTCCCTGAGAAAGGAAGGAAATCTCAGAGATGAACAAATGGAGTGAAACATAGATTAAAATCCATATCTATGTAGGTAATATGAATCAAACTAAGGTCGTGGACTAATTATTTTGCTGTTTTATCAGAAAATGGCAAATGGTCAATTTGCAAAGCTGCTAGATGATAATAAGCTTAAGGGCCCAAACTATGCCGACTGGTACAGAAATCTTATGCTGGTCCTAACTTCCGAAAAGTTAGACAAGGTGGTGAAAAATCCTGCCCCGGAACGTCTGGGTGATAGGGCTTCTGAGGCCCGTAGGAGGGACTACCAAGATTGGGAGGATAAGAACTCCCTAGCTCACTGCTTTGTCATTGCCTCACTAGACAACTCAATACAGAGGCAGTTCGATCAGATCGAACTAGCCAAGGACGTATTGGACAGTCTAAGAACAATGTATGAAGAGCAAAACCGTTCTACTCGACAGAAGGTCCTGAAATTGTTCATGACCGCGCCGTTGTCCAAAGGGCAGAAAGTTCATGACCATTGTCTTCGGATGATGGGATACATTAATGAAGTAGAAGCTCTTGGATCCGGGCTAGATCTTGGCACGCAAGTGGATGCCATCCTAAATTCTTTGCCCTCTTCCTTCAATGTGTTCACAATGAACTATAATATGAATAAGCTGATTGTCAGCGTCTAGGAACTCAGCAATATGTTGTAGAGAGCCGAGGATTTACTCAAGAAGGATGAGCCTGTGGTTATGCTTGCTGAAGCTAACAAATCGGGCAAGAAAAAGAGAAAGGCAAATAGCCCCAGAAGAAAGCTGCCAAACCTAAGAAGCAGAAGAAGAATAGGGCATCTGATGTCTGTCACTTCTGCAAGCAGACCAGCCACTGGAAGGGGAATTGTCCTGCCTACCTGGAATCTAAGAAAGGTAACATTGAAACTTGTGTCATAGAAACTAATATGTTAGTTACTTCTGTGTCCTGGTGTGTTGACTCCGGGGCTTCAACTCATGCGTGTAACTCACTACAGGGGTTCAAAGTTAGCAGAAGGTTGAGTGAAGGGGAAGTGACACTGTTCTTGGGAACGACTGCAAGCGTTGCAACTGCGGCAATAGGAACCGTAGAATTAGTTTTTAGAGAAGGAGTACTTGTGCTTAAAGATTGTCTTTATGTACAAAACTTGAGAAGAAATTTAATTTCTGTTTCTAAACTGTGTGCTAATGGATATACTGTTTATTTTAGTAATATGATTACTGTTAAACGGAATAACAAATTCATCGCATGCGGGGAATTGGAGAACGATCTCTATGTTCTGCATCCTTCTCTGGAAACTAACTTAACTGAAACTACGTCGGTCGAAAATCCCAAGAAAAGGAATCGTGATACAGTAAGTCCCACGTGCCTCTAGCATTACCGACTTGGCCATATTGGTGTTGACCGAATCACAAGGCTGGTAAAGGATGGTCCTTTGGATTTTCTAACCATAGAAAATCTTCCCACTTGTGAACCTTGCCTTCAAGGTAAGATGTCTAAGCGGCCATTTGACGGTAAGCCTGAAAGATCTGAAGGCACACTTGACCTAATACATACTGATGTATGTGGTCCTCTGAGTGTTAGGACAAGGAATCAACACGTGTATTTCATCACTTTTACAGATGATTTTTCACGATATGGTTACGTGTACCTAATAAGACATAAGTCTGAATCCTTTGAAAAGTTCAAAGAGTTCAGACAAGAAGTCGAGAAACAGTTAGGGAGAGAAATTAAGGCCCTTCGATCAGATCAAGGTGGTGAGTATCTCTCTGACAAATTCAAGGACTACTTAAAGGACAATGGGATAGTGTCACAACTAGCTCCTCCTGCTACACCTCAACTCAACGGTGTTTCAGAGAGGAGGAATAGGATCCTGTTGGACATGGTCCGGTCATTTCTCATATGCTCACAATTACCCACATCCTTTTGGGGATATGCATTAGAGACTGCTATCTATGTGCTGAATCGGGTTCCAACCAAATCAGTCCCGAAAACTCCATATGAGCTTTGGACCGGAAGGAAGCCAAGTGTAAGACACTTGAAGATTTGGGGTTGTCCTGCACACGTTAAAAGAACAAGTGCGGACAAGTTAGAATCTAAAACCAGCCGTTGCCTGTTTATAGGCTACCCAAAGGATTCGTTGGGTTATCTATTCTATGACCCAAGTGAGCAGAAAGTGTTCTGCAGTTGAAACGCCCAATTCTTAGAATCCGATTACATCCTGGACACCCATCGTTAGGAAATAGTTCTTGATAAGGAGAGCTCAGGAGCAGTGGGAGATGTCCCACAAGTTCCAGGTAATGACCAACCTAGAAGGACCACCCGGCTATCCAGACCACCAGTCAAATATGGTTATGACCAGGATAGTTACCTGGTGAAAGCCTTGACTAGTGAAGAGGATCCCGTGACTTACGCGGAAGCTATGTTAGACATAGACTCCCAGAAGTGGGTGGAGGCCATGAGAGCTGAGATGGACTCAATGGAGACCAATGGAGTATGGACTCTAGTGGATCCGCCCTTCGGGGTAAAAGCAATTGGTTGCAAATGGATCTACAAGAGGAAGAAGGGCCCCGATGGCAGGATTGAGACCTATAAAGCTCGTTTGGTGGCGAAAGGGTATACTCAGAAAGAAGGCATCGATTATGAGGAAACCTTTTCGCCCGTGGCCATGCTTAAATCCATTAGGATCCTGCTAGCTGTAGCAGCGTACCATGACTACGAGATTTGGCAAATGGATGTCAAAACCACGTTCCTGAATGGAGATCTTAGTGAAGATATCTACATGCAGCAGCCGCAAGGCTTCATTGCTGCTGGTCAGGAACACATGGTATGTAAACTTAATAGATCCATATGTGGATTTGAGCAGTCTTTTAGGAGTTGGAACATCTGTTTTGATTCTACAGTCAAAACGTTTGACTTTGAGCAGAATCCGAATGAGCCCTGTGTTTACAGAAAATCCAGTGGGGATAAGATCACCTTTTTGGTGTTGTACGTGGACGATATCCTACTCATTGGGAATGATGTTGGAATGTTGACTTCGGTCAAGGTATGGCTATCACAGCAGTTCTCCATGAAAGATCTTGGAGAAGCTTCATACATACTAGGTCTTCGACTCTATAGAGATAGATCGAAGCGGATAATTGGATTATCCCAAGCTGCTTATATTGACAAAATTGTTAAAAGATACAGCATGGAAAACTCCAAGAAAGGAAACGTTCATTTCAGGCACGGAGTCACTCTCTCCAAGAAGATGTCTCCCAAGACTTCTGAGGAGATTGAGAGCATGAGAGACGTTCCCTATGCCTCAGCCGTAGGGAGCATCATGTATGCCACGCTGTGCACTCGCCCGGACATTGCTTAGGTGGTGAGTGTGGTAAGAAGATTCCAGGCAAACCCAGGGCAGGAGCATTGGACTGCTTTGAAGAACATACTCAAATACCTTCGAAGGACAAAAGAGTTTTGTCTGGTATTCGATGGTAGTTCACTACAAGTTCTCGGGTATACTGATGCTGATTTCCAGTCGGATCCAGATGATAGAAAGTCTACATTTGGGTATGTTTTCACGATAGGATCGTGTGCTGTTTGTTGGAAAAGCAGCAAACAGGGGTCCACTACAGACTCCACAACCGAAGCCGAGTACATTGCCGCAAGTGAAGCTGCCAAGGAAGCCGTGTGGATGAAGAAATTTATACATGAATTGGGAGCGATTCCATCTAGCACATCACCCATCCCGTTGTTGTGTGATAATAATGGAGCAATCGCCCAGGCTAAAGAGCCTCGGGCTCACTCGAGGTCAAAGCACATCGAGAGAAAGTACCATGTACTGCGGGAGATCGTTGGTAGAGGGGACGTCCTAATTCAGAAGGTAGCATCAGCGGATAATGTAGCAGACCCATTGACTAAGCCACTGACACAGAAGGTGTTTGAGAAACACGTGGAAAGTATGGGACTCCGGCTTGTACCAGATTGGACCTAAGTGCAAGTGGGAGTTGTTAGATAGTTTTGTATGCCCTTAGCTTCAATCCGATTTGATGTACTTTTGTTATTTAGTGGAAATAAATAAAGTACATGTTTGATTCATGTTGTTTGGTTTAATTCTGTGTAAGACCCTAAAACTAGACACTTATAGAGACTCGTGTTAGTTTTAAATATTCACAGCCGTTGGATAAATCTGGGGAGATTTATCCTGCCAAGGGTGATACTGTTATGGTCCCGCACATAGGATCCCGTCACGGGTCGGTCCACGGTGCGAAAGCCCTGCTTCCCCTTGTGCCTTCCCTTGCTTGCAGACCCAATTACGGAAACTGAATGGGTGATTTGTCCAAAAGACCACCCGAACTCTCCCTTGGGGTGATTTGTCCAAGAGACCACCCAAACTCTCCTCACTCTTTTCTTGGCTGGAAAACTGAATGTTTTATTTCAATTCGTAGCTCCTTAAATAGGAGATTACAGAAGGAAATTCTTAATTAAACTCAAACTCCTAATTACCTACTCCTAATGGTAACTCACTCTTACTTAAGATAAGATAAAGATAAGATTAGATAAAGATAAGGGATAAGGGATAAGGGATAAGATAAGGATAAGGTAAACTGGCGGCGAGTTGGCTTGATGTGTCCAGATAAGGATGGGCCCACCCCTATGAGCTGTCGTGTGGGCCCCGCTCTACTGTTGATGCTGGCTGCCGCGCGATGCGTGCGCGCAGAGCGTACGCGCGCGTGCCTCATGGTGCTGCTACCGTGCGGTACCGGGTGTGTGCGCGGTGCGTGCGGTGCATGCTGCTACCTGGCGGTGCGTGCTGCGCACCATGGTGCCGCTGCCGTGCGGTGCCGGGCGTGTGCATGGTGCGTGCTGGCGTGCAGTGCGTGCGGTGCGCACTACTAGTCGATACATATCAGTCGATACTGCTAGTCGATACATATCAGTGCGGTGCGCGCTACTACTCCTCTGAGCCGTCCATGAGCTTCCCAGAGCCCACAGCAGATGGTTGCGTGATAGTCGATACATATCAGTGGAGGAGAAGATGACTATGTTTCTGTTGTGTTTAAGCCATAATGAAAGGTTCTTTATTCTGAAGAGAAGATTTTAGCACTCCTCCCAAACAATGCATACATACTTTCATCAAGTGTTAGCTTCTATGATGGAATTTTCACGAGAAATGATCTGCCCAACAACATTTGACTCAAACCCAAACATCCTAGGGCACCATAAACAACTTCGACAAGTATTCAAGGTAAATAATTGACAATATCACATAAGTTTCATAATTTTGATTAGGATAGGGTTGAGCTCAAAACTAGTTATTTTCTTTTGTTGTTGAAGGTGTTGTTGGTGTTTTAGATGGAACACTTGTTCATGCTGTGGTACCACCAGAAAAACAACTAACATACCGAGGAAGAGGAGGGAAAGAATGTTTCCAGAATGGGTTGGCTATTTGTGATTTTAATATGGTGTTTACATATGTTTATGTTGGCTGGGAAGGAACAATACATGACGCTAGGGTTTTACATAAGGTTGCATACAACCCTATCAACAATTTTCCATTTCCACCAGTTGGTAAGAATGATGTTGTATGAGTGTTCATTTTTTTTTAATAAATTCATTTTTTTGATAGATATGTTTGATTGACACAAACAACTACCATCTTTGCGATGCTATATATGCAAATACAAGACACTTTATGTTATGGACACACCACCCGGCAACGCATGGCGGCACAGTCATAGGCAGCAGCACACACAGCGGGCCGCCTAGCGGCACGCACCGCCCGGCAGCGCCGCACAGCAGGCTAGTAGCATGCGGCACATACCGCCCGAGAGGGTGCTGCACGCACACGCCCGACACCACACGACAGCGGCACCATGGCGCACGACACGCACCGCCAGGCAGCAGCGTGCACTGCACGGCAGCACGCACCACGCACACGCCGGCACCGCAAGGCAGCGACACCATGAGCCGCGCGCACGCACTGCGCTACAGCAGCACTGCACGCCCGCACGCGCGGCAGGGCACCAGGAGCCGCGCGCATGCACCCGGTAGCAGTAGAAGAGCGGGGCCCATGCGACAGCTCATAGGGGTGGGCCCATCCTTATCTGAATATGCCAACTCGCCGCCAGCTTAATCTTATCCCATATCCCTTATCCCTTATCCCTTACCCCTTATCTTATCCTTATCTTATTTTATCTTCTTAAGTAAGAGTTATGAGTTTTAGTTTGAGTAGGAAATTAGGAGTTTTAGTTTGAGTTGGATTACCCTAGCCTAGCCGAATCCAACAAGGAATTCTCTTTTGTAATCTCCTATTTAAGGAGCTACGAATTGAAATAAAGCATTCAGTTTTCCAGCCAAGAAAAGAGTGAGGAGAGTTTGGGTGGTCTCTTGGACAAATCACCCCAAGGGAGAGTTTGGGTGGTCTCTTGGACAAATCACCCACTAGATAGGCAAAATAGGGTCAGTGCGTAGGACCAAAGGCAAGGGAAGACCAGGGGTTCCTGCCGTGGAACGACCCGTGACGCGATCCTACGCTCGGGCCCATAACATCTTGGTATCAGAGCCTACCGTCATGGGGGAACAGGAGCCGCTGACTTCCAGGGTCCACGAGCTAGAGCATAGGCTCGCCGAAACCTGCTTGGAAGTTCGTGAGGTCAAGGATGATGTCCGGGAGCTGCGACGCCTTCTGGAAGAATTTCTCTCCGACAACGAAAGAAGCTCGGAGGGAACCGCCACCACCAACAGCCATCGTCCGGACAGGGCAGAGATGTCCAGCGAACAGCAGACCGCTGCCCCAACAGCCGCTGTTATTCCAAAGTACAGCCGGCTGGAATTTCCATCCTACAACGGCGCGGGAGACCCACTGGGATGGTTGCACCGCTGCGAACAGTTCTTCCGCAACCAGCGCACTGATGACAAAGACAAGGTCAGCTTGGCCGCGTTCCATTTGACCGAAGAAGCACAGCTCTGGTTCTACCGAGTGGAGCAGGAGGAACCAGGTCTTAGTTGGGGACAGTTCAAGTCGTACTGCCTCCTTCGGTTCGGACCCCCACTAACAAACAACCCCTTGGGGGAACTCATTAATCTCAAGCAGACCAGTACCGTAGCAGAGTATCAGCGGGAGTTCCAAACCCTTCTCGCCAGGGCCTCTTCAGTACGACCGAACCAGCAGGTTGATATGTTCACAACGGGTCTAGCCGAACCCCTGAGAGTTGATGTAGAGATGCAGAGCCCGCCTAACCTGGTCACAGCAATGAATTTAGCCTGAGCCTTCGAACGCAAACTGCAGATCAGTAGAGGGCCGTTCAGCAGGGGATGCGCAGCAGTGGCTTGGACAAATCCGAAGCCTACTGGAGGAGGGTCTTCACTAGCAGACAACAGGGAACCACTCGGAATGGCTTCATATCCAGCAGTCAGCCCAAAACGGAAGCCACAGACGAGCACCAATTCCAGATCAACATCCAGTGTGGGGAGCAACGGCGATACACCTCCTATCAAGCACTTGTCAAGGGCTGAGATGGCAGAACGCAGGGCAAGGGGGCAATGTTTTAATTGCGATGAACTCTACTCGGCAGGGCACAGGTGCAAGAGACTTTTCTGCCTCCTGGTGAAACAAGAGGAAGATGAGGATGAACCCCCTCCGTGGGAACCCGATCCAGGAGGGCAAAGCCACCCAGGATTCCCTTGAGGGTGTTTTGACACCCAATTCGAGCTTGGGGACAAGCTCGTAGTCCGGGAGGGGTGTGATGTTATGGACACACCACCCGGCAACGCATGGCGGCACAGTCATAGGCAGCAGCACACACAGCGGGCCGCCTAGCGGCACGCACCGCCCGGCAGCGCCGCACAGCAGGCTAGTAGCATGCGGCACATACCGCCCGAGAGGGTGCTGCGCGCACACGCCCGACACCACACGACAGCGGCACCATGGCGCACGACACGCACCGCCAGGCAGCAGCGTGCACTGCACGGCAGCACGCACCACGCACACGCCGGCACCGCAAGGCAGCGACACCATGAGCCGCGCGCACGCACTGCGCTGTAGCAGCACTGCACGCCCGCACGCGCGGCAGGGCACCAGGAGCCGCGCGCATGCACCCGGTAGCAGCAGAAGAGCGGGGCCCACGCGACAGCTCATAGGGGTGGGCCCATCCTTATCTGAATATGCCAACTCGCCGCCAGCTTAATCTTATCCCATATCCCTTATCCCTTATCCCTTACCCCTTATCTTATCCTTATCTTATTTTATCTTCTTAAGTAAGAGTTATGAGTTTTAGTTTGAGTAGGAAATTAGGAGTTTTAGTTTGAGTTGGATTACCCTAGTCTAGCCGAATCCAACAAGGAATTCTCTTTTGTAATCTCCTATTTAAGGAGCTACGAATTAAAGCATTCAGTTTTCCAGCCAAGAAAAGAGTGAGGAGAGTTTGGGTGGTCTCTTGGACAAATCACCCCAAGGGAGAGTTCGGGTGGTCTCTTGGACAAATCACCCACTAGATAGGCAAAATAGGGTCAGTGCGTAAGACCAAAGGCAAGGGAAGACCAGGGGTTCCTGCCGTGGAACGACCCGTGACGCGATCCTACGCTCGGGCCCTATCGAAATGTGTGATATTAGGCAGCAGATTTTCGTCGTAAGCATGCTAGGAAGAAAAAAGAACGATTCAACCAGGCACATGCAAAGTTAAGAAATATAATCGAGAGATCGTTTGGTGTTCTGAAAGCTCAGTTTCTAATTCTTAAACGGATGACACCTTTCAATCTCCCGTCCAATGGGACATAGTCATTGCATTGCTTTGCTATCCACAACTATTTGAGAAGGGAATCAATAGTTGATACTCTTTTCAATGAATAGGACAAATCTAATATGCAAGTTCCTAATAAAAATGTAGAGGAAGTAGAGACAGTAGAGCACGATGATGGAGAGACACGTCATGGGCAAGCTGATGCATAGTTCATGGCTTCATTGGGAGAGGAAATTGCACAAGAATTATTAAATAGGAACATGCATTGAACTACTTACCTTTGATCCTAATTATGTACTTAAACTATGTAGAACTGCTTGTGTGTTTGTAGTGTACTATTATGGTTATGTACATGAACAAACTTTTTTTTTATGTAGGGAAAATGTTTATTAGGTGTTCTCCAATAATGTGTGCATGCGAGGCTGGATATAAGGAACTTTACAAGGCTAGGACAAATGAAAATTGGGGAAATTCCATCTTGAAGTTTAGTTTCATTTTGGGTCAAAGCTTCAATAATCAAACAAATTGGTGTTAATGCAACCAGTCAAGAATCAACCATTATCTTATGCATTGCCAAAATTTTTCAAAGTTTTTTTTGTTCCTGACAGTTTTACTAAATGAAAAACCTTGTCTTAACTTTTGTTTATCTTGGCCATAGGGCTGCAAATGAAAAACCTTATTTTGTGTTTAATTTTGTAGGTTTATGTTCATTCTATACAAATATATTGAGCTTTGAAAATTCAGATTTGGATACAACTCTATCTAGGTTCAATCCAATTACTTGGCCAAAAATTTTTTAGTGTAGTTAATGCCTTGCCTAGGCATTTTGAAGGGCTATTGCTTAGGTGAAAAAATTCATAGGTGATTTAGATATGAATGCTTGGATTTGGCTGAATTTATGCCTAGGTATTTAATCAATTATTGTTAACAGAGAGTAGCCTTGCCCAATTCTGCAATCTATAAAAGATAAGTTTTTGGGATATATATACCATACATTGCAAAGACACTAAAAAACCACTTGTGATGTTAGAATTTGGATCCTCAACTCACTTATGATAGGATCATTTTTTTCAAATTTGTCTTGAAAGTGTTTGGACCACAATAAATTGTTAATTGGTGGGAAGCTGATTTGGTATAAGGTCATTGACAAACATTAGAGGAGTTCTCCATACTTAAGATGTTTTGGTATGTAGGCAGGTGGCTGAATCAATATTTTACTGTGATATATAGAATGTAACAAGAATGTATCAACCATTAGCTGATCAAATTCTTAAGAAGATTCATGGCTGAATCAATTACAAATTGACGCCATAGATGTCCTGTTAGAAATGTCATTAATATGCTATTCTCTATCCATATCCTCCTTGGTAAATTGGAGTTTCTATGCCGATTGGTTTTCATATCTGTTTGATATTGGATGGGTTGATTTGAGTTACAAAAGATTTTGGTTGATACTTGGATAATATGGATTTGTTGGCATTTGAATTAATTCTATAGTTTTTCCCATTCTTTATGTGCAATTTACTTTTCATTTGGTATTTTGAGATATTTTGAGATTTCTAAACTAAAAGAACTGTTTTTGCGAATGATTCTTTATCTCAGGTTATTTTCTTTATAATTTCTGATGCTTGGACATTTGTATTGGACTCAAGTCTTTACATTAACTGCATGCCTCAAGGGACTATTGTTGCCTCTCAACTCTACAACCAAGATTCAGTTGAACTTGTTCTTTTCCCAACCAAGACCCTATATGGGAAGGTATGCTTAATATTTTTGACATAATTGCATGAATCTACTCCATATGTGCTTATTGATATGAGAGAAAAAAATAAACAGATTCACTATTCATCATGGGCCTTTAATACATTAAAAATACTCAAATTCAAGCATAGCACATTGGTAAGTTCTATACCTGGATATGGTTAACCGTTCACTGGTTTTCCCCATGCATTGCACGAGCTATTCTACTAGTATTATAATAAAATAGAATTCAGATTTTAGTCAAATCTGAATAAGATTCGATTATTAATCGGATGTAAATTGTAACATCTGAATCCGATCTAATTATATAAATAGATCATTCAAATATGAGATAATCAGATCGGATGTCGAATTAGGCCTCAGATTTTCTAATTGTAGGTGTAAGGCTTGGGTGTAGGTGATCTCTTTGAAAGACAGAGAAAGGTCTCGTGAGTAGAGGAATGAGGATCTTTGGGTTAAGGGTGCAGGAAGAATGGGAGAACTCGGGGTGTACTCGGGAGTGCTAGGTAACAGATGCTTGGGATTCGATGAATTCTAATACGAGGGAGATCTCTATTTATGGAGGAGATCCCGAGATCCTAAAAGGTAGGAGATGAGGATATTCGCTTCGTATCGGGGAAGGGAATATTTGATTCGCCGCCAATTATTGGATGTGCTACTGGGGTATCGCCATATGTCTCATGAGGATCTTCTCAAGGATTTGCTTTCCTTATCCTTGAGATCTCTCATTACTCACGTGTGCTACTACCTTTTTGTGCATTATAACTAATCCTATGTGGCATCGGTGACGTCACCGTTTGACGGTTGGCGTTCCGCCGATTCCATGTGGCAGCTCGCAAGTTCCTTTGCTGTCGTGGGTCCACGGGTCTCGCCATGGGCTTAGCCTGTGTCCCTTCTGACCCGTCGTCACAAGCGGGCTCGCGGGCTGTGAGTTCATCGCATGCCTTAGCGGGCGTAGTTTCATCGCACACTCAGGTGGGCTTGGGACCCTCGGATGGGTATGATTATGGTTTCTTTAAGTTTGGACGCTGACTGGACTCAGTGAACTGCAGGTTTGTCGCGGTTTTGCGATATGTATTGCGAGTTCTAAGTGATGGTGTGCTGCGGGTTCATCACAACATAGGAGTTGATTATGACCTGCTCATATGTGCTTTTGTGGTGTTAATCCTGATGCTTAAGTGTTCTCTAAGAATATGAATGAGTGATGCATACGTTCTCTAACTATCATTTGACAGGCATAATTGAAGTTCAACCCAAACCGAACTTACCCGTAATTGTTATGATACTCGGCATCCAAATTTCATATATCAAATGTTCAAAGTATTGTATATAGTTATGATTCTAGCTTTATAGTACTTTTTTCTGTCTTTCGGTGATAGTAACGTTAGAAGGGTTTCTAACATTTAAACCCATACAAATCCCCCAACACTTCTTATTTGGCACTTCGGTAACCTTGAAAATCAATACATATCCTATGACATGGTATGATGAGTATTGCATATATCATTATTAAATTAAATATAAAATATTAGAGTATTATATTATTAGGGAACAAGTTTGCAAGCCAAATCATATACTGACATTCCCTATATATACGTCCATGGCATTTTAGGATAACAAACTAGTTTGGATTGAAAAAGAGTCTTTGAATTCCTCTCTCTACCCTAGCTATATTCATGGAAACACAAATTCAGCCCCAAGGCTCAGTTTGGATGAAGTTAAATATCTAGAGTGCAAAATCTTGTGTTCTGTATGTATTTGTATTCTTTTCAAATTAAGCCTAAAATGCTTTGTCATATGTGCAAAATAATCCTACTTTTATGGTCAATTTTTATATTAAAATTTTAAAATTTTGAACAACTAGTGCCTGTTTGGGACATTTTCATCGGGACCCCAAATGGAAATACCATAAGCTATATTTGATGAAAATCCATAAAGCCAATATAGGTTTTCCAAATGTCAGAACTGCGACTGAAGTATTAAGCCACTCTGAATAGCTTCTCTGGAACACAGTTGCTCAACCACCACAGCTCAGGTAAACACAATGCACCCCAAACAGGCTCCTAATACTAGTTTCCAAAATCACCAATACAAAAGTACAATATGTATAATATGTATGAAATTGAGCATTTGAAAAATCGAGCCAGTCCCTTATTAACTTTTAACCATATTATTAACAATATTATCTTACTTGAAATGAGTTTAATATTATGCATCATGAATAAAATGAATTGAAGACAATTGTTTGAGAATTGAATACATGATCTTTTAGCAAGACCGATGTGGTAAGACTTGGGTAAGAACATTTTTTGTCATATGGTCATGGATCGAACAATTTGACTGTTCAACTCTCTCATGCAAAAAAAAAAATGAAAATAAAAATAGAAATCGTTCTAGATTATGTATTATAAGGCTATTTTACATCAAAATGAGCTTAATTATAAAACTTATAAATACATATTTAATAGATGTGACCAAGTCAATATTTACAAGAACCAAGCTCCAGGTTGGTTTTGTTTGGTTCAAATGGTTCAACTATCCAATTTGATCTAGATTTGACAACATTAAGTAAAAATGCAATACATATTGAACCAATGTTAAATGGAATGAATTAATATTGCATCTCATATTTAGTTGTAGACAAACGGGTCCTATTTTTGCAGCCCTAGTTTATGGGGTGAAGAAAATCATGAGTTGTAAAAACCCTTTGTTTGCTAGCTAGATAAGAATTTGTAGTGGAATTGGCAGAATGATCCGAATCTTAATAGTCTAGGGGGCAGTTTGGTAAGGGCTGAAGCAGCTGAATTGAATGTCATTACTTTGTCTTTTAGTACATAAAATAATCAAGTGATCAAATGTTTAAATGCATAGCAATCAAACCCAACTTCAGTTTCAGCCATTAAGGAAATCACAACCTGCTCTGGGGTTGTTTGAAAACAGCTGAAGATGCTGAACTGTAAAGTTTATTGCTTTCTTCTTAAGTGAAAATTTTTTTAAGGAGGTTGGGCTCCTTAATGCCTGAAACTGAAGTGGGTAGATCACTGTATCCTTGAAAATTTTGTTATTTAATTATTTTAACAACTAAAAATATAAATCACTAAGGGGGCATTCTACAACACGAGTGTTTTTGTTTTTAGAATTGCCACATCAGCAAAAAAAATGAAAACATGTTCTCGAGCTCTCTTTTTGTTTTCAGAAGGAAAACAAGTTGGCTTTTAAAACAAAAACAATTTTTTTTAGCATAGAAATCACATGATTTATGAAGCATGAAGTTGAATAATCAGATGAAAACATGTTTTTGAAGTCGGATTCAAAAGCACGTTTTTTGTTTTAATTTTGAAAACAGAAAACAAACACATAACCAAGAACATGTTTCTTGTGTTTCTGTTTTGAGAAATAATCTGTTTTCAAACCAGACGGTTTGATTTATTTTTAAAACTCACAACAATATGATCCCTTACATTGCAAGTCTACAACCCTCTGTGTGTGTGAGTGTGGGGCACAATATTAACTAAAATTTTACCATTACACCTCTGCAATCCAAATGCACTTCAAGTGGGCTTTTCCAATTGCTGGTTTGCCACATCTCCTCTCCTTGCAAACTATGGTATATTATATGCAATCATGTTAGCCAATAAAATAAAAAAGGAACTCCATACAATGTTTCTGCTGATCGCTTTGTTGGGATCCAATGCCAAGACTGACTTTAAAAGATCTAAGCAATTATATTCAAATTGCACCGATCTTAATGCAACCGTGAGATGAGCACACTCACAAATTAGTGATCCACATATCAGATTTTAAGCCCAGGCCCACCAGTTTAAGTTAGGCCCAACATTTCTTTACGTTAATAACTTAGGAGCTGTTTGACAAGTCTCTGCACTTTTTGGAGCATATTGTGATCTGCCATGTTGTTAAATGAAATATTTTAGGAGTGGAAGGATAAACTTTTTGATTTTTGGCCGTTTTAGGTTTTGTATGGATTCTCTGAGATGCAGGTATTTCTGGCTTCCTGTCTTTCATTGCCAAAATAAAAAAAAAGTCTTCCAAACTTTGAAAAACCCCAAGCACCATGTGAGAAGACTTGCCAAACGCTCCCTTAATATCCAAAATTTTACTTTTTAATAGAGATGATGTGTATGGTGCATTTTCTTTCTTAAATACAAGATCCATCTGATCCGTTGGGAATTTCCAAATAAACCAAAGCAAAAGCTGGGGCACAGAAGGATTTATGTCAATCTGGCCTAACCAATGGTCAACAAACAGCAACCAAATCTCAATTAGGTAAACACAATAGTAATTGTGATAAGGTTGTTGTCACTAATCAACCAAGAAATTAAAGTTTTTTTTTTTTCTTTTAAGTATGAGGAGACTTTAGCAAAGTTTTCCAAACTTGTCCCAGTAGAATAAGAAAAAGGGGAAAGAGAAAAAAAAAAAGGAAGTCCAATTGTTGAATTTATGGGTGCATGGTTAATTAATTAATTGGATGCTGCAAATAAATAGAGGGAAGATATACTCACACCAGGCTCAGGGGATCTGTCTCAACTCTCAACCATACTTTATCTCAAACGGACAACAAAAATGAATTGTTTAAACCTAGTAGTGCGTCTCTTTATTCTCCACTTACTGTCCTTTCAGTGGTATTTGGTGGGTTGTCGTTGTCTTTAGGGATAATTGGAAGCACTACCCATCTATAAAGCTATTTGATGCTTACCCGGATATCCTTTGAACACGGCCTGACAAAACAAATCCCTACTCATCAACCATCCACTCCAATGCCACCAATTTTCTAGCCAGCACTTTTGAGGGGCTGTTTGATAGCAGCTGAAGGTGTTAAAACTGAAAGGCTTATTGCTTTGTCTTTTAATGAATAAGTTTTTAAGAAAGTTGTTAGTTGCTTAATGGCTGAAATTGAAGTTGTTTAGACCATTATATCTTTAAAAATTATGTCATCTGATTATTTTATTCACAAAAAGACAAAATAGTGTAATTCAGTTTAGCAACTTCAATTGTCATGCTTCTCTTTATTATATATAAATTTAAGTGGTTTTGTACTCTTAATACTAGTATAAGAAGAGCCACTTTTTGGCTCATTAAGATGACCAAATTAATCAGCCCTATTTATCAACTGGGTGTCTCCAAAAGGAGCTAAAGCAAGCATGGACCAGAAGGCTAGAGTTCATTTGTGCATGCCAGTTTTTGGTGCATCAATGGTGGGTAGTTCTGATCTCCTCAAAATATATAAGCACGGTGAGGGCTGATGAGAGGGCATCCACAGTTAGTGTAGCCCCGTATCTAATATAGACAATCGTCTTATTAGAAAATAATTAAATATCTATTCAAAGATTTTACCTAATAATTTAAGCTTTTAGGTTGAATAGTTCCTTGAGATAAGATGGTATCAAGGCTTGTTTGGCCAAGTGATCTAAGTGTTTGATACTCATCGCCCCTATTATAGTAATTACATTTCAAAAAAAGGTACAAATGGGCTTATGCTTGTCTAATGCTTAAAGCCCGATGGGTTTTGGGGAGGAGGCGTGAATACCTAGTTTAGGACCTCAGTTTCAGTTACAAGCTTAATAAGAGAGAAGCAGAATTTAGGACCTCAACTTTGTCCTATGTTTGGTTTGGTATAAAATAAGAGTGAAACATAATTTTGAGGGCATTTGCATAATTTCCAATTTTCTATTGGGAGTTTATGAATCCGAGTCAGCATGTCTTTTAAAGTTTAATTTTTTAATTAATAATTATATAAATACACTACCTTATTAATTAGAGCTGGTGCCCCAACAAACAAAAAGCGGTCTCCTTCACCCTTCCGTTTTGAATTTTAAACTACAAAGCATAGAAGATTGAGTTGTCTCTCATAAACTTTCAATTTTCAATTCCATTCCTGAGGCTGCCACTAATGAGTAAAAGTTATTTAAAATGTACCAAGGGATCATCTTTTTCTGTCTTGATTCTTTACTTAGACGAGAGCTGAGTAGCTAGATCAAAGTTGCTTAATGTGGGTATCATGGTTCTCAAGAAGATTACTTTCCTCTTCCTCCTTGTTTCAGCTTCACTGATTTCAATTACATTTGCAGGTAGGTTTGTATATGAATATCTTGCACCCAAGTAGTATAACACAACTACTACTTGTTCTGCTGGATAAACCTTGATTTGGTTTGTTTTTCATTTGCCAAGTATATCCAGAAGAAATCTGGACGTCGGGCTGAATAACTGTGGAATCAGTTTGGGTCTTGCAAATATTTTTCTAAGCATTGTTTGCAATTGAAGTGTTAAACATTACTAGCTTATAGACAATATTTTACAAACCAAAGTATCAGTTCTACTATTATTGGTCAGTGCAACTCCAAGAAATGAGTGAACTTATATAAGCAAATGAATATATATAGAAGTATAAATTATTTCAAGTCTATCATTCTTGTTTTGCTTGCTTGTTTGTTAATCCCTATGTATCAACTACCTCTGGTTTCTCTCTCGTTTTGTCTTTATGATTTGAGAGTTCTGCACCAATATTATATAAGTTGGCAGATATATATATATACAACCAGTAAACATATATTTTAACAATGTTTCAAGAAAGTAATCGTTTTCAGAAGCTATCTTGTCTCTAGATAACTCCTGTGTTCAGTTTCTTTTCATAAGTTTTTACATCTTCCTGTGCTTTGAATTATAGCTGTATGGGAGTAAATATCACATTTCTTCCCTCTTGATTGAGAAACTCGGGATGGTTTGCTTGAAATGCTAACCTTTTGATCAATCTTCTGTAATTCTTCATTAGTTAATATGTGTACTGATTGTTGCAGGTCGAGAGTTCATGGATAAACCTGTTACAGAAGTGAGTGCAGCTAGTGAGGTATGCGTTTATATGCTTAATTTAACTGTGATTTCCAATTTTATTTTTCTTTCAGTACCTAATATTAATATCAACTAAATTTTAAAGATATAGTTACACTCTATACTATAATCAAGAATTTCTTTGTTCCCAAGATCACTAGTCCATACCATACTGCTGCTGTTTATATTTAATTAATTAGTATTTGATCGATGACATGAATGCCATGCATTTATATTTTATTCTTATCCCACCAGTAGTCCACCACCGCCACCACACCACCACCGGCCACCGCCACCATTACCAGCTTTATGCAATTATGCTCTCTCTCTCTCTCTGGCCTGTATGCCACTGAGGAGCATCATTACCATCTCATCTAAATATATATATGAACCAAGGCCTCACAGTCACACAGCTTGGTGTACGTAGGAATCATAACATGGGCCACAGGTTCGATCCATAAAATAATTGCAGAGTTGCTAATGAAACGTCTCCATATTACCATTTTCCTTTTATTATACACATTCATTAACTTCTAAGTAAACTTTCTCCATGCATTCACATGATAGGAACTATCAGAGAAATCATTGCACCACAACAACGAAGCAGCTGCCGTTCATGAGAGGCTTCTCAGAGTTAACTCAAAAGATTATGGCACCTACGATCCTGCACCAGCCCTTGTGAAGCCTCCTTTTAAACTCATACCCAACTGATATACTATTGCCGTATGTTCAGGGGTTAATTAATAACTACCTATATGTTGTGTCTAAATAGTTTATATATATATATATATATATACTCAAAGTTGGAATATATGCGTGTATTATTACATGTAAGCTACATTAATATATATGGTCTCTAATATTGTAAACTCTGATGTTTAATAATAATGAACTACATGAAAACATGCCTGTTAGAAGCTATGATATATACTTGTCGATCTAGATTGGCCATGCTGCATATACGTATGTATTGAGTAGCTACAGCCTACATGGATACATACCTGTTTGTTACGTGTTCATGCATGTCTATGTCTGCACTGTGGATCAGTCCTAAATAGTGAATGAGTACTTGAGATTTGAGAAAGAGAGATTCTATTGATGACTGAACAGAAGAAAACTGTAGCCAGCAAATCGAAGTACATAAACCATGAATCTTGAAATAGTACTTCGTCGATTATATTGCGTCTATATATATTAATAATATTGTATCTTGTATTCATTTTTTTGTAAGCATTGTGCCTCGCATTCCTTATTATGAATCCCCAACCCTAAGTTTTGGGTTGATTTCTTTACTTTCACTTGCTCATTTTCTAGCCTCAAAGGTTGAGATCAATTTAGTTTAATTAATTTAGCATTCTATTATGATGACATGCATGGTTATCATGGTTTAAACACAAAATTGCCTATATATATATATAGATAATTACATAGATGCACTGATGCACATATGCATAAGTCAGGTTGGCCAAGGTCTCAACCCTATAATCCAACCTGAAGTTAAATTGGGTTTATACTTTTCAACCATAACCCATCCTCAATCTATAATGCTAAAATACTGGATTCATACTACTCATCAATCCTAACACAAACTTCAACCTGACTTTTTTTGAGTTGGGTTTGGATCGACTAACTCGTTCCAAGTTGCAGCCCTACTCATAAATAAGCTCTTAAACTAGCAGGCCTGTCCTCAATTGGGTATCCCTATTAATCCCATTCCCACTAGGCCTGTCCCTGCTAAGGCAGTCTCTATCCCCATCCCTACCTGGTTGGGGAGGCTGAGTATTTAATGGGGAAGATTGCAATCCCTACCACCGGATTGTATAACCCTATAGAGCAATAAGTTTTAAGCCCAATAAACCCTAGCATCTTATTCCTGTACATCACAGGGGTGGCCTACTAGTTTAATATAAGTAGATATCTAGATTAATCCAAATTAAAGGTAGACGTTTGGATTAATGATAAACAAGCATGTTAAAAACTTTATTAACTTTGCTGGATGATATGTACTGATAGTCCATTAAAATCAGATCATGCATTCTCTTTAAAATGCCTATAGGGATGATTCGATCCATGGCAGATGGAATTGTGTCATGAATAAATAATCTGAACATCTCCATAGTCTATGCTACAATCAGTGGATACAAATTAACCACACATTATACGTACATACAAACATATATATTAGAGCTGACAAAAAGCTTGCCTAACCCGTAAAACTGGCCAACTTAACCCGAAGAAAAAGGATCGAGGTCTAAACTAGAAGGCAAACTAAACCTACATTTTCATATCTAGTGTTGATCCAGACGGTTAAAACCTGTATTATTGGTAAAAAGCCATTGACTTGGTTAAAGATCAACTGACCTAGGTGGCTAAACTATTGACCCATCTGACCTATGAATCAATCCTAACCTGAATATTTAGGGTTACGGTCTGGCATTTACTGGCTCAATCCAAAAGTCGACCTTATTGCTAGGAGGATCCTTTAGAGAGTAGGGACTGCCATTTTAGTTGCCAAAAAGTGTTGGATAGAATCTTGGGCCAACTTCATGTAAATTAAAGAATAAATGTGGCATCTCCAAAAGTAGAAGTCCTTTTTTTTTTTTCTTTTCTTTTTGCAAGGCAAGCACAATTCTTGCCTCCATTCCTCCATTCTTATTTTATTACTTGTAATTAATCACCGGAGAACCTAAAATTTGAAAATTAAAGTAGTTCTTAATATCCAAGGAAAGCAGCTAGGGAGGCGGAACTTGTTCAGTTGTTCGATCAAGTCTCATTGCGCGCAAGTTCTGATTTTCATCAAAATTATTGGGTCAAGCAGAGAATATGCTGAATATGCTGAAGTGGGCGTTATATAAGGCAATGTCTTTTGCTTAGGACCCGGGGTGGAAATCGGTGTGTTTGTTTCAGATGGGTTATTTATTTGAAATTTTATTGACCACGGGATTTATGCCTCTTTTATGTGCTTGGTAGTTGACGGTGATAGGGGTGTTCACGGTTCAGTGGTTTTTTCTTTTTTTTTTTTAAACCGAATCGATACCATCGATTTTTATAATTATGAATTAAAATTGAATCGAAATGAACTGATATTATCAGTTTTAAAATAGTAAAAATAATTAAAACAACATCCCAACATCTTTAATGTGATTGGTTGACATTTGAATTTAACTTGCAGCGTGCAGCCAAAATCAATGAATATGCACACTGGTTTAATCTTCAAAATTATATACCTTTGGTTATTAAAATAAAACGATATCATAAGAGATTCATCCCATCTCAAGCAAATACAGTTCTGGCACTCTTCCGTCGCACCAAATTTGGACTCTATAGACCAGTTGAAATGAATCACAGAACAGAATTTTCTAGGTAAAATCAATGTAACTGTAAACATGATCAGGTCTAGATGAGTAGATCTTAACTTTTGCCATTAATTCTCTAATTACCAGAACTAATAATTAACCAGTAATGTACCTACCATTAGCGTTAAGTAGTTTTGTTTTTCCAAACTAAAACGACCCAAAATCTCAGTCCGCTTGACGTTGCCTGAATCCTCCCTCGGTTCTCATGCACTCCTGATGTTGGGAGAACCAACCAGATTTAATTTGCTAGCTGTTAGTTGTGTTGACATCAAGTGGGTGACCAAAACAACTTAATTATAGATGAAACCTTGAGACTTGAGAGTCCAACCTACCACACAAACATCTCAGGTCAGCCAAGCACGTAATGGAATGGAATAATGTCATTGAGACGAAACATAATAATCTCGTTCTTGTTGTTAAGGCTCAGTTTGGGAAGAATTTAAATGTGCAAAATGTTGTATATTTAATGGTATTTTTTAACCTTATATATTTATTTGCACTGTACATATTGCCATTTGTACTTTTTTTTTTTTCAAACTGATCCCTAAGTCTTTGCTTGGATGCTTTTAAGCTTTGGGCTGTGCGTGGTAAACAAAATATGTGACAAAAAGTATTGGAAGCATTTGATGAACTGGAAACACATTGTACGGGGAAAACTTTTACAACTAGTATCATAGATTTTTCCCTTTTTCATACATAATATATAAAGTTAAAATACTTTTTACCCCAAAAAATGAAGCTCTTAAAGTGGGGTTTTGTAAACACAAATTCTGAAGCTTATCCAAGCCAAGTTAATTTATCTTCATCAAACTTTTTTTAAAATAATTGAAGCTGATAAATTAACCTTTTCTATGAATGAGTGGCCACTCTATTTTGAAACCCAAGCCAGTTCCAGGGTTTTGGGGAATTACCCAAATTGACCTGAAGAACCGGCTTACTTAACCTTAGTAGATTGTATGGCATTATGTTTTATGGGTTACGTATCTTACTCGACTGTGGCCTTGATTGTAACATTATATTTCTTTGTAACGTAGGAGGTATTTGGTAAGTCTTTTCATGTAGTCTTTCAGGCTTTTCAGAGTTTAGAAGATTAAATTTTGGTCATTCTCCATTGGTAACGAAGCATGCACTTAAAATCTCTCATTTAATAAATATGTAGATCATGACTTTAAAGCAAGACCTCAAAAGCTCATTACATCTTTTGGCCATCTAAATTGTGGGAATCTAAAAAGACTTGCCAAATAACACCTTAATTAACTTGTTCCTTGTTTAAATGGATTATGTTTTATTTCTTTGAGATTGAATGAGTATGTGGATTTGAAATATGGAATGTCCATGATAAACTGTTATATAAGGCCAAAGCTTTGAAAGAAAATTATTATTATTATTATTCTAAAGAACATGTTCTATGGGTGGATCCTAGAATATACTTGATCTTGGAACTGCCAAGTAGGGGTGTCAATTGGACTGGATTTGGTCCAATCCGATCCAGTCCAATGTGAGTCCATTATAAGTGGACCACGTCCAATCCAATCCAATGAATGTTTTGGACCAAACCAATTTGGATCGGTCCAATTCAATGTCTAGAGCGTCCAATTTATTCAAATTCATTTTGATTTAGATTGGTTTCAACCCAAATCCGGTCCATTGACATATATATATATATATATATATATATATATATATATATATATATATATATATATTCTGATCTTATATCAATGGATCATATATTGGCTTAATCCAACCCAATCCAATATAAATTTGTTACGAATGAACCAGGTCTAATCCAACTTAATAAATATTTTGAACCAGATTGATCCAATCCAATATGTCTTGTTGGTCCATCCAATCCATCCAAATTGATTTTGGATTGGACGGGATCCAGTACAAAACTGGTCCATTGACACCCATACTGCCAAGAGCAAAACTGATATTGACAGGGTAGGCTCTTGTTCTAAAACCGTAGAACTGACATTACAAGGTAGGTTTCAAGTTTTGATTTGAAATTGAATCAAACCATCTATGCTCCCCCTAATTGCAATCATAATGCGAAACAAGACCAAATAATGCAATAATCTAGCTAAGTAAACTTAAAGTTTTATTTTGAAAAATAAAGCAACAAATTATAATCCTCATCCAATCTTGCTTTCTCTTCACCAAATCAACTTCTCCGTAAAAGATTCAGCATTTTAGGTAGGCCCCTTGATTCTCCACATGTATGGATGCTGTAGTCTTCCATACATGATACAAGAGCTAACAGTATACTAGTTTATAAGATCAGCAAGCATATCACCTCCTCTGGGCAAATCATTCCAGCCCAGCAGATAGAGAGATATTCTCAGTAGTCATGGTCATAGCTTCCCCCTAGCTAGGCAGAATTGATTCCGAAGCAGGCGGCTGTTCCTTCTCTGTCTTGGGTGTGAGGTCTCAGACTTCTAAACACAACACAACAGTTTCGTGGGAATCCAGATTCCAGATTCCAGATTCGATTCGTGTAGGTGGGTGACAATTAATTACCAACCCCCAGGCCCCAATCTCGAGCTTGCCAAGTTCTGCCCAAAAGAATCTTGATTTTGAAGCAAATTCCAAGCATGGCTTTGTTGAAGTAGGCAAGAGAGTTAGGGAAATGAAACCTGGGCCTCCACACTCTTAATATATTATTCCACCTTATCCAATTTTATTTTTCTTTCAGGAGATTCGTTCTGTCCATAGTTGGTTTGGATTTCAGACATACAACAAACAGGATATATCATATATCCCCACAGGCCACAAACTTTGTGTTTGTGGGAATATAATATATTCCTTCATTCATTCAAGTCACCTCAGCCACTATTTACTGTCTTCTGAACTTTTATTTGCAACAAAGATCTCTTAAATTTTCAGATTCTGACAAAAATTCCCCTTAGCATTCTGTTATTAATTTTAAAAAAAGATTCTCATCATATGACTGCTTAATTTTTTCTAAATTCTTAAATTACCCTTTTTTCTATGACTTTTTTTAGTATTTTTTTTTATTTCCATTTCTCACTAGTTTAATTAATAATAATTGCATGTTGTAATTCCAGGTTTTCATAGAAGTTTCTTGATTTTTTTATTGCAATTTCCATTTTATACAAGTTTTTCAAGTAGGTATATTGATAAAATTTTTTCCATCATTCAATTTAATGGAGAAGGGTCTCTGTGTTAATATAAAAGTTCAGGGTTAATTACTTAATTGCTACTACCCCCTAAAGTAAAATGTGGTAATCTGCAATTTACCCTTTCATTATATTAATAATAACTTCACTTTCTTTTTTTTTACCCTCAAACTCAATCAATCAATTCGAATGGGTATCAGGGACTGTTGAATGTGAATGAATGATTATCCCATTTCGGTCCTTCTTCTACACCTTCCGAGGCCCAAGCCCAAACCATGGATTGGCTATCCTAGAAGCCCAATTGCCCAAACTTTAACGCCCATATTCTTAGTCAAAAATATCAATGAAACGGAAGGCCCACAGATTGGAGGAAAGGACTTGCGGGCCCCCATCCCCTTCCTTAATTAAATTTCTAAAATGACTTTGGGGGTCTTCGCCCGTCTTTTGTGGGCTGCCGGGGAAGATAAGGTATATAATTGTTTATCTGTTTGGTTGAGCTAATGTACGATCTAGCGTAATAGACTTTCATTCAAAATTCAATCATCCTCGGCACTTGACCAAGGCCCACTAGCCCAAGAGGGAAGGAGAGTAGGGATGTAGTATTATAATTGGGCATGGGCTCATGGACATGGGCATGACTGATAATGCATAATAGTATATAATACTTTGTCATTAGGTTAAAAGTTAAAACCTAAAAAAAAAATAGAGAAAAAAAAAAGTTAAGAACCTAAAAGCAAACAGCACCTAAAAAGAGC
The DNA here is from genome assembly GCF_055504915.1 of Nelumbo nucifera. Classification (NCBI taxonomy): domain Eukaryota; kingdom Viridiplantae; phylum Streptophyta; class Magnoliopsida; order Proteales; family Nelumbonaceae; genus Nelumbo; species Nelumbo nucifera. The sequence goes on from NC_142649.1 coordinate 97,659,960, forward strand.
GAGTGCGTACTACGCACTCAGCGTGCTGCAGAAGGAACCAGTCGTGATTAAAAGAAAAAAAGCACAAAATTATATAAAAGAAAGAAGGTAGCGAACAGTCGAATATATCCGACGTGGAAAATGAAAATCCACCGAGCGTGCCACGCACGCCCCTTCAACTCCGTCAAATCTAACAGCATCCGTACTAGGTGGAAATTAACAACTTCTGACGGAGTTAGCTTCCGTTTAAAACTCTCTCTCTCTCTCTCTCTCTCTCTCCTACACCACGCTGAAGGCAGAAGAACAAGGAAAGACATCTGTCTCTATCTCTCTCCGTCTGTTCTGCTTGTGACTCTGTCGCTCCCTCGCTTGGAATTTGGAAACGCTAACCCTAGGGAAAGGTACGATATGCTCACTTCAAGTTTCAGGTTTTCTCTGTTTTATAGGAGTTCGGCTCTGTACTTAACACGATTCACCTTTTGAGTGTTCGAAACCAGACAGAAATTCGTCCGTCGAATCTAAAAACTCTAGTTTATTTCCGACTCCACTGTGATTTACGGTGTTTTCCGCCACGAATTTCATTTGATTTTGACACAGGAGCAGTAAGATTCTTCATGTTTTGGGGATTTTGAATCAAACTCGCTTTAAGACCTATGAAAGGAACACATGAAATTGGCTTCTAGGTATAGCTCCTTGGTCTTGTTCTTTCCCTGGTTTTGTGAACTGTTGATCAGTGTTTGCTTATTCTTTTCTTTCGTCGGGCTTTTCTCTCTAAGTTGACGATAAGGGTATTTAATGTTTTAGTTGCTCAAATTGGTATTTTTTTTTTCTTTATCGAAATTTTCTCTTTTAATGGGTCTTGAATTCCCATAAGTCTTCAATGGAATTTATGAACCTAGCTTTATTAATCTGACGGATTTGACTATCATTTCTGTTGCTGACATAGACTCTTTGGTTTTAATTGTCTATACTTTGGGCTTTTGCTTCTAACTGGATTGCCTACGACGAAATTATGCAGTTGTCGTGAACCTACCACAATACCACTGATGAAATTCGACTTGGAAGCAGGTTTCCTCTTTGTTTTAGGCAGCTGATATGATTTTTCTCCTCCGTTGAGAATAAGAGTCTCTTTTTTAGCAACTGTGCTTTTAGTGTTCTGGTTGCTTTACTAATTTTGGCTATTGATCATGTTTGCTCTTTTCTTTCTGTGTTTGGAGTCGGTTTTGTATACTTTGGAGGTTGTCTTTAAGGGTTTTGATTTGTAACTCCGAACCACAGTAGATTCTCTGCATCTCATTTAGTGAGAGAGTCTAGTTGCTTACTTTCTTTGATGATTGTGTTTATAATTTTGAAGTTTACATCCTAAAAGCATAGGAGGCGTTTCTTTCTTATTTGAGGATAGTCGAAATTTTGTTCTTTTCCATCTTCCCATGATTCCAGTCCCTTTAGGCTTTATCCGAGTTTTGAGTCTTTCAAGTTAATCGTGAAAATGTTTGATTGTTTATTCTGATAACATTTTTGTTATTTTTTTTTCTTTTAATTTAGCAAATCTGATAGACCTTAACCCTTTAAGTTAATGACTAGGGTTGAATTATCATTCCTTTTTTACTTTTTAATAATTATGTATTTGATAAGTACTTGAATAGAGCGATTTATAATTAAAATATACATAAAATGATCAACCGCTTTGATATATCCTGTGCTTTTACTCTTGACAGGCACAATTGGCATCCTTACCTATCAGGAAGAAAGACAGCTTGAAATCTCGGATCTTAATATGTTTCTACAGCATTGGCATGAGGAAATTTATGTTAACACTCCTTGACCAATTATGCGTTTCTTAATGTCTGGGTAGATTTTCATATATGAGCAAGGATGGGGTCAACCTGTTGTGTTGCTGCAAGGGAGAGGGCTCTACCAAAGAGAACTGACAGTGAAACTTTGCATAGCAATCTTAGGTATTCACCCTCTTGGAGCTTTCGGTGGGATAACCGAGGGCGTGTAGCAGGTGAAGTGGAGAATCCCATCAATCAATTTCCTCATGGAATCAGTAGAAACGTAGGTTTGGAGATGAAGGAACAAAGAGATATGGAAACAGAACATGTTTCAGATGGTGGGAGTCCAACGGAGACTTTCCACACACCCATGTGGCAAAAGTCCCCAGTTCATGAAGGAACTACTGGGAGTTTGAGGACTCCTACTTCAGGTAAATATCATGGCTCTTTCATTTTCTTTTTTCCCTTTCCCTTTAACTTCAAATATTTTCCCTGGTAAAACTTGGGTAAGTTGGTTGTAATGTAGGTTTTAACTGTTCATCCATTCTCTTTTATTATATTTTGGACATGGGATCAATCTAGATTAATTGTAGAAATCTGGATTTTTCTATTACTTGAGTTCATTTTTTTCTTATTTTCCCTACTTTGTATATTTTGCTTGGATGCAAAGGTATTGAAGGAAAACCTTCTGGGGTGCCTACTGCTGTTCGACTGTTCCTGCATTTTACAACCCTGAGCTCATAGGTTCAACAACTTTGTTACCCAAAAATATGATTAAAAATTTGGGATAAATCATTTTATGAGTAGTTGCCATGTGAAGTTACAATACCAAGATGTTATAGGAGTGTTCAATTTTTATCATTCTCATATGGAAGGCTTGGAGCTCTTGCATTACTCTATACAAATTCCACATGCACCATTTGGTATACTAGTGGCATTCTTTCTTACATTTTGTAAGATTTCAAGTGTTTTATCTCCATTATTCTTAATCTGTCTTTGAGATTTTAGCATTTTCCGTTTATTTGAACTCGTTACTGTAATTGAAATGCTAAGTAGAAATCCTTTTTGTTAGATATTAATATTTGCACTCCATTTTTTTACATTTGGCTAATCTATTCTTTTCTTTTCTTTTTTGTTTATTTCAATGATTTGGTATTGGTTTCTTTCCTCTGCACATGTTGTGATAGTAAGTAGCTCCAAGATCAATTAGTTCCTCCCTTTCTTTTTTTTTTTTTTTTGGAGAAAAGGGTAACTTTCATTGCCAAAAAAAGAAGAGGATGTACATGAGAAAATTTACAAGCAATATACCAGCAGAACCAAAACCAAAAAAAAAAGATCATCCTCGAATTTACAGAGGCATTGAGGAGTCACTATGCAAAAAAAAAAAAAGACAAACTCCCACTCCAGATTTAGCCAAACTGTCAGCTACACTTTCAGCTCTCTAGAATCCATCTAAAATGACACATTAAAAAAGACAAGATTTCTTTGATCTCATTTAATATGTAATTAAATGTCCAAGGACCTTCTTATAAGTTCTTCATCCAGCAGATCACATTTTTGGACTCCCCTTCCACCACTACCTCTGTAAGGTTGTCAGCGACTGCAGATCTCAGACCCACCAACCAAGCACAGGTTTCTGTTTCTGCAGCATCTGTCTCTCCAATCGGCCCACTGAAGATCCAAATCAGATCACCATTGGAATTAATAATTCGATTCCCTGTCCCAGCCTGACCCCTGTGGCTCATCAAGCTTCTGCAACTGCCATCAAACTGAAGGATAAAATCAACCTGAGGTCTAGGAAAAAAGATGGGGAAGAAGGCATTTCCCCCTTTCTCTCCTGCTGAAGACTCATTCCAGTGGGACTACCAGATAACTGAGATTTAACATTGGGTAATTTAAGAGTCAAGACCATCTAGTTACTATTAATGGGGATAAGAAAGACTTGACATGTTTGATCCATATGAATATTCAATAACTTCCTCCCATCTGTGGGGTTGATTCCTTTTGCTAAGAACAAAAATGACAAGGCAGACGCCTTATTATAATATCATTCATATTGCTTTTTCTTACTAATGTTTCTGTTAAAACATTCTATTATATACTAAATGTATAGTCCATACTTTGTTTTAAAGTTTTACTATTGAAATTTAAAAGGTCAAAGGGTTTTGAGAAGAGAAAAAGGAAGGACAATAGAAATATAAAGTGGTTTCTTTTTTTCTTTGATTTTTTCTTCTCTCTCTCTCTCTCTCTGACATTAAACAAAACAGCAGTTTTTTTTTTTCTCTTTTACTTTCTATCTTAAAATTTTATCATATAAAATTATAGCCTTCTTTAATTATGATAAAAAAATTATAGCCTTCTTTAATTTCTAATTGATATGAAATTGCTTTTTAAATACTTATGATCATAATAATTATTTTTGAAAATATTGAAATTAATATATTTAAAATATTTTTATCTCTTAGATATGATGATTCGCTATGTTTTTAGAGGAAATTTAATGTTCTTAATTGCTATTTTTCAATTAACATGCATGCTGAATGGTATATAAAACTAGGGAACTAGCCAAAAGTTAGTTCTTTATTTTATAAAATTCTTATCACCTAGGCATTAGGCACCCTACTATTGCTCAGAATTGCCTAGAGGCATTGACAACTATGGTCACTAGGTATGCTACTCTCTAAGAGTGCATCTGTTCAAGCTCTCCCAAATACAATGACCCCTCGGCCTCCTGATCCTAACAATGGAAATATTTAGTTTAGTCATTAGTGGTAATGGTATTCATTTAAGCTTGAGAAGATAATGATATACCTCTTGAACCTTACACCATTTTTCTTGTTTGATCCACATGTTGTGATATCCTTGGCTGGGAGTCACACATTCACTCAAAGATTAGTCAGAACTTGCACTAAAATTTTCTTTATTTCTTTCTTCTTTTGTTACCTAAAACTGCACAGGTCTGTAATGCCCAGATACCTATGCCTTCCTAGTGTGCATGTGTTGGATTTGGACATGACACATACCCAGTACAACACCTGATATTTCATGGGCATGTGTGTTGAACATGTTTATAGCATTATCACTTCTAAAATATGTAAGATGGTTCTAACTAATCGTACTATTGGAAATTTTAAGTAAATTTAGAAAAAATAAGTATTGGAAAATGGTACTTTGGGCTGTTTGATAACAGCTATGGCTGAACTGAATGAATTAGTGCTTTGTCTTTTAGTAAATAAGTTTACCCAGGAGGTTGTAAGTTCCTTAATGGTTGAAGGTGAAGTTGGGTCAATTACTACACCCTCAAATATTTTATTATTTAATTTTTATATCCACTAGAAGACAAAATATCATTCAGTTCAGCCATTTAAGCCGTATCAAATGGTCCGTTAGTTTAAAAGTTAACATAAAAGAAGTATAAGCATATTATGTGGGATAATCACATTCATATCCTAGGTCTCAGGAAATGGAGAGTTGTACCCCACTACTGAATTACTGATTCCTTTATATATGTGTATCTTAGTAGAGACTCAGAAACTGTGAAGAAATGTGCATGTGTGTGTAGTTGTGGTAAATAAGAAAGTGGCATATTCATAAAATCAGTTGAATTTGAAGATATGATTATTGGCAGAGATTCATTTAGGTTTTTTGGTTGATGATGATCTGGTTATCTGTATTTTCTTTTCTTTCTTCTTTTTCCCTTTTATGTAAGAGGTTGTTGTAGTTTTGCTTAAGGTAAAGCCTCTTCATCTGTATTGTAATTTCTTTTATCAATGAAAATTTACCTTACTATCAAAAGAAAGAAAAAAACAGCTGAACATTTACATCCAAGTACAAAATATTATGTATCACTGGTGTTAGTTTATTCTAACAAACCTAAGAGTTTTTATATAAATCACTTTAGCAGTCCAGGCATCCAGGAAAATAATAGGCTGACATCAAATGGTCAATGTTGCACCCTTTCTTTGAAAAACAGATTGTAACTCACCCATATCAGCCTATCTAGCCTTGCTTTTTGATGTCTGTAAAACAAAATCGTAAGTTAGATGTTCTATTATATTAACCATATATTTGAGATTGCATTAATATCTTAATTTTGGATACATCTTTTTTGTGGTGACTAGTATCCACATTTACTAGGGAGGCCAAAACTACTAGTCATTGCTTCACCACATTAACAACAGCCTTTAAATTTTCTTTCTCATCCAACAAGATGGCAATATTGAAAAACATATTTAAATGAGACAAGTGTTAGTGACTGTGTCCTAAAAATATGGTTTCCTCAAAGAGGATGGTCATTGTGGGTGGGGGGAGTAAATTATATTATGCCTGAAAAAGATTCTTGTTGGAGATTCTGTAGGAATCCAGGTACCCAAAAATTGTAGGGCAGCTTTTCTGAAGAAGCAATACATATTAGATAAACAACTACTCACATGTATGTCTTGATTTTGAATCATCCTGTGATTTGTCGGGTTACATTTGGGTGACTACTGAATGAGAATATGATCTTATTTTCAACTAAAACAAAAAAGAGATTGTAACTTGCAATCTTTTGTAAAGAGACATGTTTTCTGTTGCATTTAACGTCTTTGTTTATGATTTGAACAGATTTATCCATAGGAAGCAACTTCTCTACCGAGGTCAGTAAGAAATAATTAGGAAACTTTAATAGAAGAGCATTTCCTATGTGTTAACCCATGGCTCCTGTTTTTAAGAGTATTCGGTGACATTTTTGCATCTTCGCACCTGTTATTAGGTGAAGCATTCTACAGAATCTACAACACTTGCTAATCCTTCACTGCTGGAGCTTTCGCTTTCTGTACCTTCAGTTTCCTCTTCATCTATTTCCAAAGCAGATTCTTTTTCAGAAAGCCATGCTGATGCTGACTCAATGCCATTACGGCAAGCCCGCCGCTCACCAGGACACCAGCTCTTTAGACAGGTCTCTGATAGCCGAATCCTGGGATTCAAGTCACCAAACAACAATTCGGTTTCTGAAGGAAGACAATCATTTGTTCTCTCCATGTGCAGCAATGACCTAACAATGAGCTCCAATGGTGGGTCTTCAGATGGTTGGTCTATGCGCACCTTTTCAGAACTTGTGGCCTCTTCTCAGAGAGAAAGGTGGTCTTTTGACAGTGACACCCTGGGGTATGGCCATGGTAAGATAACAAGATCAAACAGCCACTGCTCGGCTTCTCCTTCCACTGATCTGCAAACGTGTGGAATATGCTCAAAGCTTTTGACTGAGAGATCTTCATGGAGCACTCAGAAAATCATAGCCACGAATGAGCTCTCTGTGGTTGCCATTCTGGTATGTGGACATGTGTACCATGCAGAGTGCTTGGAGAACATGACACCTGAAACTGATAGGTATGACCCATCTTGCCCTGTATGTATGGCTGGGGAGAAGCAGATCTTGAAGATAGCTGGAAAAGCATCGAGGATGGAGGCAGATTTGAAATTGAAAAACTATAGGGTATCAAAGAACAGGATTGTGGATAGCGATCTTGATGACAATTTCATTGTGTCTGACCATAGGAAAAGTGCCGGAAAGGAAGGGAAAGGTCCCAAAATGGGAACCAGTTCCGGCATGAAGAGCTTTGGGGGGCCTTTCCTAAGGCGGCATTTCTCCCTTGGTTCAAAGACCACTAGACCCTTGTCAGCAAGTGATTCTGCAAGAAAGGGGTTCTGGGCAAGATACCGCAAGGAATGAGCTCCCCCCACTGTTAAGAGGTGAGCAGTTTCTCATCTCGTGCATGCTATTTTGTTGATAATAGTGTTCTTGGAATATTGTTCTTTTCCCTTGCAAAATAGTATTCATCATCCTTGATGCAATGAATTACCGTCTTGTGGGAATCGTTGGAGCTGGAGGTACCTCTCACAGCTGCAATGCAAACGTAAATGTGACAACCACACCCACACCGACCTGGTATAGACCATATATGTCATGGAGTTTGTTTCAAATCTTTGAACACACCAGAGTCCCAGCATGTTTTGCATTCTGTGGCTCTTCCCTCTTTATGCACACAAAAACTGTGAATAGAACACTAGTGCTGGGCAAGTCTTGGTTAAATACAACTGGAATTTTGTATCTCAAAGGTCTAGAAGTGAGGATTGGTTTGTGAAGTTGTACGTGAAACAGGAAAGGAGGTTCTAATTGCAAATCAACAGAACTGGAAAAATTTCAGAAGAATTTCTTCTATTTGCTTTGGCACCGTAGTTTGTTTCTTCCAGCCATGTATGGGGATATAAATCAAAGACGTCCTTTTTCTAAAGAACATTAAATCGCCCCAACAGCAATAAAATCTTGGCAGTGATTTAGCGCTCCACAAGTTGACCGAGGAAAGGAGCCTGTTCGAGTCAATTCCGGTGGTCAGACTTGGGTAGAGCCTAGAGAAGTGAAGAATAAATCAATTAGTGTACAAAAGACCAAGTAAAAGCTCTCAGGGTACTGAAAATCGAGACTAGAAGAGTAAGTAAAAACTCTCAGAGTACTGAAAATCGAGACCAGACACCCCGCTTCGGCCCTCCCCGGAGCCCGGTTTAAAAGAAATGCAAAGGTGAATGCAGGGTTTGTCACCTGTCGGTAAACGTTAAAATAGAGGTCCAACAGAGAGAGGATTTTTTTGGGAACAATAGGAGCCGATGAGTGATAAAAAACATGATACATGAAATACTCTCATGTTTGGTCTGGTATGGCACGGGCTTTGTTAATTAAAATTTATGCAAGAACTCTGACATTTCCATTTGTATCAAGGTCTCCAACTTGAACTCAAGCATGTTTTTTTGGCTTATGTTTATCTGGTCTGACTACAAACCAAATTGTACCTCTAAAAAGCTCAGTTTGGAAAGAGTGCAAATACAAATATGTATGATACAAATACATACAAAATGCATTAATACAAGGCCAAATGAGTTATGAGATTGACCAGCCAACTTATTTATTATTTAAATAATATTAGTAAATTAATAACTGACAAATATCTATCTCTATATAAATATATTAAGCTGAAATGTGTACGTAAGAAGGTCATGGAAATGGAATCTACCAGTATTTTTGGCCTTTTTTCATAGAAATTACAAGAATGTCATTCTCTATTAACTCTCTCTCTTTTGTTTATTTTATTTTTTCAAATTATAAGAATGCCACTCTCCTACCAATTCTCTTCCTCTCTTTCTTGTTATTTTCTTTCAAATTACAAGAATGCCACTCTCTTATTAACTCTCTTTCTCTTTTTCTTACAAATTACAAGAATGCCATCTCTCTCTCCTTATAAATTACAAGAATTCCATTCTCTCTCCAACTAAGGGAGACCTTAGTTCGGCATCTTGGCTGCTAGGGTACCTGCAATCAAAGGTAGTTGAGTTCGAATTGAGCCAAGCACGAATTTTCGAGTTCAAGCACAAGTCTCTAATTCGAATTGAGTTCGAGCTAGACGACACCTCGACCATTGAGGGAGACCTTGGCTCAGTGCCTCGGTCACTGAGGGAGATCTCGACTCAACACCTCGACAACTGAGGGAGACCTCAACTCGGCACTTTGTCAACTAAGGGAGTTCTTAGCTCAACACTTTGCCTGTTAGGAAAACCTCAACTCGACATTTCAGCAACTGAGGAAGACCTTGATTTGGCACCTCGGCAATTGCAGGAGACCTCGGCTCGAAACCTTGGCTTGGTACTTCGGTTGCTTAAGAGACCTGCAATTAAAGGTAGCCGAGCTCGAACTTCTGAGCGTTTGACACGAACCGAGCTCAAGTCTCTAATTCGAATCAAGCTCAAGCCTAATAGTTTATGAGCGAGCCCCTGCAGTGCAGGGCCCCCTCTGCTAATAAATATATTAAGTTGAAATGTGTACGTAAGAAGGCCTGAGGATAAGGGAAATGGAATCTAATCTTATTTTTTGCCTTTTTTCATAGAAATCACAATGTCACTCTCTACCAACTCTCTTTTGCTATTTTTTTTCTTTCAAATTACAAGAATGCTACACTCTCTCTCTCTCTCACACACACAAATTACAAGAATGCCATCTATCTCTCTCTCCTTATAAATTACAATAATGTCACTTTCTCTCTCCAACTGAGGGAGACCTTAGTTCGACATCTTAGTTGCTAGGGGGCCTGCAATCAAAGGTAATTGAGTTTTGAGCCAAGTTAAACTCGAACTTCTGAGCTCAAGTTCAAGTCTCTAATTCAAATCGAGCTCAAGCTAAACGACACCTCGACCACTAAGGGAGATCTTGGCTTAGCACCTCGACAACTGAGGGAGACCTCAACTCGACACCTTGTCAACTAAGGGAGACCTTAACTCGACACCTTGCCTACTAGGGAAACTTTAGTTCGAAACTTCAGGAGCTGAGGGAGACCTCGATTTGGCACATCGGCAATTGAGGGAGACATCGGCTCGGCACCTCAGATGCTTGAGAGACCTGCAATCAAAGTAGCCAAGCTCGAACTTCCAAGCTTTTGACTCGAGCCCAACTCGAGTTCGAGCTCAAGTCTCTAATTCGAATTGAGATATATACTTTAAAGCGGAAGGGGGGAACATAGGCCCGACACATAGCCCACTTTCTCTCCCCTGCCACTATCTACTCTATACACTAAATGTGGGGCCCACTTTTTTCTTTCTCTCCCTTTTTACTGTGTATATAGTATAACTGTGGGGCCCTCAGCCCTAGGCTCTAGCCATCGAGAGAGAAAGGGAGGTGGGTCCTATACGTGGCTACCTCCCCTTTCTCCCACACCTCCCTCTTCCCCCCTCTTTCTTTTTCCACGTACGTGTTTGCCTCTCTCTTTCTCTCTGCTTCCCTCCTTTCTCTTGGCGGAGCCCATGACACGTGGCGGTCTCCCATTCTCCCTCACCTCTCTCTCTTTGGGGTGCGGGCCCGACACGTAGCTGCTTCCCTCTTCTCCCATTCCTCCCTCTTCCCCCCCCCCCCCCTCTCTCTCTCTCTCTCTCTCTGCTCCCCCCCTTCTCCCACATGGCTGCTTCCCCCTCTCCCACGCCTCCATCTTTCCCCTCTCTCTCTCTCTCTGCTTCCCTCCTCTCCCCCGCCTCCCTCTTCTCTCTCTACTCTATACATTAGGACACGGTTTTGATGCTCTGGGCTCTGGGCTCTGGGCTCGACAGAGGGATTGAAGGCTCTGGGCTCGGCAAGTTCTCGAGAGGCTAGGCTGTAGGCAACGAGAGGCCATAGGCTCTAGCTTCCACCATCAATATTCACCTGTCCCTCCACTGACTCCTCTCACTCTCTCTTCTCCCCACTGTCTATACTCACCTGTCCCTCCACCGACTCCTCGCTCTCTTCTCGTCAAACCACACCAACTCCTCACTCTTTGTTCTTGTCAATCACACCTCTTTCTCTCTTTTCTCCTTCTCCTGTGCGTTTTGCACCGATCTCACTCTCTCTTCTCCGGTTTGGTTTGTCTGTAAGGCATTTTTCGTTCCAAGGTTTCGCCTATTTTTTAGGGAAAATCCCCGATAATTACCTAGCCGTCAATTTATTACCAGAACTTTAAAATGCGAAAATCTAATATTCTGGATTTTCATTTTGCGACAATATAGTACCTGGCGTTCACCACCGCTATTCATCGTCTCCTTCGTTGAACACCGCAATTCCGTTCCTAATTTTTGACGGCAACCGTCGGAGTTGCGTTCCTGTAGGAGGTAAGATTGAATGTGGCGGGGCAACTCAGCAAGTAATCTGATGGAGCTGAATGCCACATAAATAGAGAATGGCGTCGCATGTGGAGTTGGGTTGTGGAATGTTTATGTTACGACTCTGCAGCGAGCTCTAAAGTGAGTTGACGCACTTCTAGGAGTCGTCTGGTACCATCAGACTGTTTGACGACATGCCCACAGCTGACGCTACGTGTAGTGCTTACCTAGCATGCGCAGCGAAGAACCAGGTGGTGAGCACCGAACAACAGCGGCTAACGTCGAGGTTGCGCCCGCATGCCTCATTGACGACGGGATCCCCTGCTTCCAGTTTGTCGGGGTCGCCACCTTATGCTTCGCTGCCTTCTGTAGGGAGTCCACCACCCTCACTATCTCTTCCATGTTACACCCAGTGCTGGCTGGGTATAGGAAGCTCAGCTTTACTTTCTTATCTCCGCCCGCGAAGTGCATCGCTTGGGATGGCACAAAGTTTTCTGTGGATTTGTGGGGTGTTTGATGGGCATGGAAAGAATGGCCACATAATAAGCAAACTAGTCAGAAATCGGCTGCCATTGCTCGTACTAGATCGGAAGAATGCTCTCTCAGTGCTGAAAATGCCTGGACTGACGATCGGTGACACTGTTCCAAACCTGGAAGCCGAAACCACAAAAGGAAAATTCAAGCTTCACGACTACATAGGAGATAGCTGGGCCATTATCTTATCTCGCCTAGAGGACTTCACTCCGGTATGCATGACGGAGTTGGGTAAGATGGCAGCCTACGAAGAGGAATTTAGCAAGCGAAGAGTGAAGCTACTGGGCCTCTCTTGCGATGACATTCAGTTCCACAACGACCGGATCAAGGACATCGAAGCCTACACTGTGAGCCACAACTTTTTTACTTTATAATAGAGGACGAGACTATGCTTGTAGTCTTATATTCTAATGGGAAAAATACAAAAACCTCCTCTGAGTTTTCTGACAATCATAAAAACCTTCCTTGTGTTTTCATTTTAATAGAAACCTCCCCTGTACATTTTAGAAAACATGCAACTACCTCCCTTCCTTGGTTGAAAAGCCTATTTAATGTGCTTGTTTTTTTTTAATATGCCTATTTTGCCATTATGTCTATCTATTTAGATATAAATTTATTAAAATACCCTCCAAAACACTGTTCATTTTCTTAGAACCAAATCCGCCGGCCTTCTCTCTCTCAAGTTTGTTTCACTATCTTTTGTTTGCCATATCCATCGCATACCCATGACCTTAATCAATTCTAGAGTCTCCTTAGCGTGTCTTGAAAATGTTTTAGTAGATTGGCAACGGTACGGAACCCACCATTGTAGTAAACAGAAGCATTTGAGTAGAATTTTTGGAGATCAAGTGCTCTGTAATTAAGCATCTTCTGTGCTTCTGGTAGGCAGTAATGAAGATCTAAATCCCCTCTATGCTTTGAGCATCTTTTCTACTTTTCAAACAAGATCTAAATCCCCTCTGTGCTCTGTAATCAAGTGTTCTGTAATCAATGTTTCGTCAAAATTTAGAAGACCATAATCAAATTAACACAGATGAAATTAAAAAAATTTGAATTACCGTGTAATTGAGAGTATAAGACAAACCATTGCAACCACAAGCCCTGACACCAAGCTTGAGTGACTAGCTTTGTCATTTCTCTAATAGATGGCGTATTCTAACGACTACAACATCCATTAGACCATTAGCATAAGTATTTGTTATAGCTCTGGACCAACCTGTAAATATTCTTTTTGGTTGTTTTTACCCTTGCTTTGATCTGCTCCAACTATGCTCCTTTTTTTTGTCTTATCACCAGTTCCTACATTCTAAGAGAAAATACATTTTGCTGTAAAAAACTCTCAAAACCAACCAAAGTCTAAGAGATTCCCACTTTTGCTCGGTTGATGGGTCGAAGAAGAATAAAAAGAAGAAGAAAAAGAAGAAAAAGAAGAAGGAAAGAAGAATCTTTGTCGCTGAAGTCGAAGCCCATGAGATTGGAGATGGTGTCAAATTCTGATTAGAGGTCTTGCAATGCCAAATTATGACTATGCTTCACATAAATGAAATCAGAGATGATAGCTCCTCTGCACATATTTGGTTCAGATAGAGAAACAAATATCAAAATCAAATAAACCCAGAGTGATTCCACAACACACGCCTTTCATTTATAATGCATCCGTTATATTTACATCCCAGGACCATCCATCCAATAATACTAAAAACGAACAAAATCGTAACTTTGCTTTTTCTTTTTGGTGCAAACATTTCTAATGGAGGGCAAATGAAAGGACGAAGAAGAAGAATACATAATGTATGATGGAGATCATGGGTGATGAGGAGGGGCATGTTTTGAAAATTTAATCAACAAGTAAGGACATTTTTGTCTTTTACATGAGAGAAGACTAGCGACTCTGGTCTTGAGTTCTCGAGAAAAAATAGTGTTTTGAAGGAGGGGCAAAATAGGCATATAAAAAAAATAAGCACATTAAATTGGCTTTTCAACTAAAAAAGGGAAGTAGTTGCATGTTTTCTAGTAAGTATAGGGGAGGTTTTTGTTAAAGTGAAAAATAGGGGAGGTTTTTGTTAAAGTGAAAATATGGGGGAAGTTTTTATGATTGTCAGAAAACTCAAGGAAAGTTTTTATATTTTACCCTATTTTAATTGCCAGACGACAACAAACAGTGTATTTTAAAGTTATGATCTCCGTGATAAATAGTGTATTTTTTATAGGTAATTTTGACATTTTTAAAATTTTTAAATCGCTCTTGAGGTCACAGGCATGATATGCATAACTAATATAAAATTCGAATACTAGATTATCATATTTAAAGTTAGGGTACTAAATTGGAACTCGACAAGTACAAAATACTATCGGGTATTTTCCCTATTTCTTACTTCAGTGGTCATTTCTTCTTCATTGGCCTTGGTTGCATTGCCGTGGATCAGGGGTTGGGATATTGCTGCTACGACACCGACTGTTGAAGATGGTGATGATGCTTGAACATTTGTGGTGTTTTCCAGCGTCCTATTGTTTTTTTATTTTTTTACTTTTCCCTCCTTTTTTATGTATTCTTTCTTTTTCTTTTTTGCTTGTACTAATTCCTAATTTTTCGTTTTCCTTGGAGGGTTCGGCGATGGCGACCAGTGGCTCCAGTGGCGGTTTCTTCTTCTCTATTTTGGGTGTTGGTTGTAGTCGGGCAGAGGTTTTCAAAGGTCTGATGGTTTGCGATGTGGATGATGGCAGGTCTCTAGCCTTCTTTGGGAGTTGGGTGTCAGTGCGGTGGCGCATCTTTGGCCTTCTTTGGAGTTTGGTGGTAGTGGGGTGGCGGCAGGCAGTGGCTCTAGTGGTGGTTTCTTCTTCTCTATTTTGGGTGTTGGGCTATAGTCGGGCAGAGGTTGTCGGAGGTCTAGTGGTTTGTAGTGTCGGTGATGGTGGGTCTCTGACCTTCTTTTGAGGTTGGATGTCGGTGCGATGGCGCGTGCCTGGCCTTCTTTGGAGTTCGATGGCGTTGGGGTGGCGCTTTATGGTTTCATCCGGACATCACATGCAGGTTGGACAATTACTGATATGGGTCAACCCAGGGCAGGCTGTAGCCGACCCGATGTCACCGTTTCAGGTCTGGGACTGCGCCAGGGAACCAGACCTATGTTCGAATCCGGCATTGACAATTGACATGGACCATCCGTGCTCTTGACTCATCCAATCTGTTATCCAGAACCGAATCGGTTCCCCATTCGGTCACACATAATCGGGTCTGGATCCGAACCTGATCCTGCCTGGGTTCAACCTTATGTACATAGCTGTTTGAAACGAGCTCTTTTGGGTTGCACGCATGTCCAGGTGATCTGCATGTAGTAAATGTTTGCCATTAATGTTATTCCTAATTTAGTTGCGAGCATATTGATTCTTTTACTTTCTATTTATTTTTTTTATTATGCATTGATTAATAATTATTAATAATACAAATTTATAATAAAAAGAAGTAACAAAAAAATCCACTCTATCTTATTAAATGAAATTCTGACATTCGATAAGGACGTCAGATATTCGAATCTGATCAGAACCTATTTAATTTTTTTAAAAAATAAAAAAATTATTAAAATAAAATAAAATATGACAATTTAAATAAAGAAAAACAAAGTATAAATATTTCTTTAGTCATTTTCATCATATATACATATTTTTATAAAAAATAAATAATATAAAAATTTCTAAAGAATACAACATAACATATTTATAAATAATTTTGTGTTGCCTTTGCGAAGCAGAGGCCCCTTTTGCAAGTTTAATTATTAATAGTCAAATGTTTGTTCTTAGGAAAATTAGGTTAGATACATTAGATACATTAGATAAATTATTTATTATTTTAATATTTCTAATGTAATTGATATTCAATATTTTTTAATATCTGGGTTCTGATGAAGCCGGGCTTGGTTGGCTCAACCCGAGGTGAATGGTCCACTTTGGTGTGGTCAATTTGGCTAGGGCTGGGTAGAACCGGGTTGGATAGATCTAACTTGGTGAGTTGATTCGGCCTTACTCTCTGGGTAAAAATGTAAAATCACCAAGTTGGTTCAGTTTTGATTTGCATGTATTTTGATTTGTTGAGAAGCACCTTGGGAGTGCCTTCAAATCGCCGACAGAGATGTGTTGATTATAGACACTTTAAACCATGCATAATTTTTTTCACTTTTCTTTTTATTTTATATGGTTAGTTTTATATTATCTAATTTTTAAAAAGTTTTTTTTTTTAAAAAATACCTTAAAAAGGGGTATTGGTACCCCAAGTATACAATAAAATTTAGGTTAGAATCTTATCAAAGTAGTTTTTTACTTTTTCCCTTATCAAACTTTTCAATTTAAGGATATGAACCAACAAGGAATTCATTCCTATTTCGTTTCTTACATTAATATGCATTAGTGAAGAGTGACCACATATATAAAGTATGTGCTTTAGAAGAAATAGAATGTCAAGTATGAGATAAATGAGAATTATCAAATAATAATATTCTATACTATATATAAAAGTATGAATGTAATGTGAATTTTTTTTGGACTAAAATTATCCTCTATTTCTTTGTTTGAGAAAGGGTATAATAGTCATTTTATTGTTGTTTTAGTGCTAACTTTAATGGCTAATATAATGGTCATATTTGTGTATTTAATTTATTTCTAATTATAAGGGTTGAAAATGTAACTTCAATTATTACTTTCCACGTCATTTAATCCCCTCTCATTAAGTTTTATACTCAAGATATTAAATTCTATTTTCTTTTATTCAATCCTATATTTTTAAGCTATTTTCACTAATAAATTCTACTAACTAGATCTATGTTAATATTTTTAATAATATAAACCCATATATTTAAAATTGACTAAAAAACAAAAGCATTCTTTATCTAATTGGTGGCTAAGCAATTAAACCATCTGAATCAATTTGATCAACCTATTAAAATTGGTCTGTCCACTTCACTATACCTCTCCTTGCTTCAAACCCCTCTTTCTAATTTTCTGTTTTTTTAAATTTTTTATTTTTTAATTCCACATAATTACACATTAAACCAATAAGGAAATCACATATGCTTAACTATTTCTAACAACCATAAAGAAAGAGTGATTTGCTTTTCTAA
This sequence comes from Nelumbo nucifera, assembly GCF_055504915.1. NCBI lineage: Eukaryota > Viridiplantae > Streptophyta > Magnoliopsida > Proteales > Nelumbonaceae > Nelumbo > Nelumbo nucifera. The sequence continues at coordinate 97,677,013 of NC_142649.1, forward strand.
TGTTTAGCCAAGTGGCACAACTTTCCCCCACTTCCTCCTAAATGGTCTCTAATTCCTATTTATGTCCTAAATTATCTCTAATTCCTATTTATCTCTTAAATTATCTCTACTTTAGTATAGAGTTTCTCTCCCAAACTATCTCTAATTTTTATTTATCCTCTCCCCCACTTCTTATCGATATCTACCTAAAAAAAGTTTCAATTAAAAAAATTCAGAACTATTTAAATGTTATAACGAAATTATATACTAAAGTTAAAATATTTATTCAAAACACAAAAAATTAATAGATTTAATAATATTCATATTATTAATAATTCAATATTTTTACAAAATTCATGATGAAATTATGTAGTAACAATATAAATTATAATTTTTGTTATTTAAATAATAAAAAATTAACATTAAAATATAAAACATTATTTAAATATTTCAACAACTAAAATTCTTAAATAAAAAACATTAAAAATAGCTAAATAAAATAACACAATTTTTTAATATTATGTAATAACATTAAAATAAATAAAATTCAAATAATGAAATTTTTAAATATTTTACATATTATTTAAATATTTAAATAACATAATATTTAACTTGACAAAATTTTAAATAGTTAAAATAACAAAATTATGTAATAAATTAAAAAAATATTAAAATTAGAAAAATAATTATAATAGAATTCATAATATTCATATTAATAATAATTTAATATTTTACAAAATTAATAACAGATGATGTAATAATAGTACAATTATAATTTTATGGATTATTAAATTCAATAAATAATTAATATTTTAAGAATTTAAATAACAATATTATTTCAATAACTAAATAATGATGTAAATAACTAATTTCACTTATATCAATTAATAATTATAGAAAATAACTATCACCAAGATTATATTTATTAGTAATAATTTTACAATAATAGTGTATATTCATTATATATTTATATATACTATAATTAGTATTTATTTTATTTTCTGTAATTATTAATGTTTTTTATAAATATGCTTTCACTAATTATTTATAAATCTGTTTTTATTTTGTTCTTTAATAGAAAATTATCAATAATTATTGGAGATTAAACTACTATTATTTAACTTTTGAACTTTAATTTATAATATTTATTGTATATTTGTTATAAATTAATTTTTAGTAATTATGTATTTTTTATAATTTATAGATTAATAATTATTAGAGATGAATTTATTATTTGAGATTACACTATTTATTGACTAATTTAGTATATTTTCAGTATTTATTATATTTTTGTAATTATTGTATTTTTATTGTTTATCTATTATATTTTCATTATAAACTTATTTTCAATGATTGTGTATGTTTGCTAATAATTTTCAATAATTATTGGAGATTAAACTATTGTTATTTATTAGAGATTAGACTATAAATTTAGTTGAAATTAGGAGTATTCAATGATTGGTTCAGTTCAGTTGTAGGATGTTTCGCCAACTAAATCAATCTAGTCAAGTCCGTAGTTCGTCACTCGAAATCGACAGACCATTAGTGAAAACCACCAACTCGGGTTGTATTGATTTGGGTCTATATTCGGTTTAGTTTGTTTGTTCAAAAGATTTAAACTTAAAAATTGACTTTAAATTTCATAAATTACAATGATATTATTAAAAAATAAATTACAAAAATTAAATCTATGATATAAAATATTTTAGACTAAGAAATATGGGAATTTCCTGCTTTCCATATTAAAAAATTAAATTTAAAATATAAAATATTAATATATATTTATTAAACCAAAGACAATTTGAAATACTAGAAAACCGACCAGCTCAGGTTGAATTTGATTGGATTGCTTATTAAAAAGTTAAAATATAAAACAATTATATACTGTTATGTATTTCTATTGTTTAACTTCCGCTTAACAAAGCCCGTGCATCGCATAGGTCCCCGTCACCTTGCCTCTCCTTGCTCCATTATCTCCACCCTACATTCTCTTTGACTTTCTCTCCTCTCCCCTTCCCACCACTCCCATTAAGCCATGTCACCTGACTACCTAAAAATATTCCTATAATCTCTCTCCTAAGGTATCTCATTTAAATCAATAGGAAAGTATCATGTTGCCCGACTCCCTAATCAATTCCTAAAATGCATCCCCCCCAATATATATCCACTCTTCCTCATTTAAAATATTCATATTAATTAATAAATAGTTAAATACGGTTAATATTTAATCTCACTCATATTCAATGAGTATTAAATATTGTTATTACCAAAAGTTAATAAATACGGTTAGTAAATTACCAAAAATTAATAAATATTGTTATTAATTAACTCTAACAATATTTTTATAGAAATTGAAAACTCTTTAACTAATTTCTATAAATTAAGAATTATATTTAATAATTATCAAAATGTACAAAATTTTAGTTATTGTTATTTTTATAATTAATAATCAAATACAAATGGGGGAACAAAATATTATAATGTTAGAAAATGAAATTATTAATTAATTTATATTTAAAAATAAAAGATAAATTAGTGTCATTTTGTTAGTAAAATACCAAATAAAAATATATATTTAATAAAACTACATTTTCGTAAAATAACATTTTTGAAATTAAAAGATATAAAGTATTTGAAAGTTTATTTAAAATGCATTAAATAATTATTGAAAATCATTAGAATATTTTGGAAATTTTAGAAAAATTTATTACATTTGATAGATTTTGGAAAACCATTGAAAAATTATGTAATTTTCATTGCAAATTATTAAAGATAAATGACTATGGGAAATGGAAAACTATAATTTGAACAAATAATTATACAAATTATTCAGATAAATTAGTATAATATTGGAAAAAAGGAAATTATTGGTTAGTTTATATTTGAAATTGTAAGATAAATTAGTTTAATTCTGTAAGTAAACCATTTAAAAAGAAAATAAAGTATTTAATAAAAATTTAAATAAATTTTCAAAATTACACAAGTACGATAAATTTTGTGCTAGCCACAATCGGGTCGTGTCATGCCGACCTAGCATGACCCAATTTACACCTCTACTTGAACCCGCCCAATACTGGGTATGGGGCAGGGAAATTTGAAGATTCTCTATCCTTAATGAGGAGTGGGGTGCCTTGCCCCTGAACTTGCCCAACATTGAAGAGTGGTTACATTGCTCTGAAACCGCGTGACACTGGGGACGGGGTAGGGATGGGGTAGAGTGTCTTGACTATGGGGCAGGGAAAGGGATGGGGTGCCCTGCCCTGAACCTACCCCGTTGTCATTACTATATAATTGTTAATTATTAGTGGAATTAATAAAAATGTTTACTTTTATAAATATTTTTATTTCTTTAAAGTTAATCAAAAGTTCATTTAAAAATAATAAAAAGAATAAAAATTATTAAAATTACTACAAATTATTAATAAAACTAAATTTATTAAAAAATATTTGTACAGATTCAATTAACAATAATTATTTTTATAAGTCAACATTAAGTGAAAAATAAAATTATTAAATCTTTCAGATTTTCCCGTGCATCGCACATGTCCCTACTAGTAAAATTTTTAAAATAGAAATAAATATAGAAATTTACAAAAAATGTAAAAAAAATTAGACACATTTATGATAATTTTATTAATAAAATTAAAAAATAAGTTAATAAACAAGAATTATTTTTATGATAATGAAAATGAAATACAATTTAGAATTAACAAAAAGTGAAATATATAAATTAGTAATAAATAGTTCAACTTTTGGGTTAAATGTGTTAACCTTAAATAGTAAAAATTAATAAACTATAAAAATACAAAAAATGAAAAAATACATAAGTTTTGCAAAAAAAAAAACATTCAAGCACATGTCTAATATCATGTATTTATCATATTAAACAAAAAGTAAGTATGAAATATTAGAATTATTTTTACATACAAAAATACAAAAAACTTATAGAAAAAATTGAACACATCTATAATTCTATATTTGCACTAATATTAAAAATATTAATAAGATTGTGGAACACTTTCTTTTGACTAAAATTGATGTTTTAAAAACTGACCCAGAAATGGAACCGTTTTGGCTTCTGGTTTCCGAGTCAGTGGTTCAACCGTCTAGTTTGAGTAGGTCAAACTGGTAAGATGTAAAATATAATGTAACTTTTTATTTTGATCGTTAGATTAGGATTAGGTTAAATCCCACCACATATATACATTATTATAAGAGGGGAATGTAAAACTTTGAGAAGGAGGTGGTTGGTTAAAGCTAAGAAGAAGAAGAAGAAGAAGAAGAAGAAGAGAAAGAAGCATTGCTGGAGGTGATTGTCACAATGTTCACTGGTTGTTGTTGCAAAATCATTTTGCCTTGAGAAGAACTACCGACAGTGGCAATGCCCATGTTTATCATCACCACCACTACAACATCATTTTCCCTCTTCTTACATCTATTTCAAATCCTAGATCGCTTACTTCATTGGTGCATCTCAGCTTTTAATAGAAGAAGAAGGAACGACCGACAGTGACTATGTCCATGTTCATCATCACCACCACTACAACATCGTTTTCCCTCTTCTTACATCTATCTCAAATCCTAGATCTTTTACTTCATTGGTGTATCTCAACTTTTAATATAAGATTGATGTTTAATCTCTCATATCTTGCTTCGATTTTTCAATTTCTTCATTTGGAGCTGCAATTATTTTGTTGTTACAAGTTTAAAAAAGTCATAAAAGTAGAAAGACTTAAAATCAAAATGGAAAAACTAAAAACCCTAACTAATTTTGGCCATATATGCAAGTTTCTTTTTTCAAATTTTTATTTTCTAATTTTTGCTTTAAAATAAATAACAAATTTGGAATTAGTTTGAAAGCAACTCGAGAACCATTAACCAGATCGAACATTTTAACGGTTAAACCATCCAAGTCAGTGGTTCTCTGATCATTTCAACATTTTTTTTGGTAAAATAACGGTTTAGGGCCAAAATGGAACCAATGACCTAACCGGTTCTCGGGCCAAATAGTTTGATCGTCTAATCTGGTCAGATTTTTAAAACATTGACTAAAATACTCATTTTTGAATTTAGTTTCTATTTAATTGTAAGGTTTAAATTGTAAATTGAATTACTACTTTTCACCTCATTCAATTCCCCTATTTAAGTCTTATATTTTTTTTGATAAATGAACAAAAGAAAAAAGATACACCAAAAATATAAAACAATAAAAAAAGAAGAGTCTAGCCAAGTAGTATGGTATGTTACTGATACTTGAAACTTCATAATTCAATCTGATTATCACATATTTGGATGAGGTGTTTATGTAATCAGATTTAGATTTTGCAATTTACATCTAATTAATAATAAAAACCAAAAAGTAAGAAATAAATAAAGTTTATAGAAAATTTTGGATATATTATTACTATAATTATCATCATCTAGGATTGCCACGTGCATACTAGTAATAATAAATGTGCAAATGGGTAAGAATAAAGCATGAAATTCAAAACAAACTATTTTCTTACACATTCTATATGCATTTTTGTGTTATTTGTATATTTATTTATTTGCTCATTACATCAATACATATAAAACTAGGCTTTTTTTTGTCTTAAATTTATGTTTGCCCTTATGTAAATCTTCATATTCCACATTAGCAAGTTGAATAGTTGAGGCCTAAGCCTTGGACATTTTGAGGCCAAAGGTCCAAAGGCGTAAGCCTCAAATAACTCAAGGCCTAAGCCTTGCCGATGGGGTGTAAGGCTATTGAGGGTAAACCTTTTTTCGTAGCCTCGCCTCAAGGCTTAAGCCTTTTAAAACAATGGTCATAACATCATAACAAGGAGTAAAATGAATGGCCAAAAGAGTACAGTGATAGGAACAAAGTGGCTTAGTTTTTAATTAACAAAAGTTAATTTTGATGGGCAATAAAAACTTGTTTGTTAACCATTTTTTTCAAGGGCTTTAGTTGGTGTTTTAGGTTAATTTGTGACTCAAGTTATAGTTTTGGAGGGAACCTTACAACTCAAAACCATGGACATTACTCAACGGCAATTCAACCAAATATTTTGATCTACCACTTCTGAACATTCAAACAAAATCTTTTGATTTACTAGTTTTGAACATTGGGGTTTGGATCATGGTGGTTTATCAACTTCCTGCACTAATTGCAGTTCTAATCAATTGAGTATATTTCTTCTCTATGGTTGGGAGTTAACATAGTAGATCAAAAACGATGCCCCTGGAATGTTCTTGTCGTTTTGTCTTCTTTTCTACCAAGAAAGTGTTGTTGAAGAGTTGTGTGTGCTTCCTGGCACACAAAAGTCATTGTTACAAGGATGAACTAGACAACAAAATCTGTTCTAGTGAGCTTGGAATGCATTGTGAAAAAGGCTATTGTAAGTTAGGGTTTTATGGGTTAGAAAAAAGGTTTTTGGGTTTTATGTATCCTGTAATTATAAGAGCATATTAAGTTTGAACTGCAAGAAGAAGAAGAAAAGGAGAGGCATTTTGATAAATTTATTGTCTTTGTTATTGGAAAAGTAACAGAAGGAAGGTATTTTGCACCATTTCAGATTTTTATTAAGGTCAAAAAGGGGAGGTTTGAAAGATCGCCAGAAAATCCAAGAAGCTCAGTAGGAAAGGAGTACAAATACAAATCTTTAGAGTACAAAATCTTGTATTTTATATGTATTTATACTGTACATATTTGTATTTGTACTGCTTCCAAAGTGAAACAGAGAGGTTTTTATAATTTGCCCAAGAGAATTTTATTATACCATCCTATATATTCTACACAAAATTAATCCTTCAATTTCCTACAAGGTATTGACAAGATTCAATCCTTTGGTCAATTTGGGATGAAAAAGGTCCTTTTGTGCTCTTGGAATCGTTTATGTCTTCCCAAATCTGATGGTGGCTTAGGATTTTGTATGACTACTATTTAATCAGGCATCAAGCATTGCTTAGGAAGTTAGTTTCGCGATTTGTCACTAAGGCTGTATTTGGTTATAATGCGAATTTATTTGTATTGATGCAAAACCATGGTAGTGCAAATGATTTTGGTGAAAATTATGATTTATTTTTAGTTAAAAATTTATCTTATTTTGTTTGATTGCAATACAAATGAAGTAAAATAAGACTTGAAGCAAAATAAAGTAAAACTCAAAACAAAATTAAACAAAAGTTTGCATTCATTTCATTTGCAATCCCATGCATTTGTACTAGTGCCAATAAAATTGCACTACAACAAAACACAGCCTGATGAATCTTCACTTTGGAGTAGAATTTGGAGGGCTAGATATCTGAAGAACAAGGGTGAGTTTTACTACAGAGTTGTGTCTGATGGGTTTATACTTTGGAAATCTGTTGCAAATTTGTTGATCAATTTTCATACTGAACTAGGCTATTTGGTAAAAGCGAATGATCACAATTTAATCTGGAAAGTAACATGGTTGAATAGATTAAGTTAATTTCAATTCTGGAATACAAGAAAGTAGTTACAAGTGGCTTTGGTTGTAAAGCATACCAGGATTGGTAAATAGCATAGTATTTAGATGGATTAGACTAGTAAATGGCTTTCTTCTTGGATTTGGGATCTCAAAGTTGCCCATTGATTTAAGTTTCTTCTATGGAAACTGATACATGGTTATGTTAAGGTTAAATCTAAAGTTTTGAACTACAAGGGTCTATGAATAGTAATATGTTGCAATGTGAATTTTGTTTGAACAGTGAAGAATCCTTGTCCCACTTTTTTTGTGATTGTGATTTTACTCAGGCGATTTGGTTTGGATTACCTTGCGCTATTAGATTATCTTTGATTTGTGTCATTTCATTTTGAGTATTCTTAGCAAAGAAGTTTTTAAAATGGTTAATTAGTAGTGGATTCCTATTACTTATGGTATACAAGAAATTACAACGAAAAGAACATAAATCTACTATTGTTTCTTAGACTTATATTATCAATCGAGTTTGCTGAGCAATAAATATCTCAAAGGGATCTCTTCCAAAGATAATGTTATATATCAGACTGATATTGGTTCCCTTCTATTGTTACAATGTATAATTCATTAATAAAAAAAGTGTAATTCCAAATGTGTGATAATTTTATGTATTTTATGATGGTGGCTTGATGAGATTGTTAGCTTTCATAGTAGCATGTATGGCTATGTTTATTTTACCACCAATGGACAACTTATTCTAGCTGTTATAGGGATTTTTACATCTTTTGGCTGTGTAGATGAAACTTAACTTGTGGCCATTTATAAAGCAAATTTGTTAGCCAAGAATCTTCAGTGGAGTCAGTTTGTTATCTTTTCATATGCTTCCATTGCTATTTTGGAATTTGCACCAAGAGAATAAATTAGAGTGAGGGATAGAATATCTTGCTTATTATGGTCAGTCTATAATATTATACTAGCAGGGACCTGTGCGATGTATGAGATTTGTTAAAAAAGTGAAATAATAGAAATAAATAGTAGTAAACATACATTTTATGTTTGACATTGCAACAATATAATATAATACTATCATAATGGAGGATTGTAATGTTTAAATTATATGATATATAATCTATAAGAGAAGAGTAGTGCTGATATTATACCAAAATAATATGGTTTAATAATACATTGTTTATAAATTTAAAAATGCACTTTAAATTCTTCATAATTTATAGTAATGTTGAACCATCTTAACCACCTCTTCATTGTCATCGAATCTGTGAAGTAAAAATCTCATACACATTAACTTTTAGCCATTGAGAAAAATACTTATTAATTTATTTAAAGTAGTAATTATCAATTATTATGTACCATAGCCAAAACAATTACTCCTCTATAGTGAAGGAGTTATTCTTTACGGTAGAAATAGTGTATTCTGTTGTGATGCTTAACATATAAGAAGAGAAGTTATATTATTCAAGAAAAATAAATTTAATATTACCTTTATAATGGGTTACATACACACAACTTTCAATGATAATTGTAAATTCTTCTTTTATTTTTTTTTAGCACGAAAATGAACAATTTGTATAAATTTATCCCATAAAGTGAACCTCATTGGAATCAATCTACCATCAATGATACATTTCATCAAAATAAAAATGTTTAAATAAATAAAGAAATATTAAACACTATACAAAGCATATTAAATAAATGTACTGTTGATCTAATAAAAGAATTTCCTTTTTTTTTTTTTTGAATTCGGATACACCAAGGAAGTATCACCCATATAAATGATTGCTCAAATGACATCTATATTAGATACAAATGTTAGAAAAAAGACATTTTTTAATACATTTAAGAAAGAATAAACCAAAACATACCTATAAAAACCTTTTTACTTGCATATTCTGGAATATGGTCAAACGTAACAAAATTGTACTTGTATAAGGGGATTTTTATGCAATTGTCAACATTATACATGATTTTTGTATTTTTAGTGAATTTCAATTTTATATGAGTACGCATTAAGGTATAAATAGAATCAACACAATCAATCATCAACCCTGAAATGCAATTTACTACACCCTCATTTAACTCATTCCAAAATGATTCAATTTTTGCACCATACTTTTTGACTTCAATATCATCCCCTTGCAAATATAAAAAATGGTAAATTTATTGAACGAATATTAACTATAGTTATGTAAACACAAGTGTCTACAAATATACATGAGAGTCAACAAATATCAACTTGCACACATTTTGAATATTATCATCTTTTTAGAAAGTGTGGATATCCAATTTTCTGATAAGATGGCCTTCGAAGTCCCAATACTTTTAATAAAATTCATTTTAGAAATTAAGTCTAGATAAAATGTCATTCTATTAACATAATCAAATAATTAACATAATTTTTATTGCAAGGACAAAATGAGAGTAATCAAATGGTATATACATAATAGAAATAAATATAACAATTGAAAATAAAGCATTTGACAAACAATATTGATATAATGAAATTCAAAGATAATTATTTCATTAAAAAGTCTAAAAGCTCATATATAATAAAAAAATGTTCCAAAAAAATAACAAAGCATTTAAAAAATTAAAATAATGAAAATATCCTCGTTAGTCCCTTATTGCATAAAGGTCCACTTCAGAAACCTGAACAATTACAATTTTATAATATTAGTTATTGATTTTAAACATTTAAAATGAGTAATGCTCAATCCAATAGAAACACTACATATCAATTAAATATACTCAATGACGAACGACTTCTTCATCTTCACGGTCATATAAAACATCCAATACTCCACAAAATCTTCAAGGATCTGGTTTTCAATGAATTTGAAACCAACTTCTAGTAGTGGAAGCGGTAGTGTGGACAAATATGCATGATAAAAAATCTCCTTATTACTAAAAAACTATTATTTTCTAATTGATAATAGTGGTTTATTTTAATATTATAATGATTCCAAAGAAACATTTATTCTTCTTTTGGCCTTTGCTCAAACTCAATCTACATTATGTTAATATCACATTCTTCCTCCTATTAGAAAGTGTATGCCTTTAGCTCCAATCAAATTGATGCATAGACACATTTACTATAAATGAATAGAAGTACATTATTATTTCATGTTGATATTGGTATGTTTCTATGAAATTATTTCTTAAATTGGACACTTATAAGACTCGTGTTAGTTTAGAATGTTCTCAACCGTTGGATAGACTTGGAGAGTTTATCTTGCCAAGACTGACTTTGATGTGCTACCAAAGAAGTTGGGGCAGCTTGTCTCAGCTGCTAGGGTTAGATCCAAAGCACATGCAGTGTGTATTTGGATGAAACACTGAATTTAGACCATTTTCCAATTATGCCTTGGACCTTGGAGATTGATAGGCAAAACTAGAAAGTTACACATAATCCCTAGACTTGATTATGGTACAACACTAGGTGTTGGATTGGCTTGCCTTTGATATGCCAATCAATGAGATCCATTGAGGGTCAAGACTTGGGTATGTTGAGGCAGTCTGATAATTCATCTGAGTGGGTGATCATAGTGGTAGGATCGGCCCCTTTGTCGGACAAAGTGAATGATAGGGTTTACAATCTCTTTGATGGAAACCTAAACTGCTGATAGTGGATTTCAATTGTGTTTGAGAGCAATATATATATATATATATATATATATATATATATATATATAATGTTTTATGAAAAATGTTTGCAGAATGTTTTAATTCCCGAGATCCATCAGAGTAAAGAGTGTGAAACTACACCTTGCAGCTAGGGGATGGATCGTTATGGGCTGAGAGATTAAGTGTAAGAGACCATTAAGGGCTAATTACTTGATAGGCTTTATTTTACTTAAGTCCATTATCCTTGGGCCTTCATAGGATGGATGAATTCAAGCATCATTTAAGTGTAAATGTTGGGCCCATATTGAGCCCATAGTGATGTGCTTAGGGGTTCACTATGTTTAGCAATGAATTCAGTACACAGAGGCTGGGCCAAACCCATGTGGACTTATTGTAGAGAACTAGGAAACTAGCTGTAGGGCTAATTTTGTACTTTTTCTTTTCCCTTTTTGTATAACTATTCTTTATTCTCTTTCTTTTGTATATTAAGGGCAGATTTGTCCTTTTACCTTTTAATATAAATATAACTTTTAGGGTGTCGACTGACACAAGGTGTCACACCCACCATTCAGCTGTGCTGTCTCTCTCTCTCTTTCTCTTTCTCTATTTTTCAATCGGACTCTGACATGGTATCAGAGCAAGTCACGATTTGATCTACAAGTAACTTCTTCTTCACCCTTTTCTTATCTGTTATCTAAAGTACTCCCTAACAATATTTGGAGGCTCTTGAGTGTCCTTGAATCCTATTTCTGAGGTTGCATTCAATCAGAACTTGACAACCTTTCTTCTTGGACTGCTGCGCCACTAGATTTCTCTTTTCGTTTGGATCTCCCTCTAAAAGCATCGGATCAGGCTAAAACTTTAGATCTAGTGTCACCTAGGGAAGATCTACTGTTTCCAATTGGTTTGGTTTGAATTGGATTTGATTTAGAAGGGTTTTGAGACACTTCAGAGTTTGGTAAACCCTTATAGTTTCTTTTTTTAGACATCAACTGAGAGGTACTTCTTTGTTCTATTGTTTTGAACACTTCTTTCTGTGGTTTTTCTTGCTCTTGTGATTCAATAGCATCAGAAATGATGGAAATTCTCCCCATTAAGTTTAATTGTACGAACTATGCACTTTGGAAATTCAATTTCCAATTTCATGTGAAGGCAAAAGGTCTCTGGGGATATCTGGATGGATTAGTAGTTAAACCTGATGATTCAGACATCAAGGGTCTTAATCAATGAATAATTAATAATGCAAAAATTGCATCATGGAACTTAGGATTTGTTGAAACTGACATTGCAATTCCTATAAGAGGATACCTGACTGCTTATGAGATGTATGAGTATCTCTCGAGAGTATATCAACAATCAAATACCTCAAGACAGTACTAGATAGAGGTTGAAATCTTCTCCTACTAATAAGGAGAAAGAAAGGTACAAGAGTACTATGCTGGGTTTATTAACCTTTGGACCGAATATGAATTTATTCACATGGGAAATGATCATTCAGAATGTTGTGTGAAGTATATGAAAGGAACATTTTGATAGAAGAAAGATTATGCACTTCTTAATGCATCTTAGACCTGAATTTGATGTTGTTAGATCTAATATCCTGAGTCAAGGAACACTTCCTGACTTGGATACTATTCTTGGGAAAATTCTAAGGGTTGAAACCAGATTTGCCACACAGACTACTTTGGATGGAAGAAAGGAGTCCAACATTGATTGTCTTTTTAGCAACAAAACCGAAAGGGAAGAAGGACTTCTCTAAATTACAATGCTATGAATGTAAGGAGTTCGGGCATGTTTCTCATTGCAAGTAAAAGAATACATGCACCTACTGTAAGCAGGTTGGCCATATTATCACTAAATGCCCCACTCAGCCTCAGAAAAGCAGTGGATCAAATAAGAAGAAAGGAAGCTACAAGGCTTATCAAACGGGTGTAGATGGATCAGATGCAGGATCCTCCATTATTTCTATGGCTGGCCAAAATGACACTTCAAGTAGCATGTCTATAGAATGAATTCGACAGCTCATGTCTTCTGTCATCTCTTTAGCCTTCTCTGCTATGGGCCTGTATGGTAAGTTTCCTTCCTACTGTCCCTCACTGAACCACCTGTGGTACATTGACTCAGGAGCCTTTAACCATATGACAGGGGCCACTCTTGGTCAATATCCTAAACATCATCTCCCCAATAAACACATTGTTACTGCGAATGGTGAGAAATTAGATTTACTTGGATGTGATGATTTGTATTTATCTACTTATAAGTCATCTCCATTTCATTTGTCCAAAACCTTATTTGTACCTAAGCTTACCACTAATTTAATTTTTGTTGGCCAACTTGAAGAGAAAGGTGACAATGTCTTATTTACTTTTAATGGTTGTTTCATATAGGGCTGACAAACTAGGGAGGTGAAGGGGAAAGGGCGTAGACTGGGAAGACTTTTTGCTTTAAAATTTGAGAAGAATAAAACTGTGCATGCTTCTACTTCATGTTTGATTTCTACTATTTCTAGTTTTGAATCTGTTAATTATAATAAAGATTGGCAATTGTGGTATAAACATCTGGGCCATCATTTCTCTAAGAAACTTGATCAGTTGTTTTCTTCTGGTAGTTTACCTGTTTCTAATATTTCTCTTAAGAATATGAATAAAGATTGCATTACTTGTGGCCTATATAAGAGTTACATTTTGCCTTTTCCTTTTCATTCTAAACATGCAATAGTTCCTTTTTATTTAATACATAGTGATGTTTGGTTATATCCAGTTGTCTCACAGATGGGTTTTAAATATTTTGTAACCTTTATTGATGACTGCACTCGTTTCACTTGGTTTATTTTCTTTGAAAGAAATCTGAAGTGTACACCATATTTCAGCACTTTCACACCTATGTTACCACTCAATTTGATGCTCAAATTTGTGTGCTAAGATCAAATTCACGAGGAGAGTATATTGATGGTGATTTCTAAAACTATTTAAAACAACATGGAATTCAAACCCAAAAGTCCGGTCCAAGCACCCCACAACAAAACGGGGTTGCAGAAAGGAAAAATGGGCATATCTTGAGTGTAGTCAGAACTCTTCTACAGGATTCCCACATACCCTCTTGGTTTTGGGTGGAGGCGACCAACACTGTTGTGTATTTCATAAATCATATTCCGTCATCAGTTTTGAATAACTCCTCTCCATTTCAATCCTTCTTCCACAAATCCCCAAACCTATCCATGCTCAGAGTATTTGGATGTGCTTGTTTTGTCCACCTTTCACCCAATGAACGAACAAAGTTAACTGCACAAGAAGCTTTGTGTGCCTTTATGGGGTTCAACTCTGAATATAAAGGGTATCTTTGCTATGACCCTTTGGTTCGTCATCTTCGAATTTCTTATAATGTAGTTTTTCTTGAAAGTGTGTCCTTTTTTGAACATAATGTGAAATTCCCAACTCTTTCTATTTCTTTGCTGCACAGTTTTGGATCTATAGGTACCTCAGATACTCCATTGTCACATCTGCAACAACTTCAAACCTACTTCAGGAAGCAGTAGCTTTCTTTAGTCTCCATCCCCCTTGCTCTGCCTCTAGTTGCTGATCCGGTCACTCTAGTTGCCTTAGTAAGTGTTGAAGACCTTTCTTCTGAACCTATTGCTCCTACTTTATGCTGTTCCCTAGAATTTCTCATCCACCTAACCGATATGGTTATTCTCTAGACCATAACTCATTTTCTGCCATTTTATCTACCACAGACATTTCCTGATTTTACCAGCAGGCTGTAGTAGAACCACATTGGAAAGATGTAATGGATTCTGAAATTCGAGCTCTTCTTGAGAATGACACCTGGGACCTGGTCAAAGCTCCACTTGAGACATCTCTCATAGGAAGTTGATGGATCTATTATGTGAAACTAAAATCTGATGGAAGCCTAGACAGATACAAAACTAGGCTTGTTGCACAGGGTTACAAATAGGAATATGGGATAGACTATGAGGAGACCTTTGCTCCTGTGGCTAAGATGACCACTATATGACTTTTGATGGTTGTGTCTGCAGTCAAACAGTAGACAATTCATCAGATGAATGTCAAGAAGGCTTTTCTCCATGGGGAGTTGAAAGAGATCGTCTACATGAAGCCTCCTCCGGGATATTGTACAGATCCGCAGCTTGATTGCCGTCTGAAGAAGTCACTTTATGGCTTGAAGCAAGCTCCTAGGGCCTAGTTTAAGAAGCTCAGATCTATCATCACTGATGCTGGCTTTATCTAGAGTTATTTTGATTACTCATTGTTCACCCTAAGGCGAAAGCAGGGAATAACGATATTACTCCTTTATGTTGATGATATACTCATTACAGGGGATGACATAGACGGAATTGATAGGCTACAACAGTTACACAGTGAGCCCTTTAAGATGAAGGACTTGGGGCCTTTGACATACCTTTTAGGCCTTGAAGTGAGCAGAAACTCTCGGGGCTACTTTTTCAATCAGTAGAAGTATGTGGTTGATCTTATTAAACTGGCAAATCTTAGCGATTCTATGGTTGTGGACACCCCATTAGAATTGAATCTGAAACTTAGCAAAGATGATGGTCCTCCTCTTGAAGATCCTACCCTTTATCGTCAGCTAGTGGGTAGCTTGATCTATCTCACCATGACTTGTGCAGATATATCTTATGTAGTTCAGATAGTAAGACAGTTTGTGCCTTCCCCAAGATAACCTCATTTATCTGTAGTTCATCAGATCATCAGATATGTATGAGGCACCCTGTCATACAGGATATTCTTTTCCTCCTCATCTCCTATTAATCTCATGGCCTAGGCAGATGCTGATTAGGCTGGATGCCCTAACACCTGACGATCCACTACTAGCTGGTGTGTTTTCTTAGGCAATTCTCTTATCTCATGGAAGTGCAAGAAGCAAGCTACTATGTCCAAATCTTCCACTAAAGCTGAATACAGGGTTATGTCCTCCGTGTGCAATGAGATCATATGGCTTCAGGCTCCTCTATTTGAAATACTTAATGATCCATCATCATCTGTCCCTTTGTATGCAGACAATATCAGTGCAATTAAAATTGCTTCCAACCCTGTCTTCCATGAGCGCACTAAACACATAGAAGTTGATTGCCATTTCATCTATGACCTTCTTCTTGGGGGTACCATATCTCTTCCTCATGTCTCCTCCGGGCTCCAACTAGTAGACTTGTTGACTAAAGCAATGACTTGAGCTCAACATCTATTTCTCATGGACAAACTGATACTTATTCCTAGGCATCAGTTTGAGGGGGAGTGTAGAGAACTGGGAAACTAGCTGTAGGTCTAATTTTGTACTTTTTCTTTTCCCTTGTTGTATAACTATTATTTATTCTCTTTCTTTTGTATATTAAGGGAAGATTTGTCCTTTTACCTTTTAATATAAATATAACTTTTAGGATGTCGACTGACACAAGGTGCCACACCCACCATTCAGTTGTGTTATCTCTCTCTCTTTCTCTCTCTCTATTTTTTTATCTAACTCTGACACTTATGTGAAATCATTATGGAGTCTCATGCCATAAAAATCAGGCCTAAGTTGGCCATGCATGCAATATCTTGAGTCGTGATCCTTTGAAGCAAATGGGCCTAAGGCCCATAATTAATAAGACTAAGTAAATTGTCACATGACAAGTTAAGTTGTCATGTGCTCTGGGTTGAATCTAGGTTTGGAAATGGGTATGGAGTAACCATCCCCTTAAGAGGATAAGGCTTATCTCTTAGTAGAGTATAGATCCAAATTATATTTGGATAATATCCTAATTTGATTAGGAGAAGTGCTCAATAAACAGATGAAAGAAGAAAATGGCGAACTAGACTAGAAGACCAGTCTTTCTTGTTCTCTCTTCTCTTTTTGTCTTCCAAGAAACCCTATCATGATCTAGGCTTTCAAGGACTAATAGAGATTAGTTTTCTTCTGATTTTTGCAAAAAATATTCAAAGGAATTTTGAGCTAACATTCCCTAGTTCGATCCAAGAAGTTTGGTTGTAGTTTTACTGAAAATTGTGTTGCTGAACCAACTTTACCTATAATCTGTGTTTGTGGTATCTGTATCAAGTTTAAATCTCCCTCTTTGTTTATCTGGTCAGGTTTAGTGCAAGACAAATATTCGATTCGCGGAAGGATTAGAAAATTTTTGAAATTTCGCCCAGCCATCTAGCATGGTTCAGTCATCCATATGATGGATCATATCCTTTCCAACACCTCCATCAAAAGCTTTATTAATTGTAAAGGATCATCTGGATTGTTATAAGAGAATATATTTATAATTGCTCTTTCCCACTCCGGTCCAAGAGTACTGACAATAACATTAACTGTGGCTTGAGAGGGTATGTATAAACCATATTCCCTTAACTGTAGTGCAAGCTACATTTTTTTAAAACAATGAAACTTAACCGGCTTGCCTTGGATGAACATTTTTTCATTAAATTCCTTTTTTAGCCTTTTGATCACTAAACGATAACTTTTGTGATGGTAAACTTTAGGCAATGGAGGCCTCATTCTAATTAAATAAAAAAGAATAGAATTGTTAAACAATAAGAGAATTAATAAATTGAATGTACAAATTATATAACTTAAGAAGACTATAACCTTTGGTACCAACAATAATTAAAATACTTGATTTTGCAAAATATCCTGAAAGCCCTCCTTATAAACAACATTCTGTGTAAAATCATGAGGTTCATCTTTTTTATTTTGTATTAATATTTTCAATCCAGATGGAAAGGTTGCATGAGATATAGCAACATATAGTTGTCCATGAGAGAATATAGGTCTTGATAAATAAACACCTATATGTTGCATTGTTTGGCCTTGGATCTTAGTAATACTCATAGTAAAAGCTAATCACAATGAAAATTGCAGTCTTTTTATCACAAATGGCCATTCTTTGTTAGTAGTTGAGAGAATAATTCTTGGAATAAATACAATATTCCCTGCATTAGTCCCTATAATAACTTTGGCTTCAATGACTCTATTTCCCATCTTTTCAACTACTAAGCGAGTTTCATTGCATAAGCCAATTGATTGATTTAAATTCCGTAATAGCAACACCGAGGCCACAATTTTCAATTGTAAGTGGTGTTTTGGAAGGCCAGGAAAATTAAGAAAATATAACAATTCTAGAGGATTAATGCCAACTTTATTATCATCACCTACAAGAACCAAAATATTGACACTTAGGACTCTAGAAGATTGCATGCAGAAGCTTCATGAAATTGGATGGACAGCCAGAACTCTATACTTTGAGGCTTCTATTATCTTCATGAAAAACTCGAAAGCTAGGAAGGAGTGGATCCGTTGGTGTGGAACATGTGACACACTCAACGAGGAGGAAGTGAAAGGTGGATAGCATTGTGGGCTAGGAGGATGACTTGACATAGTTTTTGGACATTTTTTGGATATTTTGGATACTTAGGGGTGGACATATTTTGGATACTTATGGGTGGACATATGCAATATGTTTTTTTTTTTTGGATATTTCTTATATGTATAGATGATATTATTTTATGACACTCGATGACTTGACATAGTTGATATTTTCATATTTCTCTTTGCCATGCTTGAATATTTGCTTTTAGATTAATCTCAATGTAGAATGATGTCTATTAGTTTTTGTGTGGAACATGTGACACACTCAACGAGGAGGAGGTGAAAGGTGGATAGCATTGTGGGCTAGGAGGATGAACATCTCGTAGGATGACTTGACATAGTTTTTGGATATTTTGCATACTTATGGGTGGACATATTTTGGATACTTATGGGTGGATATATTTTTGGATACTTATGAGTGGACATATGCAATATGTTTTTTTTTTTTTGGATATTTTTGATATGTATAGATGATATTATTTTATGACACTTGATGACTTGACATAGTTGATATTTTCATATTTCTCTTTGTCATGCTTGAATATTTGCTTTTAGATTAATCTCAATGTAGAATGATGTCTATCAGGTAACCAATAAATATGTTGACACCTAGGATGAAGAGGTTGGGTATAATTATCCTCCTATATTGGTATATAAAAAAAATTTACGGAGGTGTATTCCAAGGATGCTAGATTGTGAATCTTCACTACCCAGTTATATGTATACATAAGAACTATTAAATGGAAATGATACCCAAACCATTGAGGTTATGAGGATGCTTGTTAAAGCATATGTACGGATATGTGGCCATTTTCGAAATCACGGATGGTTACATGATAGTTGATACATATCAGTGGAGGAGAAGATGGCTATGTTTCTCTTGTGTTTAAGCCATAATGAAAGGTTCTCCATTTTGAAGAAACGGTTTCAGCACTCCACTCAAACAGTGCATAGATACTTTCATCAAGTGTTGGCTGCTATGATGGAATTTGCACGAGAGATGATTTGCCCAATTATATTTGACCCAAACCCAAACTACCCAGGGCACCACAAACGACATCGACAAATATTCAAGGTAGCTAATTGAGAATGTCACATAGGTTTCATAAATTTTATTATAGGGGTTGAGCTCAAAATGAGTTTTATTTGTTTGTTTTCATTTGTTGTTGAAAATGTAGAGGAAGTAGAGATAGAAGAGCATGACGAGGGAGAGACACCTCATGGGCAAGATGATGCACAATTTATGGCCTCATTGCGAGAGGAAATTGCACAAGAATTAGTAGATAGGAACATGCATTAAAGTATATAATTTTAATCATAGTTGTGTATTATTTTATTACTAGAACTGCTTTGTTTGTAGTGAACTGTATAGTTATGTATGTGAACAAACTTTTTTTTTTATGTAGGGAAAATGGTTATTAGGTGTTCCTCCAATAATGTGTGCATGTGGGACTGGATATATGGAACTTTACAAGGCTGGAACAAATGAAAATAGGGGAAGAGTATAAAGCATACACACTCCTTTTATTGGGTCGATGAACTGATTGTCGACCTAGTGACAGAGCTTAAGGAGTTCAATCAACCCACTTCATGGCTGGTAGAAAATCCGAATATCGCAACCGCCCGAAGAAGAGATGGCACTTGGATGTAGCGTGCATCTCTTATATAAAATGTCATCCAGTCTATTATCATTGTTGTTTTAAGTTTTTTTTATTATTGTTGTTGCGGTTGCGTAGGGTAGTGATGGGACATATTTACAAATGACAATGATTAGGATAATTATATGTATGACGTATGGGCATGTAGATCATGACCATCACTTTATTATGTGTAAACTTATGTTTTGTAGTAAATGTTATGTAACTTTTAAATTTTTTATCATTTTTTATTTGTATTTGTCGTTGAAGATTTTTAATTAATTATAAAATATTATTTTTAAATTTTAATAATTTATTTTAAATCCTTTAATTTCTTATATTCTTTAATTAAATTAATTATTAAATACCTTAATTTTTTATTAATTAATTATGTTAGTAACCATTAATTTTTATTGATTACTTTGATTTTTATTAAATTTTAATCATTTTATTATTTTTAATAGTTATTAATTATTTTTCTTAATTTAATTAATTAATTATTATGTATTTACTTATTTTTTATTCGTGATACTATTAATTGTTAATTAGTAACCATTAATTTTTATTAAATTTTAATCATTTTATTATTTTTAATAGTGAGTAATTATTTTTTATTAATTTAATTATGTTATTTATTAATTATTAATTATTTTTTAATAATTATCAGAAATTAGTATGTATTCAATTATTTTTTATTTGTGTTAGTTCAATATTGTTAATTATTAATTAGTTACCACTAATTTTTATTGATTATTTTAATTTTTATTAAATTTTAATCATTTTATTATTTTTAATAGTGAGTAATTTTTTTATTAATTTAATTATGTTATTTATTATTTATTAATTATTTTGAATAATTATTATCAATTTTTATGTATTCAAATATTTTTTATTCATGTTAGTTCAATATTATTAATTATTAATTAGTTACCACTAATTTTTATTGATTATTTCAATTGTTATTAAATTTTAATCATTTTGTTATTTTGTATAGTGATTAATTATTTTTATCTATCCTTAAAATGTGGATATATTGTACCATTAAGAAACTTAACTCCTCTATTTTTGTTGTTAGTAAGAAATCTCTAAGGAATTTAAATCCAATATGGCTCTCTCACTTTAAAAATTAGAATTTAGAAGATTGCTTTTCATTTCAATTTCAACCAGTTTTTCACAATTTCTTATTTAACCCATATTTGTTACAACTGTTGTCGTTGATCCAGATAGTCGTACTGTTTAGTTTGGAAACCGTCTAGGCAACCGGTTCCATTTCTCCCATGACTCGTTCTTATGTCAAAAAATGTTGATTTGGTTAGCATAGGCGGTCAAACCGTCGACTTATTTGACTCGGGCAACGGTTTTGACTATTTTTCATTTTAATTATTTTTTTATTATTTTAAATCATGTTGGGCCATCCGTTTGGACCTGATGGTCGAATTGCTGACCTGGAAACCGGTGGCCAAAATGGTTCTGGTTCTAGGTTGGTTTTAAAACATTGATGGGAAGACTAGTTCTGTCAACTAACTATGAAAGTTTGGTATCTGATTTGGCTTTGAATCTGATTATCCCAGATTTGGATGTTAGAAGTTACATCATTTTTTTTTTCCTTGAGAAAGCAGTTGCATCCAATTAAAAAATTAAAAAATCAGATCAGATGTGGATTTAACCCCCATCTAGTCTAGTTTGAAATTGAGTTTGATAAAAAATTATTATTTTATATTATCTATTACAAATGTTATATTATTTATATTATATAATTTATATATTTTTATAATATTTATGAAAAATATAAAAAATTAAGAGACCAAAGAACCGAACCAATTAACTGATTGGTTTTAGTTCAAGGTTTTTAAAAACCGATAATACTAGTTTGGCTTCAAAACATAGCTAATATGAGCGCCTCTACCCAACCCTGATGCTAACGGGGTTTAATCTAAAGTCTCCAAAATTTCTATTATAGAATAGAGGGTTGCATTACGAGTTGTTTGTAACTTTGTATAATAGAAGAGAGGTGTGGGAACAAGGAATAAGATAAAAGATGAAATTGCTACATCAATCAAAGATATTCGCCACCAATTGCAACAAATGTAACTGGCTAAACAAAAATCAATGTATACATAACACATTATGTGATCATGTAGTTATGGAGATAAACCCACATCAAAGCTAATCTTGTACTAAAAACTAAAACGCATAAGAAACCACTAAGCTTCATCATCCAAACTTCATCAGCAACTATGATGCCTCATTTGGAAGTTCTTGGCTGGTAGTAGCGAAGACTTAGCGATCAAATACCATTAACACGTTGCGTGTTATGCGACTGTGATGCACATTCTTTCACATATTTTACTGTGTCTTCTTTCTTTTTTCGGTAAAACTATTACTATGAATGAAAAGATGGAAAAGACTATTTTACTCTTCATTTTTCTTTAAATTTTCGAAAGAAAACATTTCTTCAAAACAACTCCCATTCAAAGCCCGAATCTTACTATCAATTTTGTTTCTGGATTTGTTCAATTGGGAATCACCGGTCAATAATGGGAACCAATAGGAAATAATAGAAGAATTGGAGAGTGATAGAGAGGGAGAGGGTTAGGGAATGAGACTAATTACAAAGAGAAATATGAGGAAATTGTCTTTGTTTATCAAGACTAAGAAAAATAAATAAATAAATAAATAAAAGGAAAGAAAAAAATGAAGAATTTGAGCGCATGCAGATGATAGATGCTTGATGTTCAAGATGCATGGAGAAAAAAGTGGGTCTGACAAATTGTTGACAGTTTTTTTTTTTTTTGAAGATAATTAATGGCTAATTTTATTAAGAATGCTCAGAATCTCAAATACAACCCATGAGAGTACAATCAGCAATAAAAGTCAAAAAATAAAAATAAAAATAAAAAGATAAACCCAAACCGAAATACTGATAAAAAGAAACAAATCCTACATAACATACCAATCTTATAGAAAGAAACATGCAACAAACACAAGGAACTGTAAGAGATAGATTGTTGACAGTTTTGTAACTGACTTGACAAGTATGTTTTTGCAAAGAATTCAAGGTTTGGGGACAGATCAAGGACCCAATTGTAAGAGAATGGTTGGGGTGGATTAACATTTTTAATATGCTTTTGACAAATTCTATTGCATTATTAGTGGTTTTAGGAATTAGTTTTAATGGGTGGCTCTTGAAAGAATGGGTCCTTTTTCAAAAGTTTGAGATGCTCCTAATTTTTCCAAAATCGAGGGATGAAATTACTTATGAGATGCTCCTAATTTTAGAGGGAGAGTTAATTTTGAGAGACCTAATTGTACATGCGGCAGAATAGTTGAGCCTTCTTTATTGATTGGTAACAATATCAGAATATTTTCTTATGAGAAAAAAAGGATTATAGTATAATATCATGAGTGATCCACGATGGGAGAAGAAACTGAGATTGCGTTAAAAGGAATGCCTTCAGCTTCCATATTTTGAAAAAGGGAATTGTGGTTGTTGGTGATGATTAGAGCTCTATAAAGATGTTTTGCGTGGAATGATGTTTTGAAAATTTGAAGAATATTGAAGGATAAAATAGATATTTTCAATCACAAAAGAGTAAAATTGGGATTTAGAAAAATTATACAAGTCACGTGGCATCACATTCTAGCCGATTGTAATGGCATATTAACAATATGGGAGGATCTTATCCATGGTTAGAAAATTTAAGGGTACTTTAAGTAATTTTTCAAACAGTATGTTAGGTTTTAGTTTATGTGCTAAAACATAAGGATAATTTAAGTAATTTATCCTTCTTTTTCTTTCCTACCTATTTAAAACCCGATGATGCGTGATCTAGTCGCTCCTTGCTGGACGGCAGCTCGGACGTCAGTCTTCTACGTGACTAGTCGAACTGCAAGAGTGTTGTAGGTGAGTTAGTTTTCTTGTAAGTATGAGAGTATGAGAGTTTAATCGTACCTCACAAGGATGATGGTGGTCCCTTTATATAGGTGAGCTTCCGTGGGCCTCATGAAACACATTCAAGATCACCAGCCCGCGTAACTAGGAGTCCGTTTCACACTCGGAGATAGACTTCATGTGAGCTGATAAGGCTTATCGAGTCCATCCGATTCAGGTGGGACAAGGATAAGGCTCGTTGATGTGCGATGTGATCGCAAGGATGTCGAAGACAGTTGACTCCCTTTTAGAAGAACGCTACATGGCACCTTAACAGGTTAGGACACGACAAGCTGCTCGGACCTCAGTCTTAGCCAACGTACCTAATGTGCCCAAGCTGACCAGGCCTGTTGAGGTGTTTGGAAATGTTGAGATGTCATCTAATCAATAGGTCTCTCCACGTGTCCGCATGCTAACGGGTCGAGCCAAATTACCCCTCATCAAAACCCATTAGTTACTTGCCACTGGAAAAAAGGGAAATGTTTGTTCAGTCTCATTTTTCTACTCAAAATCCTACTTATATCCCTTTCTCGTCCCTTTGATCCAGATCTATTATCAGCAATCAGTGCTTTCAGTTCTCTAGTCTTAACCTTCCCAACTATGTCCAAGATCTTAAAGTATTTGGGTAGAGAAGACTTTCTTTTAAAATGATCTTGAATTCAAAGCTCTCGAATCCATTAGAAGTCATTTCCTTGGGTTCTAAAGATACGGATTTGGATCAAAAGATACTTCCGTAAGAGGTTTGAGATTCTCGACAAGGAGGATTTGAGTAAGTAATTTACATTTAATTAAGGGTAAAAGACTAAAACCTCCCCTGAGGTTTGTGATAAATACTTGTACCTCGCCTCTAATATTTTATAGAACTTAAAACTCCCGTGTTAAAAGAATATGCCTTTATATTTGGTAGAATCCATTAAAAGACATTTTTATTCTCCATCACTCTTTAAATTTTCAAATAAAACCACATAAACCATAAAACTCAGGGAAGAAATAAGACAGGATGCCTTGCGAAATTCTCCCTTGCAAGTTATCCACCATTCTCTACAATTCCTACTTAATTTCCAAATGACAGTCATTTTGAAGTCACCTCTCCCGAAAAGAAACAAACTTGTAAGTTTTAATTAATTACAAACAATACAAGAGCAGTCTTGATTTTCAACTTCCGAGGTTTGAACGCCTACTCATTTACTTAATGGAGGAAGCTCTCAAACCATCGAATGAAAACTCAACAGATTTTTAAAACTGGAGAGAAAGTAAATCCACTACTTCTTGATAACTCATCGGTTATGAAGTGAATTAGCAATGCTTGTGGTTATTTTATTCCATTTCGCAGAGGCATCATGACCCATCTTTCTTCCAAAACCATATCTATAGAATCTCCTGTAGTTGAAGCTAGTATAGATGTTTTTTCCTACATATCATGACTCATTAGGAAAACAAAGATCATCACTAATAAACTAATTTAAAAGAAAACACAACACAAATATTGAATAAGGAATAATGGAAAGGGATTTTTCTAGTCATACGAGACAACCAAATTACATTAGGGTTTCAGTTTTGGGTAAGGGAAAAATTGGATTTTTATAAAATTTTACCTGTGCATGATATCATGTGCAAGTGGATCACCCAATAAGAGAGGTCTTAGTCCAATTTCTAAACTGAGGGGAGGTTTCAGTATTTATGAGAAATGTGAATGGAGGCTTAAGTCTTTAACCCTTTAATTAATCATCAACTTTTGCAGATTTTTTTATTCAAATTTGAACTTGTGATTCTTTGTTTTTATTTGTTGAAATTGGATTGCGAAGTCCTATGGCAATTGTTGGTCGAGCAGTCAAGGAATCCATGGTTTCTGTCATCTTGGAGAACCCTCACTACAAGAAAAATGGTCGCATGTTAGCAGCCCTCTCCTTCTCCCATTCCCCCTTCTCTCTTCTCTCCTTAAACCTCTCTCCTTTCTCCCTTACCCCTTCCTAGCCCTTCCATGTAGTCACATGGCAGTCCTCTCTTCTACACTAGAGTGTCACTCTAAAATCTCTATCTCATGTTTTCAATCACTTAGCCAGTCCCCTTCTAAAATTTCTCCTAAACTATCTCTCCACCTAAAATTCTTCCTAAAATACGTCTTAATCTATATTGCCACATGGCAGCCCTCTCTTCTTCAGAGTTCCACTCCAACTCTCTCTCTCTCTCTAAAACACCTCTTAATCTATATTATAAGCCATCTAAAAACCAAAAACGTGGGTAAATTAATTAATTAAATTAATATTGATAGTTAAATTAATTTATGAACTATTTTTTTATATTTTCAATAATTGTTGATTTTATTGAATATTATTTAGTAAATATCAACACCTAAACTATAATTTTTTGTAATTTTGGTAAATCGAAAAACTTAGTTACTAAGAATACTTGCTGAAAATTACTGATTTTGGTAATTTAATTTCAGAATTTTTTGAAAATTAATTAATGAAATCAATAATTATTAAACAATTAATAATTATTAAAATATTAATAAATACAAATTTAATAATTAAAAAATATCAGTAATTTTTAGCAATAAGTAGTTGTTGATATTTTTTGTAAGTTTGGTCAATATATTTATATTTATTGATATTATCAAACAATAATTAAAAATTTTTAGTGGAAAATTAATTTCAATAAATATAAATTTATTTTTTTTTATATTTTCAGTAATTTTGATATTTACTATAATTTTTTAGCAATAGTTAGTGATTTTGTTAATTTAGTGAAACTTAAATTATAAAACTTCCGATTTTTCAAATAGATAATTGGAATATTTTAATAATTTCCACAAGCATTGGATACTACATTTATAATTACCATAATTAATGGAATTATATTTATGGGTTTGAGGGGTGTTATAGGTTTAGGAGATGACCCCGAGGGTAGGAATGGCAATGTGCAGGTTCAAGGCGGGGATCATACTCCCCATCCCGACCTCGAGTTTTAAATTAATCCCTATCAAAAAATTTAGTTTGCTTCCCCG
Source organism: Nelumbo nucifera (assembly GCF_055504915.1). Taxonomy (NCBI): domain Eukaryota; kingdom Viridiplantae; phylum Streptophyta; class Magnoliopsida; order Proteales; family Nelumbonaceae; genus Nelumbo; species Nelumbo nucifera. Next base: position 97,704,016 of record NC_142649.1, read on the forward strand.
GTCCTCGATAGAGAGGGCTTCCCCATCGGGAACCTAAATCCCTGATTTTTTTAATTAAAAGTTTATTTTTAGAAAGGTATTTATTTAAAATAAAGGAAAAATTAGAATATAAATAATATTTTAAATATATTTTGATATATGATATAAAAAATATTATAAATAACATAAATAATATTATATATTTAATATAATATATATATACACATATATTTAATATATATAATTGGGGTTGGGGGCGAGGTGTGGACTTCACTCCGTGTCCCCAATCAGGTATTCCTATTAATTCAATTCCCACCCTATCCCCGCTAAGGCAGTCTCCATCCCATCCCTGCCTAATCGGGGAGGCCGGGTACTTGGTAGGGATGGAGAAAATTGCCATCCCTACCCTCAAGTTGTGTAGCTCCATAGAACAATAAGTTTTAAGTCTAATTTCATGCATCACACAGGGCCCGCTAGTATATCTATACTACATTATAAAGTGACTATATTCTACATCAGCACCCTCTCCTTCTCCCATTCTCTATTATCTTCTCTCTTCTTACTCCCTTACCCCTTTCTATCTCTCTCATTCACTCTCTTTCTTTCTTCCCCTTCCACTATAAGGTCCACCCATTAAGCAACGTGTGAAGGCTCCAAGTACGTCTAATAAACACAAATCCCGTTGTAGTTGGAAACTTTTCAAAACAGCTACGTATCGATAGAGAATTTACGCCATATGGTTTTCTTCTACGTATAGACTTGTTTCCTCCCTCTACCTAAACTAGCCAACCGAGATGTCTAAGACTCTTCTCTTCTTCCCTTTCCTCTACCGAAACAAACCCAAATTAACGTGAAATTCAGTTTCTCTGTAACCCAGTTTAATGTAGAAACATTTTTTCCACCCAAGCGAATCCAGTTTGACCGGTGAGATTGATTATGGACATTCAGAATTTGAAGCGTTGTGGAGATTGATCGTTGAGATTCAGAGCTTGAAGCTTGACTCATCTTGATCGTAGAGACTCAAAGAACAGAGGTAGAGCACCGATTTATTCCACATTGCCTCTCAGGTATGTTTTCCAACGATTGAATTCTTATATATGCATGATTCACCGAGTTCTTTTGATCATTTTCTAACCTGAAAAATCCTAAAACGTAATAGCAGGCCACCGAGTGGAAGACCTATTAATCGCCGCCGGATGAAATAGTTCTTTCACTGTGCACAGAGATGGAGCTCCAACATTTTCCACAATTTATAACTTGAAATACTCAAATCTAGTGGGCCACCAAGTTGATCATTTCGTAACCGGAAATCCTCAAATATAATAGCTTCCAGTCATTTGAGGATTTCAAGTTGAACAGACAGAGCACCTACTTCCTCACGACCATTGAGTTAAATCACCATTTCAATCGGTTTTCCATAAGTAATGGCTGCTCACATTGTTCCAGCAAACGAGCACCTTTTCCGCTATCAAAAACATCCCAAAATGGGCCCCTGTTTCACTACTATGGTTGCTATTGTCGAGCGACCACTGTAGCAAAAACCGGGTCAAGAAGAAGATCAAATGTAATTAATCACCTTAATTAATTTTTCGTTAATTATTAGTTATTAGTTATTTAATTTTTGTGTAATTAAAACAAACAATTTCGGGAAATCGATTTTAGAAAATTAATAATTATTAGTTCTTTAAAATATCTGATAATTTCGTTAAAATTGTAATTAACTACATGAAATGATCTTCCTTTAATTTTGGGGAAAATAGTTTGCCTTAATTAAAACCAATAATAATTATTAGTTATTTGATTTTGGTGTAGGGAAAACAAATCATTTCAGTTATTTGATAATATCAAGAAATCAATTCTACAAAATTAAAAATTAAATCAACAATTAGTTTAATTTATTGTTATTTAATTTTTCATTTGTGTAAAATGATCAAAAATTAGTGTAATGTATTACAATTTTGGACATTGAAATCAAAATGTAGTAATGCATTAAGATAAATTAGTATAACATTGGAAAATGAAATTATTAACTAACATATATTTGAAAATAAAAGATAAATTAGTGTAATTTTGTAAATAAACTATTTAATAAGAAAATGGACTGTTTATAGGAATTTAAGAATTAATTTCGACAATTTGTCAAAATTACACATATAATAAATTTCCACAATTTTCATAAAATTACATTTTGGAAAATTATAGATAATTTAGTGTACTTTTGGAAAATTTCTTCAAAAGATAAATTAAGGATACATTAGGATTGGAAAAGGGAATTACTAATTAAGTTATATTGGAAAAGGATTGTGATGTGGGGCTAGCCAGGCCCAGCCCATTATAGGGTTAGAGGCCCGACCCACTAACGCCTGACAGTGCCAGCCACAGCAAAGGGGAGCCCTGTTGCCTTCGTATGGAGCCAACCGCAGAGCAGTTAGGCGTACTCGCAAGGACTTGTCGCCTGACTTCCTACGACTCTCATCTGGTGTATTCATCTCAACCTTCCTCCGGCTCGCTCAAGTATAAATATGAGGTAACTCTCCCTTGACAAGGGATCCAGATCCCAGAATCTTGATCCAACTTCCGCATTTACTTCCAGTGCCTTGAATTAAATTCTTCCACCTACCTTGCTTCATTTGCATTTACTCCTAGAGATCCAGTGCATCCGAGGACTACCACCGAGACCTCGTCTAGACCTTCCCCCACCTTACACCTCGTACTAACTTGAGCATCAGAGCCTCCGCCTTGGGTCTCGACCCGAGGCCTCTGACATCTCTTGTTTTGCAGTACCTCGGATCTCCAGGAACCTCGTCATCAAGCCGACGACCTGAAGTCCTCGGCTTCTACTGTACTCAGAAGGGAGCATCTCCCCCCCGCGTACAGTCCTCAACCTCAGCTTACCCTTCTGAATCCTCAAAGCCTTCGGCCTGCCTTCAGAACTTGGGAGCGAATTTACATTGTTGCTCTCGGCTAATCCGGGCAACAACAATTGGCGCTGTCTGTGGGAATCGAACCCACGACCCCCTCGTCACGACATCCCTGGTAGGACGCTCACCTGGGGCCACCTTCTTCGACGGCTGTCCTCGGAGGGCCTCCTCGGCAGGCCTCTTCTTACCCGCCACAGCCCCCTTGGCGGGCTCCTTTGCGGCTTCCTTAAGCTTTAGGGCCCCCTCAGTTGACCCCTCGCTTGGGTGGGAACCTGTTTGGATGTCCCCTTAGTTGGAACTTGAGGAATAGTCCCCTTAGCCAGGACCTGCGAAGGGGCCCCCTTGGCAGGGACCTTTGGAAGCACCCCCTTGGCGGGGACCTGTTGTGAAGATGCCCCCTTGGTGAGGGCAGGAACCCGCTCGTCCCTTTGAGGCGTCTGGGAGACCGCCTTCTGGTTTGCCCGCCCCTTCTGCATGGCACGAGCACGCTTTATCAACATCTGCTTCGTATCCATCGGCGCCTCTACAAGCAAAAGAAAGCAGATGAGTACCGTAGAATGAGGACGAGGAAAACATGTTAAGAAACTGTAGGGTCTCTCCTACCAAGGGGGGTAGGGCTAATCCCAGTGAACACTAGGGAAATTTCCTCTTCCACCAACGGCTTTGCCTAGATTGTCCCCATCACAAGCAAATGAGCCACAACGGCAACCTCCTCGTCCCAGAGCAGAGGGGGACATCTCTCTACAACTACACAGACCTTTCCCCACTTCGACCTGAACCTCCAGCCTTCGGGGCAGGAAACATAAAATAATTTATCCTTCCAGCCATGGACGGACGAAGGGTTGTACATCGGCTTCCCTCTCCGGGGATGGAAGTAGTACATGTTGGCCTCGGAAGCGTGCTTCCTCGGAACGAAACATCTTTGACGTCAACTCTGTTAGACAGTGTATGCCCTTAGCTGAATCAGCATGATGTACATTATGACATTTATTGTAAATGAATAAATTACATATTTGATTCATGTTATTATAGTGTGTTTCTGCATAATACTTTTAAACTGGACACATATGAGACTCGTGTTAGTTTAGAATCTTCAAAGCTGTTGGATAGATTTGGGGAGATTTATCTTGCCAAGGCTGACACTGGTGTACTGCCAAGTTGGTTAGGGTGGCTTGTCTCAGTTGCTAGGGTGAGACTTGAGGTACATGTAGTGTGGGTTTTCTTGAAACCCTGAACTGGACCAAAATTCCAGTATTGCCCTGGACCTTGGAGATAGATGGGCAAAACTGGAATGTTACACAGGACCCCTAGACTCAATTATGATATTGCACTAGGTGTCAGATTGGGTTGTCTTTGATATGCCAACCAGTGAGATCCTAAGAGGGGGTCAAAACCTAGGTATGTTGGGACAGTCCGAGAATTCATCTGAGTGGGTGATCATAGTGACATGATCAGCCCCTTTGTCGAACAAAGTGAATAATCGAGGATGCACTCTCTCTGATGGAAACCTAAACTTTCGGTAATTGATTTCAAACATTGAAATTTGTTTTTGAAAAATATATTTATATAGAGTTATACATACACACACACATATATATACATATTATATATATATATATATATATATTTATATATTATTGTTTCAAAATGTTTGCAAAATGTTTTAATTCCTAGGATCCATGTGAGTAGAGAGTGCAGCACTGTACCTTGCAGCCGAGGGAGAGGTCCTCTCTTGTCGGGCAGTGCTTGATCATTATGGGTTGAGAGGTTATGTGTAAGATGGCTAGACCCAATGACCATTTAATGTAAATCTTGGGCCCATTAAGAGGCCTTAGTGATGGACTCAGGGGTTCACTGCATTCAACAGTGAATTCGGCCAGGCCTTGTAATAGAGGCTAGGCTGAACCCATGTGGCTGATGTGTAGATCAATGATAGGCTTCCACACCATACAAAGAGAGTCATGCTAGCTAGCATTAAAGAGGAAATGAGCCCGAAAGCTTGATGGGTCTAAAGAGTCCAGATCCAAATAAGGATTTGGATCAAAGGAACTTCTTATTTGATTAGGAAGGCTGATCTTTATTTGCAGATGAGATAAGGGATTATCCTTATCACTTAAAGAGTCCAAATCCAAATAAAAGATTTGGATTAGGAAACTCCTAATGGGATTAGGAAATTTTCTCTTTAAGGCTATAAATAAGAGAGCAGGACGAACCTCTAAAGACACATTCCTTGAATACAGAGATAAGACAACACAGTTAGACTACCCTTGCCTTCTGCTCTTTTTCTTCCCGCTCTACTGCCCCACCCTGTTCGATCTCCTGTTCTTGGATTGGATCAAGATTCGATCTTGATATTGTTTCTTGCTAGAAGAAACAATTTAGAAGCTGTGCTCACTATTCCATTCAATTCTTGCTGAAGAATCACTAGTTCTTGGTGAAGAATTACCTACTGATCCTGCCTCATCCTAAGCTATGTCATTTTCAGTGGAGGGAGGATTTGGTACACTCTTTGGACGTTAACACCTACGTTGGGAGGAACATTCTTGCATGGATTCCGTATCGGGTATATCCCTCCCATGATTTGGTTTTAGATTTGGTCCGGTTTGGTTACAAGAATGAACCTTGAAAATGCAGTTTTCTAAACTGGGAATAGGATTCCCGGATGGGAGCAAAGAAATTTTTGAAATTTCGCCCAACCTTACTGCAGGGTTTGGCCATCCATATGATGGATCTCCCATCCCTTTAAACTCAACATCCCAAATCCGAGCCCACAGCAGCATAGCTATCATGGTCCTAAGGGCGTTGGGGACGAGCTGGCTGATAGTGATACTGTACCACTCCAGCAACTCAAAGATCAAAGGATGGGAGGGAACTTAAGGCTAGACTCCAAAAAATGCTGGTGCAAACAGATTTCCATCTCGTCGGGGATCCACGGCCGCTCACTAATTCCAGGAACCCTAAGTGTGTATGATCGAGGTATGTGGAACCTCTTGGCTAAGGACTTAACCTGGAGGAGAACTCTAGAGATGAAGTTGGCATATTTGTTTTTCTTCTCTCTAGGGTTTCTGAGATCCTATCTCAAATTGCAGGAGGATTTTTCTGCTAAACCCTTGGTTCAAATTCTTGTAATTCAAGATTAGGGTTTCTCCTCTTTCTTAGTGATTAAGAAACCTCCTAATCCTATTAGGAGTTATCCTAATCCAAATATATATTTGGATAGGGAATTATCTTAATCCTATCTACAGATTAGGTCAGCCCACTCCTGATCTTATCAGGATGTTACCAGATTCAAATCTTTATTTGAATTTGGTCTCCAAGAATGGATAGGGTCAAGACCCAATCCTTTGGCTTGCCCTAATCTCAGATCCGCCCTTCTAAGTGGGTAATTAAATCAGCCAGTTTGAAATGGGTTTTAGGCCCAATATGTATTAAGTGCTCAATAGGCTTCCAAACTGCTGCCCAATTGGCCTTCTTTGTATGGCGTGGGACCTAAGCATTGATCTACACATCAGCCACATGGGTTTGGCCCAGCCTTTGTTATAAGGCCTAGCCGAATTCACTGGAGAGCATAGTGAACTCCTTGAGCCCATCACATTGACTCTATGGGCCCAACACTTACACTAAGTGGTCCTTGGGTCAAGCCATCTTATAAAAACCCAGGGACTATGGGCAGATGCAAGATTAGCCCATCAGGTATAACCCTAAATGGCCTTACGCTTAACCTCTCAGCCCATAATGATCCAACATTGCCTGACAAAAGAGGACTTCTCCCTCGGCTGCAAGGAATAGTGTTGCACTCTCTGCTCATATGGATCCCGGGAATTAAAACCATTTGCAAACATTTTGAAACCGTATATATCTATATATCTTATATATAAATTTTGCAAAAAAAAATTCCAACGATTGAAATCATCTACCGGCTGTTTGGTTTCCATCAGAGAGAGTGCATCCCCGATCATTACCTTTGTCTGAAAAAGGGGCTGATCCTGTCACTATGATCACCCACTCAGATGAATTCTCAAATTGTCCCAACATACCCAGATTTTGATCCCCTCTAAGGATCTCACTGATTGGCATATCAAAGACAGCCCAAGCTGACACCTAGTGTAGTATCATAATCGAGTCTAGGGGTCAGGTGTAACTTTCCAGTTTTTCCCATCAATCACCAAGGTCCAGGGCAATACTAGAAATCTGGTCCGGTTCAAAGATTCAAGTAATCCTACACTGCATGTGCTTTGGGTCTCACACTAACAGCTGAGACAGGCCACCCCTACACTTGGCAGCACACTAGTGTCAGCCTTGACAGGATAAATCTCCCCAGACTTATCCAATGGCTATGAACATTCTAAACTAACACAAGTCTCATTAAGTGTCCAGTTTAAGGGTCTTACACAGAAACATACCACACAACATGAATCAAACATGCACTTTTTCATTTACACTAAATGTCAAAAGTACATCAAAACTAATTGGAGTTAAGGGCATACAAAACTATCTAACATGTACAACATCCTTTGGGCCTATCGAACGACACCTTGGACTGCCACAGGTGAGACCCCGTTCAACTTGACATATGAGATCGAGGTTGTCATCCCAATAAAGGTCAACCAATTGATGCATTGAATTAAGGCGTACAATGAGGCCAAGAATGACGAAGAGTTGAGAAACAATTTGGACTTGTTGGAAGGCGTCCGAGAGTAGGCTCAGGTCAGGGTTACAGCCTATCAGCAAAGGGTCACCATATACTACAACTCTTGGATGAGAGAGTAGCACTTCCAAGGTGACCTCATCCTCAGAAAAGTCATGGTGCTTGAGCCCGGCATTGGAAAACTTATCCTTAATTGGTAAGGGCCCTATAGAATTAGGCAAGTGGTCGGTCCCGACACCTTTCTGCTGGAGTACTTGAGTGGAAGACCGTTACTTTGTACTTGGAACTCCGAGAACCTCCGAATTTACTAGTAATGATGTAATCTCACTTGTGAAAGCTTTATCAATGAAATGTGCAAAGTTCCTTCCATCTCGACTTAAATCTTTAGTGTAAACGTTCTTGCACCATCTGATTGCCAGGACCCCTCGGCCACACGACTAGTCATAGCACACAACCTTCTCTAAGGTTATACGCTCAAATTAGATGACAACCAAGGCGTACGACTCTTGAAGAGTCCTACGCCTACTCACCTTTTAACTAAGGCAAAGAACTTATGGAACCTCGGCCACGGTAATGGCCCACGACATTGGCCCACTGCCTAAGGCAATCTAAGATAAACAAACACACTAAACGAGTAACACTACTTTGCTAAGGTAAATGCACTCCATGACCTCGGCTGCGTGCGAGTTAATTCTTGTAGTCCCTAAGGAAGGCTAAGGCATGCACCTTCCTTTCCTTTCACTAAGGTAAAGACCCCGAGTCCTCGGTGGTAGAGCTCAGCCTTGGCCTAACAGCCTTAACGAGAAAGAAGAATAGGCCAGGTAAGCTAAGGCAATCACCTCCCTTTCCCTCTCGCCAAGGAATGGTGCCCGAGTCCTTGGCAGCAAGAATCGGCTTCGGCCTAACTATCTTATCAAGAAATCCTAAAGCAAGTGGCTAAGCAAGAAGAAGACAAGTTTTTGCAACTCGTGCCTCATCGAAGGGGGGCATCGACCCCTTACATAAAAAAGAAAAGAGCAGAAAGATAGAAAAAGAAAGAAACGACACAAACTTTGCAAGAAACTTGATGTATTTCTATTAACATTCATCTGAATTTTGCACTTTACAAAAAATTGCCTTGGATGGGGGAGGCCAAGCCCCTTACAAAAAGTCAGCAAAACAAAAAGCAAAACAAGAGTTGTACAAGGAGGATAGACAAAAAACTATTCAGAAGAGGTTCCTACCCTATGTGAAGCAACTTCAAGACTCAATGTCCACACACTCGTCGGCTGCTTCAAACTGTGCGGGCTGCTCTTCGCCGACTTGGCCCTCGGATAGTTGCACCCCCTCGGCTTGTCCCATTGTGAAGGGATAAGAGATCCGTCATATGGATGACCGAACCCTGCAGGAAGGTTGGGCGAAATTTCAAGAATTTCTCTCTCCCATCTGGGAATTGCATGCCCTATTTTAGAAAACTACATTTTCAAGGATCGTTCTTGAATCCAAAATGGGACCAGATATGAAATCGAAAGAGAGGAGAGGGATATATGAAGTAGCATTAACTCCCAATGAAAGTGTTCACACCCAAGGGGAATACCAAAACCTGCTTCCACCGAAGAGATGACATAGTGTGTAATGAAGCAGGATCAGCAAGATGACTCTTTAGCAAGAACCAGGATCCTTCAGCAAGATTCGAACAGGGGCTGGTGACCACGACTTCAGATTGTTTCTTCAGCTAAGAAACAATATCAAGAACCTTTTTGAACAATTCCTCAAGAGGAGATCAAACTGGGTAGGGATGGCAAGAATTGGAGAGAATTCTGCAGGTTGTTGTGTAATGTAACTAAGGAATTCGCCCCCTTTATTTATAGCCTTCTCAAGATCAACCTCCTAATCTAATTAGGAGAGAGTTCCTTAATCCAAATCTGATATTTGGATCTGGACTCTTGAACGGATAAGACTTATCTTATCCTTTAGCTAATCCCAATCAGATTATAAATCATATCTTGCCTCCTTTTAATTAACTAACGTAAGCCCAATTCAAATTGGGCTTTAGGCCCATTAAACTTATGTGCTCACTTACCCCTTAACCTGCTGCCCAGTTGGCTCTCTTTGTATGGTGTGGGCCCAAACATTGATCTACACATCCGCTACATGGGTTTAGCCAACCTTTGTTACAAGGCCTGGCCGAATTCACTATAGGAGACAATGATCCCCTGAGTCCATCACTATGGGCTCTTAATGGACCCCACATTAACACTGTGGGCAGATGCAAAATTAGCCCATAAAGTATTACCCTCAATGGTCTTACACTTAACCTCTCAGCCCATAATGATCAAACACTTCCCGACAAGAGAGGACCTCTCCCTCGGCTGTAAGGAACAGTGTTGCACTCTCTACTCACATGGATCCCGGGAATTAAAACTTTTTGCAAACATTTTGAAACCATTATATATATATATATATGTGTGTGTGTGTGTGTGTGTGTGTGTGTGTGTGTGTGTGTGTGTGTGTGTGGAGAGTGCATTCCCTGATCATTCACTTTGTCCGACAAAGGGGCAGATCTTGTCACTGTGATCACCCACTCAGGTGAATTCTCAGACTGTCCCAACATACCCAGGTTTTGACCCCCTCTAAGGATTTCACTGATTAGCATATCAAAGACAGCCCAATCTGACACCTAGTGCAGTACCATAATCAAGTCTAGGGGTCAGGTGTAACATTCTAGTTTTGGCCATCTATTTCCAAGGTCCAGGGCAATACTGGAATTTGGTCCGGTTCAGGGTTTCAAGAAAACCCACACTGCATGTACCTCAGGTCTCACCCTAGTAGCTGAGACAAACGACCCCAACCAACTTGGTGGCACATCAGTGTCCGCCTTGGCAGGATAAATCTCCCCAGATCTATCCAACGGCTGTAAAGATTCTAAACTAACACGAGTCTCATAAGTGTCCAATTTAAGGGTATTACACATAAACACACCACAATGACATGAATCAATTATGTACTTTATTCATTTTCAATAAATGTCAAAAGATACACCAATCTGATTGGAACTAAGGGCATAATTGTCTAACACATTGCCTCGGCCACTAGATCACTCTCGGGTGGGACCCCCAACAGGCTGACATCAAAGTCCGATTAGAGTGCTAGCACTTGGGCCTTCGAATCTTTGATGCCCTCCAAGTATGGACTAATACCGAATTGGGCCATCTCCTCTTTATAGGCCTCGATGGTCTTCCATTCCTCGATGGCCTGAGCCAAGGCCTCCTGTGCTTTCCTCTCAGCCTCTTAGAGCTTCACCCCAGCCTCCTTGAGATTCTCCTCGGCCTCGTTCAGGAAGCTTGAGCAGCCCTCAGCTGCTCCCTCTTCATCGAGATCTCAACCTCCAACTCCTTCCATTGGTCACGCTCCTCATGAGCCGCCAGAACAGAGGCTTCTCGGCCAGTTTGCACCTCATCCAGTTGATGCTTCAGTTGGTCGTTCTCCTCCTGCGAGGTCCTGAGCTACTGAAGAAGGACCTCGACCTTGTTGCATAGGCCAACGGCAGTGGAAGACGTCTGCAAGGAAAAAACCATCATCAGATGAGAAAGCAAAGTGAAAGAAAAAATTACTAAGTATAAAGAGAAGAAACTTCACCTTGGTAGCAGATCCATCTGCCTGTTGAACCCCTTGGATGATCACTTAGGTCTAGGACTGCCTATCTCCTTCTGGGAGCATCCCGGTCACTAGGGCTCGGCCAACCCTAGGGTTGCTAAGGGTGTCTTCTTCCTTGACGCTCCAACTAGGGCAAAAGATTCTACGAGCCACTAACGACTTGTCCCCGCGACGGTTATAAGGGTGGGGCTCGGATTGCCGAGAGCCCCCAACAGCGCCCTCGACTTGGTGGGCTCTCACTGCTAGTCTCTTCCCCCTTGGAGCTTGAGGGGCTTCAGTAGGTTTCTTAGGTGTGGCGACCCTCTTCCTCTTGGCCTCAGTAAGGGCCTTCGCCTGAGGCAGCTCCTTTGGGGCAGGCCTCTTCGATGACCCTCTTCCACTGTCCATCTCTTCTACACAACATGAAACAAGTTAGAATAGTGACAAAATGGAGAAGGAAGACAATGTAGATAGCTGATGCTAGGAGTGCCCATACCGAGGCGGGCGGGGTTGAGACCAGCCCACACCAAGGCTTCCTCCGCTACCAAGGGCTCGGAGCGAATCATCCCGGTCTGTCGAATCTGAGTCATCACGTTTGACTCCTTGTCGTTATTATATGGCCTTATCTTCTCGGCCAAGATATCTCGTTTCCCCCAATCAGATCTGAAGGGTCATCCCTTCGGATAGGACACGAAGAAATACTTCTTCTTCCAACTTTGGATGGACGATGGGTTGTCTACTAGTCTACCCCGTCGGCCCTAGAAGTTCCACAAGCAGGCCCAAGCTAGATGCTTCCTTAAGGCAAACATACCTCAGAAGATGTTCACGGTAATGTACACACCTTGAAGGTGGGCCATCACCAGTACGGCTATAATGGTCTTAATGGCGTTCGGAGCTAATTGGCTGAGGAACATGTTATAGTAGTTAAGGATCCCGGAGACAAGCGGAGGAATAGGGAATTAGAGGCCGAAGTGGAGGTAGTGCTTATGCACACACACCTCCCCCTCGGCTGGCTATCATGACCTGTCACCAATGTTGTGGACTCTAATCCTATAGCCCCTAGAAATATGGTACATTTTGGCAAGGGCCTTCACTTGCTCCTTACCGAGCTCACTGTTCCGATTAGAGCACAGATAACGCATCAACGTCACACCTCGGCCTTTGCCCTTAGCTAGCTCCTCAGGAGTTGGGTCCTTGGCTTCCTCCAGCTCCACGACTTCAGGATGTGCCAAGGCATTCCCAACGGCATCACCCCTTGGTCTGATAGAGCCGATACTTTCATCGAGAGATTCCCTTCCCCGCTGATCGCATCCGGTGCCTTCAGAGGCGTCCCTCTCCCTTAGTACATGGACTCCAGGCACCTGAGGGAGCTCTTAGATTCACTGATGATATCCTCACTACTAGATGAGGTGGAACAAGGAGTACTGGTGTTAGTAAAGTCAGGAAGGTCATAACACTCAGGACTGGAGTCTAAGTACGACATGGTTCTAGGAGAAGTCCTTTACCTAGCAAATTGAGTCTAAAGAAGGAAACTAAGGGATCGAAGGGTTGGTGGCCGAGGTCTGGGGAAACACAAGCGGAAGTGAGCAAATGGTAGGGAGCTGCCTCAACCAATGGCCCTATTTAAAGGAAAATGTACAACTCATATTGCTTAAATCCAACGGTCATGGAGCCGCTGACCTGACAGCCTGAATTGACATGTGCCACATGGCATCGACCTCGGGAATGCGAAACGATGCTGAAAAAACTAACTGGTCTGCCCCCTTACTCTGGGTCAGAAGCGACCCAAATAGGGCGAGTCTTGTGCATGGCCACGACTGATCGACGCCAATGTTCGTCCTGTGCACAGATCCACGACGACACCTGTACAGAGCACGACCGACGAACACGTACGCCTCATACCTGTGTCAGACACGGTCTCGCATTCTCAGCTCACCATGATTCTCCAAAGAGGCAAGAAGTCAACAAGGAGGCAGTCACCATAGGGTACCAAAGGAAGCTCTCAGCAGCTGAGGCCGACACCTCTGCACCACTGTATGACGCTCTCTCCAACCGAAGTCAAGGCCTTTGCCAAACACGCAATCCTACGCCTCAATGAGGCATCGTAATACTCTCTTTGGTTGAAGTCGAGGTCTCTGCCCCATACACCGCTCGACCTCGACAATTATGGCCTCGAGAGTGGGGGGAAAGTGATATATGTCCACATGGCAAGGCCTAGGATCATGGCATGTGGCATCGGTTGGATGAGATCCTGGCCTTCCACTCCTAACTACCTCCAACCACTCCATGACAAGGTCAAGTATTAAAGGGGGTGCCCAGCTCAAGGTAAAGTCATCTTGCCCACTCTTGCTCTCTTGCATACTTGCTTTCGAATGTCCTCGTTTGAGCCCTCGTCTTAAGCCTAGTCCGACCCCTCTCAAGCGCTTGACCAACTTGACTGTTAAAGTCTCTACCCCTGGGATAACACCCTGGGCCTCTGACATGTAGTCTCCTCTTACTCTCAGGTTGGACTCATTGGCCTCGACCAAAAGCAAAGTTACCTTGTTGCTCTTGCCCCATCCTAGGCAGCAACAATATATGGGAAAATTCCCGATTGGTACCCTATACTTTGGGCCTAGTGCCACTTTGGTCCCCAAACTTTAAAATGTGACAATTTAGTACCCGAACTTTCAAAATGTGTCAATCCAGTACATATCGTTAACCAATCCGTTAACCAGCCATTAAGTGACATTTGAAAAGACAAATGCCCTTTTTGTGTCATGTAATTTTCTTTATTAATCATCCACATGCTGATAAAAATGAACTGTCTCAAATCTTTGCCTCTTCTATTCAAGAAAGTTGGGGTTACGTCTCAATGGGCATTATGGTGAGGTCAACTTTCTTGAAAAAAAGAGGCAAGGATTTAAGACTGTTCATTTCTTGTCAATGTTTGAATGGTTGATAAAAAAAATTAGATTACATTTGAAGGGTATTTGCATCTTTTCAAATGACACTTAACGGCTGGTTAACAGATTAATTAATGACAAGTACTAGATTGTCACGTTTTAAAAGTTGAGTACTATATTATCGTATTTTAAATTTTGGGGAGACCAAAATGGCCCTAGATCCAATAAAATTGGATCTGATTGTATCCATTGAAGTGCCACCCCCGTCAACGATATGGCATATGGGAGTTAATCATGATAGGGCTGCTCAAATACCTTACATTAGACATGATATGCACACCAATTTGGCTGGCCAATAAGATGCGATGCCTTCTATGGACGTTGTTGCTCAGCAAATAATAAGTGATTGAACTTGGAATTCGGATTCAATCCTCACAGTGCGTTCAATTTACAAGAGATGTTTCCGATGTACAGTTCAAAATATTATGAGGTTGGTTGTGCATTCAGAACAACATTTTCTCATGAATGACAATTTACAAGTAAAGAGATGTATTATGAGGTTGGTTGTGTATGACGAGTTCTGTAAAGAACAAATTCAGATCCCTACATAACAGGGTCCCCCACCCCATCTCTTAATTAGAAGGGGAATAAAACCGGCATCTCTACAAGTTTGTAGACGAGACTGTACCAATTGAGCCACCAGTCAGTTTATCATCGGATTAGTCGGTGAGGCCCCATGTGGCATTCGATTAGATTAAATAAGCCTACGAAAGCAAGCAATAACATACAAAAGGCAATAAAGATGACACAAATTACAATAATATCATAGGCATTCTCTCCATACAAAATACATGTGTAACCCCACCCAAAACACACTTGATGGCACTCTGATGGCATGTCGCGAGCATGGCAAAGGCATTTGATGGCATGAAAAAGTGGTCACTTGTGACATGTTGGTATCAATGCTAGGATTTGAGGCCTACCCGATTAGCATTGTCTGCCCTTATTGCTATTATGCATGGAAGGCAAACAACCAAATTACAAAATCAGACTTTATGCCATTTTTTAAAATGGATAAAAATTTTAAATTATAAATAATGTTTTAAACATGCTTTGATATATAACACACACACACACACACACACACACACACACACACACACATATATATATATATATATATATATATATCGGGGTGGGGCGGGGACCTCAATCCCCATCTCCGACCCCCGACCTTGGTCGAGGATTCCTATTAATCCTCATCCCCGCCCCACCCTGCCAAAACCATCCCCATCCCCAGCCCCATTGGGTCAGGGAAATCAGGTCCCCGTCGGGGATGGGGAAAATTGTCATCCCTAAAAGTGTGTTCTAATAAATGACCCTAATAGAAATACACAAGTGTATACAATTGTTTTATATTTTTAACTTTTTAAATAATTAGTAATTATTCATATTTTATATAGTACTTTTAACAAATTTTTTATAATACAAAAATAACAATAATTAATATCAGTTAGGTTTATTTATCAAACTGATGAAACCAACCAACCCAATTAACTCGACCCGAGTTGGTCAGTTTTCTAGTATTTTAGGTTGGCTTTGGTTCAAAAATTTCCTAATTCAACCAAGTTGGATCATTTCCACTTTGTCCATTTGTAAATCGACCAAAATCAAACGACCTAACCATGGATATATATTAGTATTTTATATTTTAAATATGAAAAAGTGGGAATTTTCCCATATTTCTTAGTCTAAAATGTTTTATATCATAAATCTAATTTTTAAATTTATTATTTAATAATTGCACTGTAATTTTTAAAATTAAATTAAATTTTTAAGTTTAAATCTTTTGAATAGACTGACCAAACAAAAAAATTGAGCCAAACCAAAACAATTTGAGTGGGTCGGATATTACTAAAGGTTAGTCGGTTTCAGCTAACCAACTCCCTAACCTTATCAGGTCAATTTAGTTGGCCAAATAGCCTATAACCGCACCAAACCAACTCATGAACACTCATAATTTTAGCTAAATTAATAGTCTTATCTCTAATAGATAACAATAGTTTAATCTCACATAATTATTAAAAAATTATAGCAAAAATACACAAGTTTTTAAAATATATTGATAATGAAAACTACAATAATTACAGAAATTACAAAAATACAATAAGTACTAAAAATATATTAACTTAGTCAATAAATAGTATAATCTCAAATAATAGTTTAATCTCTACTAAATATTAATCAATAACTTATAACAAAAACACAATAAATACAATAAGTACAATAAATTAAATTTAAAATTTTCAATAATAGTAATTTAATCTCCAATAATTATTGAAAGTTTTCTATTAAATAACTTAATAAAATAAATTTATACATACTTATTTAAAATAAATTTATCACAAAAGACAATAAATATTAATTTTAGTATATATAATTATATAATTAATATAGATTAAGAGTTTAAAATTATTATTAATAGATATTAATTTTTTAAAAGTTTTTTTCTCAAATTATTACTTGATAGAAGTGAAATTAATTATTCACAATATTATGTAAAAATATTAAATTATTATTAATTTCAATATTATGTTATAATTATTTTTCTACTTTTTATATATATATATTTAAATTTATTACATAATTTATTTATTTTAACTATTTAAAATCTAGTTATGTTAAATATTTTGTTATTTAAATACTTAAATAATATGTAAAATATTTAAATTTTAAAATATTAATTATTTATTGAATTTAATTTTCCATAAAATCAAAATTTATACTATGATTACATAATTTCATTATTAAATTTGTAATATATTAAATTATTATTAATTTAAATATTATGTTAAAATTATTTTTTTACTTTGAAGAAATTTTTTAAATTTATTACATATTTTCGTTATTTTAACTATTTAAAATCTAGTTATGATAAATATTTAAATAATTATAAAATATTTAAAATTTTTTTATTTGAATTTTATTTATTTAAAGCTATTACATATTATTAAATATCTAAAAAGCATTTAATTGATAATCCAGAAAAACATAATTTAAATTGTTGGTACATATTTATGTGATATATTTTGTAAAAATATAAAATTATTTTTTGTGTTTTTAATAAATATTTTAAAGTTATTTTATAATTTTGTTAGAATATTTAAATAATTCTTAAATTTTTTAATCCAAACTTTCTTTAGATAGATATAGATAAAAAGTATGGGAGAGGATAAATAGGAATTAGTGATAATTTTGGAGAGAAACTCTCTATTAATTTAGAGATAATTTTGTGGATAAATTGGAATTAGAGATAATTAAGAAGATAAATAAGAATTAATGATAATTTTGGAGAAAGTGGGGGAGGTAGTTTAGGAGTAATTTTAGGAGAATAAATTATTTAGGTTATTGAGAAAGTGCATCACATTGGTTGTTTCAAAAATGACATGGAAGTAAAAAATAAAAAATTCAAAAAAAGGAGAAAATAGACGGACATGCTGACATGGCAGGACCAATTTTAACATATAGGGTAAAATATAAAAGCCTCCCCTAAAGTTTCTAACAATCATAAAAATCTCCCGATAGTTTCACTTTAGCAAAAACCTCCCCATTATTTTTATAAAAATTGACAAAAACCACCCTTCCATCAATAATCTTGACGGAAAACATTAAACGAATGATAGTTTTTTCAAAATACCTATTTTACCCTTTTTACGACTTAATGTGTATCCGATCCTCGAACACTGTTCATCTTCTTCTACTGCTTCACTAGGTTTTGCGCTTCTTCCACGGAAGTAAATCTGTTAGGCCCGCAAGCTCAGTCTCAGCCTTAGTCACAAGTCTTCATCGATGTAAGGTTCTCACTCCCGTCAGACGGAATTCCAATGAACTGCGAACTTTGGTCGACGGATTGACCGAAACCACGAACACGAGTCGCTGCCGATGTTGTTCTTCAAACCTAGATGACTCTTCTGGGTCTAAGATGGTGGGGATAGGGAGGCAGATCTTGCCTATATGAAAGATTTTCCCGTGCAGCTAGAACATGCTGTGACTTTAGTGTGAGGAGCAGATTTGTAACCAATGAAATTAAGGGGTTGATGACAGAGATAACGAACGAAGGGGCATGTGGAGGCAACACATCAACAACGGAGCTATTCCTTCGCGGGACTAGAGCGGTGCCCGCGCACTGCCTATACGTCAAAAAGAACCAGCCATTGGTGCTTGTGATCCCGATTGGAAGGAGAAGGCGAGAAGAGGGCCGTCAAAAGAGCTGCTCGTTCATAAGATGCTTCCAACATACTTGTGCACTAGAACCAACACTCGAGTCTTTGAGAAGAGGGGCAGAGGAGAAGAGAGCCCTTGAAGGTCGCGTCAAACTCTACGATGCAAACCCAGATATTTTGAAGGCCCTCGAAGGGCCAGCATCCAAGTATTAGTCATGGTTCCCAATCAATTAATCTCCAACATTTCTTCAAACAAGTCCCTCGCAAGCGAATGGGTTCGAACCAATGTCGTTCCTTTCTACCCCTAAACCATGATTCGTTACCTCCTTGTCGGCAATGAAATCTTCAGCTTCTCTTCCGACCAAGATCGACAAACATGGTACGATCTCGTCCAAGCAATGCACCGACTCAAGTATTCCCTCAAAATCCACAACATTAGAAACATCAAAATTGAGACTACAGCTGCTATGGATATCGTTCAAT
The DNA here is from genome assembly GCF_055504915.1 of Nelumbo nucifera. Lineage (NCBI taxonomy): Eukaryota > Viridiplantae > Streptophyta > Magnoliopsida > Proteales > Nelumbonaceae > Nelumbo > Nelumbo nucifera. Next base: position 97,722,770 of record NC_142649.1, read on the forward strand.
CGTCCTTCCCACCATCGAATGAAACGTTTTGGTCCGATATCTCCATACCAGTGATGAAGCCTCTGTTACAGTTATTGAACCGGACTGAATCCTATTTCTTCCTCAACGCCTACCCTTACTTCCCCTAGTTTGACGATCCCACTAACATTAATCTCGACTATGCGCTTTTCAAATGGAACCAAACCTACACCGACCCGCGAAGCAATTTATGTTAGACATTGTATGTCCTTAACTCCAATCAGAATGATGTACTTTATGACATTTAATGTAAATGAATAAAGTATATATTTGATTCATGTTATTGTGGTGTGTTTCTGTGTAATACCCTTAAACTAGACACATATGAGACTCGTGTTAGTTTAGAATCTTCACAGTCATTGGATAGACCTGGGGAGATTTATCATGTCAAGACTGACACTAATGTGCCGCCAAGTTGGTTGGGGCAACTTGTCTTAGCTGCCAGGGTAAGACCTAAGGTATATGCAATGTGGGTTTTCTTGAAACCCTAAACCGGACTAGAATTCTAGTATTGCCCTGGACCTTAGAGATAGATGGACAAAACTGGAATGTTACACCTGACCCCTAGACTCGATTATGATACTGCATTAGGTGTCGAATTGGGTTGTCTTTGATATGCCAATCAGTGAGATCCTTAGAGGGGGTCAAAACCTGGGTATGTTGGGATAGTCCGAGAATTCATCTGAGTGGATTATCATAGTGACAGGACTAGCCCCTTTGTCGGACAAAGTGAATGATCGGGGATGCACTCTCTCTGATAGAAACCAAAGATGTCGGCAGCCGATTTCAACCGTTGAAATTTGTTTTGCAAAATATATTTATATATTGATATACATCTATATATTATGGTTTCAAAATGTTTGCAAAAGGTTTTAATTCCCGGGATCCATGTGAGTAGAGAGTGCAACACTGTTCCTTGCAGCCGAGGGAGAGGTCCTCTCTTGTCGGGCAGTATTTGATCATTATGGGATGAGAGGTTAACTGTAAGACCATTGAGGGTAATACCTGATGGGTTAATCCTGCATCTGCCCACAATCCTTGGGTTTTATAAGGTGGCTTGACCCAGGGACCATTTAGTGTAAATGTTGGGCCCATTAAGAGCCCATGGTGATGAACTCAAGGGTACACTGTTTCCTACAGTGAATTCAGCCAGGCCTTGTAATAGAGGTTGGGCTGAACCCAAACTGGGCAGCAGTTTGGAGGATAAGTGAGCACATGGACTTAATGAGCATAAAGTCCAATTCGAACTTGTTTAATATGATTAATTAAAAGGGGCGGTTCTGGGATTTAGATCAGCAGATAGGATAAGGGAATGTCCGTATCCACTCAGAGAGTCAAGATCCAAATAGAGATTTGGATCAAGAAACTCCTAATCAGATTAGGAGGGATGATTTTTATTTGTAGATAAGATAAGGGATTATCCTTATCTCTTAAAGAGAGTCCAGATCCAAATACAAGATTTGGATTAGGAAACTCCTAATAGGATTAGGAGAAGCTCTCTTTAAGGCTATAAATAGAGGAGGAGGGCGAATCCTATTTTACCCCAATCAGATTACAGATTCAAAGAGAGAAGACAGCTCCAGTTAGACTGACGCCATCTTCTACTCTTGCCTCCTCCTATTGCTAACGCCATTGCTAGTTCGATGTCCACCTGTAGGAGCGATCAAGAAATGTTCTCGATATCAGTTTTTGGTGAAAAGCTTATATGAAGTCGTGCTCACACACCCTCCATCGAATTCTTGCTGAAGAGTTCGGTTCTTGCTGAAGAACCACCTGCTGATTCTGCTCCACCCTACGCTGTGTCATCTTCAGTGGAAGCAGTTTTTGGCATTTTCCTTGGGCGTAAACACCTTCGTTGGGAGTTACAGTTACTCCGTATTTGGTACATCCCTTTCCTACCTTTTGGTGTTAGATCTGGTCCGGTTTAGGTTCAAGATTGATCATTGAAAATGCAGTTTTCTAAAACAGGGAATGTAATTCCCATATGGGAGAGAGAAATTTTTTAAAATTTTGCCCTACCTACCTACAGAGTTCGACTATCCATATGATGGATCTTTCATCCATTCAGTGGTATTAGAGCCAGGTTCAAATCTTGAACCAAAATTGATCAGATCTGAAACTACGCAAATGGGTAGAAGGCGTTCTACCCGATTTGCGCAGATAAGAGATTTTATGGAAAATCGGTTTCCAGATTAAGGGCGATTGATCTGAAATTAAATCTTTTAAATCTGATTTATATTTAGAATTGTTCCTTTTATTTATCTTGATTTATGGGTTGTTCGTATGGTGGAGATCGCATTTTTAATGGCGCAAGAAAACTGCGATTTACAGTTCTTTACATTCTGGTCTGTAATTACTTTTTTTATTTTTCTAGACTGAATGTATATGAATTCAATTTGATGTAATATTAAAAGAAAATTAGGGTTTTTCTATTTTATTTCAATCAAGTTCGAAGTTGATCGTGTAGAAGGAGGAGATTTCATAGATTAGGGTTTCGCTATTTGTGATTTGCAATTTGTGAAACTGCAAACTGTAATCTAACATCAGTTTTGTAGGTAGCAGATTTGTGAACAGCTCTAGTACTGATTCTTGATTGTCTTTAATCAGTAATTTAATTTCAGATCAAATATTGAATTAAAATCTTGAATTAAAGATCAAACCCTAGACCCATTCGAACCAGATTGGACCAAACTGGTTGGACCGAATCTGTGGTTCGATGGGGGCTATTCTCAGCCCTAATTTTTCACTCTTGGGTCAAGGGATTGATAGTTAATTGCAAGATCTAATTCGGCCCACACCTGTAAAACCCAATTTTAATGTGTTAAAACTGCTTAAGCCAATGAATTGCATAAAAGCTATGTGGGCCGAACTGCTCTTTGTTATTCAGTCCACATGCCTAGATAATATTAATCTGTAATATTATGAATTATTGTGGGCCTTAATAATGGGTTTTACAGATATTAATTGATTGGATCAATTTTATCCTTGCATGTGATGTATGGATGTGTGATGTGCAACGTTCATGGGCCATAAGTATTTGGCCCATGCTGATATGATAGTGACTCTTGTGCACACCATGGCTGAATGCACATCATTGCCATGGTGTTCTTAAGATCATTGGATGATCCTCCCTTCGTGGTGGGTCCCACACCTCCCCAAGAGGAATCGTGTGGAACCTTAGCCGTTTAGGGTCCACCTAAATCTGGCTTTATGAAAGTTAGTGGACGCTACTTTGGTTTGACCTAAATTAAAATAGGGAATAATTTTTGTTCCCTCCTGAAATATGAGTGCATGTGATAGGGAGATCCATATGATGAACTCTTTAAAGGCCTTCCATCATTACCATGAAGATGGGTCCTTCAGTAATGAGGAAACACACCATAAAATTGGACTATCCATTTGCTGCTAGATCTGTTGGAATGTTTCATAAGATGATTGGTGCGCCATAGACCGATGTGGGAGGAGCCTATCCTAAAATGGAAGACTCTCTCACGGTACCTTGGCGTTCACGAATATGATGGGTGAGCATTCACTGGACAAAAAGGTTTAACCTAAAATGACAATGAACCTTGTCTGATAGAGGCCAAAGGGAAAGCTCATACGATGAGTGGATATGATCCTTCACAGAAAGGTGGTGGGTTTATGTAGCTGAAACAGTTGGCTCCATGCACCCTATGTGATTTCCCACATTTTCAGAGACATAATTCATAGTCTTCGTCACTGAGATAGAAGGGAAATCTCAGAGATGAACAAATGGGTATGGAACATAGATTAAAAGCAATATCTATGTAGATAACATAAATCAAATTAGGTTGTGGACTAATGTTTGCTTTTTATCAAAAATGGCAAATGGACAATTCACTAAACTGTTGGACGACAACAAACTTAAGGGCCCAAACTATGCTGACTGGTACCATAACCTTATGTTGGTTCTCACGTCAGAGAAATTATACAAAGTAGCTAAGAATCCTGCCCCGGAGCGTCCGGGTGATAGGGCTTCTAAGGCCCGTAGGAGGGACTACCAAGAATGGGAAGAGAAAAATTCCCTAGCCTGTTGCTACATCATTGCCTCCTTGGATAATCCAATACAGCGACAGTTCGATCAGATCGAATTGTCCAAGGATATCTTGGATAGTCTGAGGACGATGTACGAAGAGCAGAATCGTTCTACTCGGCAGAAGGTCTTGAAGCAGTTCATGACCGCACAGATGTCCACGAACCAACAGGTTCATGACCATTGTCTCTGGATGATGGGTTATATTAATGAACTTGAGGCTCTTAGATCCGGGCTTGATCATGTCACAAATGCGGACACCATCCTAAACTCTTTGCCTCCTTCCTTCAATCAGTTCATCATGAACTATAACATGAACAAGCTAAATGTTAGCATCTAGGAACTCAACAATATGTTGCAGAGGGCCGAGGAACTGATTAAGAAGAATGATCCCATTGCCATGCTTGTTGAAACTGGCAAGTCGGGCAAGAAGAAGAGGAAGGCAAAGAGAAAGCCTTAGAAGAAAGCTACTAAGTCTAAGAAGCAGAAGAAAGATAGGGCATCAGATGTTTGTCACTTCTGCAAGCAGACTGACCACTGGAAGAGGAACTGTCCTTAATACCTGAAATCCAAGAAACAAGGTAATTTTGAATCTTGTGTCATAGAAACCAATTTGTTGGTAGCTTCTGCTTCCTGGTGTATTGACTCTGGGGCTTCGACTCATGCGGGTAACTCACTTCAGGGGTTCAGGATAAGCAGAAGACTGAGTGACAGAGAAGTGACTCTTTACTTGGGGACTTCTGCAAGTGTTGCAGCTACAGATATAGGAACTGTAGAGTTAATTTTCAGAGAATGAACTATTGTACTAAAAGATTGTCTTTATGTATAGAATTTGAGAAGAAATTTGATTTCTGTTTCAAAGTTGTGTGCGGATGGATATTCTGTTCTTTTTAGTAATACGATTACTATTAAAAGAAATAACAAATTCCTCACATACGGAGAACTTGAGAATGGTCTATGTTCTTCATGATTCTCTGGAAACTAACATAGCCGAAACTACGTCGGATGACATCCCCAAAAAGATAACATGTGATACAGTTAATCGCACGTGCCTGTGGCATTACCGACTTGGCCATATTAACATAAATCGTATCACAAGGTTGGTAAAGGATGGTCCTTTGGATTTTCTAACTGTAGAAGATCTTCCAACTTGTGAACCTTGCCTTCAGCATAAGATGACGAAATGGCCATTTAACGGTAAGCCTGAAAGATGTATAGGCACGCTTGACCTTATACATACTGATGTATGTGGTCCCATGAGTGTTAGGACACGTAACCAGCACGTTTATTTTTTAACATTTACCGATGATTACTCTCAGTATGGTTACGTGTACCTAATGAAACACAAGTCTGAATCATTTGGACCGAAAAGAAATCAAGTGTAAGACACTTGAAGATTTGGGGTTGTTCGACACATGTTAAAAGAACGAGTGCGGAAAAATTGGAATCCAAGACCAGTCGTTGCCTATTCGTAGGCTACCCCAATGGCTCTGTGGGTTACCTATTCTATGACCCAGGAGAACAGAAGGTGTTCTGTAGCCGAAATGCCCATTTCTTTGAAGATGATTACATCTTGAACAATTATCATCAAGAAGTTGTTTTTGATGAGGAGAGCTCAGGGTTAGTGGGAGATGTCCCAAAAGTTCCAGGTAATGACCAACCTAGAAGATCTACCTAGGTTTCCAGGCCTCCAGTTCGTTTCAGCTATGACCAGGATAGTTACCTGGTGAATGCTACGACCAGTGAGGAGGATCCCGTGACTTATGCGGAAGCTATGTTGGACATAGATTCCTTGAAATGGGTAAATGCCATGAGAGCAGAGATGGACTCGATGAAGACCAATGGAGTTTGGACTCTAGTAGATCTGCCCCCTGGGGTAAAAGCAATTGGTTGCAAATGGATCTATAAGAGAAAGAAGGGCCCCGATGGTAAGGTTGAGACCTACAAGGCTCATCTTGTGGCGAAAGGGTATACTCAAAAAGAGGGAATCGATTATGAAGAAACCTTTTCGCCGGTGGCCATGCTTAAATTCATTAGGATCCTGCTAGCTGTAGCAGTATACCATGATTATGAGATTTGGCAAATGGATGTCAAAACTGCATTCTTGAATGGAGATCTTAGTGAAGATATCTACATGCAGCAACTGCAAGGTTTCATAGCTGTAAGTCAGGAACACATGGTATGTAAATTAAATAGATCCATATATGGACTTAAGCAAGCTTCTAGGAGTTGGAACATCCGGTTTGACTCTACCGTCAAAAGGTTTGACTTTGAACAAAACTCGGATTATCCCTGCGTTTACAGGAAATCTAGTGGGGATAAGGTTATGTTCTTGGTTCTGTATGTAGATGACATTCTACTCATTGGGAATGATGTAGGAATGATGACTACGGTGAAAGTGTGGCTTTCACAGCAATTCTCCATGAAAGATCTTGGAGAAGCTTCCTATATACTAGGTCTTTGACTCTATAGAGATAGATCGAAGAGGATAATAGGATTATCCCAATCTGCTTACATTGACAAGATAGTCAAGAGATACAGCATGGAGAACTCCAAGAAAGGAAATGTTCCTTTCAGGCATGGAGTCACTCTCTCCAAGGGCATGTCTCCCAAGACTCCCGAGGAGATTGAGGGCATGAAGGACGTTCCTTATGCCTCAGCCATAGGGAGCATCATGTATGTCATGCTGTGGATTGCAGTGAGTGTGGTAAGCAAATTCCAGGCCAACCCAGGGCAGGAGCATTGGATTGCTGTGAAAAATATACTTAGGTACCTTCGAAGGAAAAAGAGTTTTACTTGGTCTTTGATGGTAGCTCACTACCGGTCCAAGGGTATACTGATGCCGACTTCCAGTAAGATCCAGATGATAGAAAGTCTACATCTGGGTATGTTTTCACGATAGGATCATGTGCTGTTTGTTGGAAATGCAGCAAACAGGGGTCCACAGTGGATTCCACAACCGAAGCCGAATACATTGCCGCAAGTGAAGCTACCAAAGAAGTTGTATTGATGAAGAAGTTCATTCATGAATTGGGAGTAGTTCCATCCAGTATATCACCCATTCCACTGTTGTGTGACAACACTGGAGTTATCGCTCAGGCTAAGGAGCCACGAGCCCACTCGAAGTCGAAGCACATCGAGAGGAAGTACCATGTACTGCGGGAGATAGTTGGAAGAGGGGACGTCATGATTCAGAACGTAGCATCAGCGGATAATGTAGTAGACCCATTGACTAAGCCACTAACACAGAAAGTGTTTGAGAAACACATGGAAAGCATGGGACTCCGGCTTATACAAAATTGGACCTAAGTGCAAGTGGGAGCTGTTAGACAGTGTATACCCTTAGCTCCAATAAGAATGATGTACCTTATGACTTTTAATGTAAATGAATAAAGTACATATTTGATTTATGTTATTGTGGTGTGTTTCTGTGTAATACCCTTAAACTGGGCACATATGAGACTCGTGTTAGTTTAGAATCTGCACAGTCGTTGGATAAATCTGGGGAGATTTATCCTGCCAAGGGTAACACTGATGTGCCGCCAAGTTGGTTGGGGTACCTTGTCTCAGTTGCCAGGGTGAGACCTGAGGTACATGCAGTGTGGGTTTTCTTGAAACCCTGAACCGGACCAAAGTTTCAGTATTGCCCTGGACCTTAGAGATAGATGGACAAAACTTGAATGTTACACCTGACCCTTAGACTCGATTATGATACTACACTAGGTGTCGGATTGGGTTGTCTTTGATATGCCAATCAATAAGATCCTTAAAGGGGGTCAAAACCTGGGTATGTTGGGACAGTTTGAGAATTCATTTGAGTGGGTGATCATAGTGAAAGGATCAGCCCTTTTGTCGGACAAAGTGAATGATCGGGGATGCACTCTCTCTGATGGAAACCAAAGATGCCGGTAGCCAATTTCAACCGTTGAAATTTGTTTTGCAAAATATATTTATATAGATATATACATATATATATATATATTATGGTTTCAAAATGTTTGCAAAATGTTTTAATTCTCGGGATCCATGTGTGTAGAGAGTGCAACACTGTTCCTTGCAACTGAGGGAGATGTCCTCTCTTGTCGGGCAGTGTTTGATCATTATGGGATGAGAGGTTAAGTGTAAGACCATTGAGGGTAATACTTGATGGGCTAATCTTGCATTTGCCCACAGTCCTTGGGTTTTATAAGGTGGCTTGACCCAGGGACCATTTAGTGTAAATGTTGGGCCTATTAAGAGCCCATGGTGATGAATTCAAGGGTACACTGTTTCCTACAGTGAATTCGGCCAGGCCTTGTAATAGAAGTTGAGCTGAACCCATGTGGCTGATGTGTAGATCAATGTTTGGGTCCCACGCCATACAAGGATACCCAACTGGGCAGCAGTTTGAAGGATAAGTGAGCACATGGACTTAATGGGCATAAAGTCCAATTCGAACTTGTTTAATATGATTAATTAAATGGGGCGGTTCTGGGATTTAGATCAGCAGATAGGATAAGGGAATGATCGTATCCACTCAGAGAGTCCAGATCCAAATAGAGATTTGGATTAAGAAACTCCTAATCAGATTAGGAGGGATGATTTTTATCTGTAGATAAGATAAGGGATTATCCTTATCTCTTAAAGAGAGTCCAAATCCAAATACAAGATTTGGATTAGGAAACTCCTAATAGGATTAGGAGAAGCTCTCTTTAAGGCTATAAATAGAGGAGGAGGGCGAATCCAATTTTACCCCAATCAGATTACAGATTCAAGAGAGAAGACAGCTCCAGTTAGACTAACGCCATCTTCTGCTCTTGCCTCCTCCTATTGCTGCCACCATTGCTAGTTCGATCTTCACCTATAGGAGTGATCAATAAAGGTTTTTGATATTAGTTTTTTTGTGAAAAGCTGATATGAAGTCGTGCTCACACACCCTCCATCAAATTCTTGTTGAAGAACCACCTATTGATTCTGCTCCACCCTACGTTGTGTCATTTTTAGTGGGAGTAGTCTTTGGCATTTTCCTTGGGCGTAAACACATTCGTTGGGAGTTACTGTTACTCCGTATCAGGTACATCCCTTTCCTACCTTTTAGTTTCAGATCTCGTCCGGTTTAAGTTCAAGATTGATCATTGAAAATGCAGTTTTCTAAAACAGGGAATGTGATTCCCATATGGGAGAGAGAAAAATTTTTTGAAATTTCGCCCTACCTACCTGCAGGGTTTGGCTATCCATATGATTGATCTCTCATCCCTTCAACTTAACCTACACCAACCTCCTTGACCAGATGCTTGACTCGATTATCTTCGCCACAATCAAGCTTGGGTTCCCGAATGTTCAACTGGTAATCGTCGAAACAGGGTGGCCCAATGCCGGAGACATCGACTAGATCGGAGCGAACATCTTCAACATAGCTACATATAACCCGAATCTAATCTAGAGAATGACGTCCAAACCAACAGTTGGAACTCCGGCCTGACCAGGTGTAGTAATACCAACCTTCATTTTCACATTGTACAAAGAGAACCAGAAGGGTGGACCGGGAACTGAACGGCATTGGGGATTGCTGAATCCGGATGAAACCTTGGCTTATGAGGTCGATTTAACTGGAAAACGGTCGGAATTCGACTAATAGAACATGGCTTCGAGTTTTGACCAGTGGGAGAAGGATCCATTGTTCTTCTTCAAGGGGAGGTTCAGTTGCGTCTCCGTGAAGCGGCAAGCGTAGCTAGCTGCTACGGGCTTGAACAGGGGATCATTCCTGGATGCTAACAGCGTGAACCATGCCGTCACCATCGGGAGAGGGTGTCTTTTGCTGTGAGAAAGGTAAAATTGGTATTTGAAAGGGTAAAGTAGGTCAATCTTAGTGGGAATAGGAAAATCATTAACGTGTCAAAAGTTAAAATAGGTATTTGAAAAGATTCAATCATGGTTTTAATGTTTTCTGTCATAATTATTGATGGAAGGGAGGTTTTTGCCAAATTTCTTAAAAATAGCGGGAAAGTTTTTGCTAAAATGAAACTATAAAAAAAGTTTTTATGATTGTCAAAAACTTCAAGGGAGGTTTTTGATTGCTAGCTTACCTTTGATATGGATTCCCATGAGGTCCCTCACAAGGGTATGGATGTCTTACATTTTCCTCCACTTCTTGTCCAAGTTACAGGGTGGAATGTTAAAGAGTCTACTTCAATGGGCAGATGGAAAAGGACTTGAATAGTGTTAGAATGCTAATAAAACATTCTAGTGTTGGACAGCTGGTTACTTAACCACGTGTTAATTGCCACATGTATTAAATTAGTTATGAGTCAATTACGTTTTGCAACGAGATGTATCTATAAATACCTACATCCATTCAATACATTACGTGATGAGATTCTTGCCCTTGCGATGAATTTCTTTGCTCTGTTTAAAATTTAAACATCAATAATTTAATGATATAGATATGACACTAATTCACTGAATAAAATAAAATGGCCAAATGTTTGGTTCCGCATGTGTTTATTCATAAATGTTGCCACAAAGGCGTAATTTTAGCAGTTTTCCTTTCTTGTTTTTACCTACGCATTAATAATGATAAAAGTTGATTTTGGTTTTTGTGCATGTCTATCATTTAAAATAATTATTTTTTAAAACTTTTACAAATGATTAAGTATTTTTTCACTGTCTAATGGCGCTTAATTAATAATATACGATTATAATTATTACTTTTCTCAAATTTGTAAACAAATAAAATACAGACATTGAATAAAAAAAACATAAACGAAATTAAACATATACTTCTTCAACGATATGAATCAGTTTCCGAACCAATACCAACCCAAAAGGCCAAAACGTTAGCTGGGTGGTGGGTAGACTTCTTCATGGGCCGGATAGCCCGATGCCCCGGCCCGGCTCGGTCTGCATTCCGATTGGACTTGGTCATGTAATTAGGCCTGTGGGCTTGACCTCGGGCCTAACACAGTAAGTCCGATTGTGTTTCGGGTCGGACTTGGGATTTGTCAAAAAAGCCTGGCCCAACTCAACATTATATATTTTAAAAAATATATAATATGTATTTTATATATTATATTAAATATATAAATAATATAATACTTATTAAAAAATATATTTATAATTTAATATATACATTTTTTATTCTTTTCTTTATAATCTCTCTCTCTATTCAGCCGCTAACAGTATGGGCTAAATTTCGGGCTTGGGCCCAAGCCCGGGCTTCGAGCTTTTTATAAGGGCCGGGCTCGGGCCCAAGTTATAGGCCCAATGGTCGGGCCGGGCTCGGGCTCGGGCTCGGGCCTTAGAAAATTCTATCAATCCAGAGCGAAGGCCCGGCCCAAACCTGACCCGGCCCGGCCCATGAACAGGTCTAGTGGTGGGTTACCAAACAGTTTGTCCATTAAAACCCTATAATATGTTAAAAACATATAATATGTCCGAAAAATTTTGAGTTCAGGAAAAGATCACCATTGTTGCCCCTTTCATGGGGATACAAACGGATGGATCAGCCGATCAGATACCCACTTAGATTTGGATTCGAAAAGGTATAAACTAACCAACGAAAATTCATTGGGGGGAGGGGAGAATTTGAAAGCATATAAAGATTCCAGTTTGGGGGGAGGATATTCGTTTTCGTGTTTTACTAAAGCTGTCATTTCTTTCACCCTTCTTCATCCTTGTCCTCTCTCAGGCCTCCAACCACTTGCTTTCAAACATAATCAATCTATCTATTTTGATTAAATCAAAATATAACAATGAATTAAAAATTAGAAAGATAAAAAACAGCTTTTGGCCCAAGAACTTAAGAAGCATAAATCTTTTCGATCTAATGCTAACCAGGTCGTAGGTGAGCTTTCATCACAGTTGGCATTTGCCCAATTTCTGGAGGGGAGTCAACATGCCACTCAGGACGTCAGGACCACTGTTAATCTTCTCTTCTCCTTTCCAATAACCGTGAGAATCAAAATCTCAAACACCCCCCCCCCCCCACCACAAAAAAAATAACAATAATAGTAAATAAATAAACGAAAGTTCGTTTAATGGGAAAACGAATTCAAGTTTTCCTTTTTTTTTGTTTACTGGTCTATATGAATGCGTTGCAGCAAGAGACCCAGAGAAGATTTTGAGTTTATACAAGTTGCCTCCGACCTAACCCACCTAAACACATCTACAAGGATTTAATGATGTTCAACTAGAATTTGGTAGTTGATCTGATTGGTGTGGTTGACAGATCTTCTCTTCTTGTAGAAAGAAAACCCATTTCTTAGTTACAGGTCTCTGAGTAGGTTTCCATGTTTCTAGCTCTGCAAATCTCCATTCTTTTTGAGTCCGGGAGTTCTCTGCTTATCATCTAATTGAAGCTTATCGGATTTATTTTAAGCGGTTAATCTGATCCAGCACCTCTTCTATTGTCTCTTTTAGTTAGAAACAGAACCAGTTCAAAGGGATTCTGGCGGTGTCTAGATGGAGGACTACATTGTGAACTTGATTCTTGTGTCAATTGTTTCATGGGCTTCACTTTTCTTACTAGTAAGAAAGATTTTCCCTAATCGCTCGTTTGATTTCTGCAACCGCATTGTTTCTACAATCCACGCCTCTTCGGCTGTCACTTTGGCCTCTCTCTCTGTGGAAGATTGGAGGGACCCAGTTCCTCTGGCTCCAAAGTCGTCTACTTCTCAGGTAATTCATGTGTTATGTTGTTATTAGTTTGAATCCAGAATCCAGATTCTTTGTGAGAACTCAATGTCTCATTGGATTTCATCTACTAGAAAAAAGGGAAAAAGAGCCATGAATGATTCTTCAATTTGTTTCTGGTTCTTGTCTTTGATCAATGATTCTTCTTTCTTCCAGTTGTTGATTGTTGGACTTGTGTCCTGAAAACCTGCAGATGAAGGCGTTGGCAGTGAGCGTTGGTTACCTCATCTACGATCTCGTGTGTTGCCTTTTCGACAACCATGTCAACCTTGACAATTCAATCCATCATCTGGTTAGCATTGTTGGTCTTGGATCGGGCCTTGCTCATCAAGTTGTGAGTGGACTGTTCCATTTGATTTTCTTGGCAGATTTCAGCTGATACTTTGATATTGGCCATTGATGGTTCTTGGGTTACATAGGCTTCTGTAACACATGCTTTGAATTACATGATAATGGCAGAGTGCATGAATGTCTTGTTCCTTAATTCTGTACAACACTCTGCAGAGTTGGCTTCTTCAAACCATTACCTAATGGAGAACCTGAGAAAGGTGAAAGGAAACTCATTTTCCCCCAACCCCAGAAAGCTTTTTTCCTTGGGGTATTCAGATTTATAAATTATATATTGAATTGCCCCTTCTTCATGGAGTTCAGCTGAGCTCTGAAAATTCAGAATCAGATCAGATAATCAACTTTTCCAATGTCCAAAACTCATTCTACTACAAGCCATTGTCAACTAGCTACAAACTGCAAAATTAATTCATTTGTTGATGCATTTTGGAGATGGTATAATTGTAATTATTCAATTTATTGCTTGTTAGAAATCATGTTGAGATTCATCTACCAGGAAGGCAGGAACCTTTAACAACAGTGTTTACAATATTTCTCTCTCTTCAACTTGCACCCTGTGCAATATAGTACTAATTTCATATTGTTTTCTTGTGCTGTATGAAGTCTGAGTATTTTACCTTGGAAAAATATGCATGTTTGTGGCAGGCTTTTCATAATTATAGAATTTATGTTACTTCTAACAGTGTGGATCCGAGATGGTTGCAGCATTGTGGATAACAGAGATCTCCAGCCCTTTCCTCCACATGAGGGAGCTTCTGAAAGAACTAGGATACAGGGACACTGACCTTAATTTGGCAGCAGATGTTAGTCCAGTCTCTTAATTACGCATTTCTTTTTCTCCTCAGAAATGTTTTGCTCTTAACATGATTGGCAGAGATTTTAGTTGGTTTCTCTTATTCCTCTCAGGATTTCACTAATGTTGATTTTTTAACAGATCTGTTTTGCACTCATCTTCACATTTGCAAGGATGATTGGTGGACCATATCTCACTTGTGTGACACTTTCTGCTGACTACCCACTACTTATAAAGGTAACTCAATCGTGCTGTGACCACAGGTTCTATGTGCTGTGCTTTAGTTGAGTCACCAACAACCATGATATAAATGCAATCTAGTGATGAAGAGTACCTAATCGACTTTTTGCAGTAGGGAGGGTGCATCAACCAAAATACCCAAAAGCCTAGTCTCAGCTCTATAAACAAGAATCCTTCTTTAGAAATATTTCCAGGAGCTATATTTCCCTGGTTCTTTGTTGAAAAGTTTAGGAAATTTTATAAGAAGAAAACCAAAATAGGAATGCATATTACAAGGGGGTGCTGGAAAATTAGAAAGCATATTAAAAACTACAATACAATTTATAAAACTGTTTTATAAGATTCATGGTCTTCTAAGAGAGTCTCAAAGCAGAAAATTACATCAACCAACGGAGGGCTGTCTCGTTGGTGTGTTAGCTGGTTTGTTCCAGCGTTGACGCAGAATCAAATCCCACAACCAGTACTTTGGGGAAAAAGGGGTCAGGGGGGAGTTATTAATAGTGCATAGCACCGGATACCAAAAAAAAGCAGAAAATTACATCACAGGCTTATCTAATTTTAAAAATTTCAGTGTTTTATTGGCTTCCAAAGTTTTTTTTTTTTTTGGGCAACCTTTTATTAGTATAAAAGGAAATGCAGTTCCCTTTAGAAAAGGAGGTATAAGAGAATTGTTTAACTTTTTTCCTTTTTAGGGAAGAAAATGAATGCTATGTTATGCATATGAATTCATCCATTGACTGAGATTGGATGCACAAGGTTCATATGGTTATGAAGTATAGATTTTTGATCAATCATGTTCCTCTGTACACTAAAAACCTAGGTACTTCTGAAAAATTTGAAGTTTTATTTCTTGATAACAGTAGAAGCAACCTCACAATACCATCACTAGAGCCTAGTTTTACAGTTAGCAACACCTGAAGCTAGTTAAGAGTATGTATGCCTATATACTTCCAGTGATATTAGCATTTGTTACTTTATTTTTAATTTCAACTGTTTTGATTTTCAGGCAATGGCTTTGGGATTGCAGTTAGTGAGTACTTTCTGGTTCTACAAGATTGCTAGGATGGTGAAATACAAACTGATTAAAAGGAGTGCATCTAAGAAAGTGGCATAAAGATCTACAAGCACAAGGAGACTTCTAAATGTAAACGGGTTTTTCATATACATTTAATTGGAAAATATTTAAAATAAAATCATTTCATCTAGCAGCTTATCTTTACAGGCATAGAGCTCTTTAAATTCTGGAACTTTGGTATTAACTGGAAAAATTAAATGTAGCTGAAAAAGAAGAGTTGGCCTGCATTATTGAGTTGCAAGATTATAAGAGAAAATTTGAGAAAGAGAGAGATGTTTAGGTTCTCTTGCATGACTGCAAGCATAGAGAAACCATGAAAGACATTACAGTAGAGGGCCATTACCAATCTTTATGTAAGTTCTTACTATCTAGGGTTTTGGGAGGGGTAGACTGGATACAATATTTTCAATCCATTATTGACCCAGTTGATCGGTCACCCGACCGGGTTTTCAGGTCTATTTAGCCCCCTAACCCATTTACTTACAAAAAAAATATTGAGCGAGTCAATGATTCATGTGAACCAGCCACTCATAACTGTTTAATCCAGTCAATTGGTCGTGGTTCAGATATTAGTACTCTGTTTTTTTGGTATCTGACATGTATTTTAGCCATTTTTATCGTTAATTGCAATAATTCTCATTTATCATGCTCATTTTTGTTCAGTATGATAAATATATTAGAGGCATGGCCAATTTTTGTTATTCATGTATTTTTTACATTGTTATCTATTTTTATAGGTTATGATTCATGGATTGACCAATTTGACCTGATGATTGAACTGGTGATCGAGGAAAAAACGATTTTTTTTTTGTCACTTTTTCAAATATTGACCAGATATAGACCTAACATTTGACATTCTTTGCACAAAATGGCTGCTATGGCATTCAAATACAAATTCTCATGCTTATTATCAGCTTGAGATTTTACCACTACACCAAACAATGGCTCTTTAGGAGAAAGGCAGTACGGTTCTATACAAAAATTTACATGAATTATTGACCAAATCAATATTTTTTTGCCAAAGACCGAGTTTGGGGTGAAAGGAAATCAGTTGTCTGAACGGTTTCTATGTCATATGATGACCTTTTGGGTCAACTAGGGTTTAAAAACAATAATGTAGATAAGGTAAGGATATTTTTATTAATGTTCTAATTTTTTTTTTTTTCCTGAGGATTCATTTGCCTCGGAGCTATACAAGGAAGTAAAGCCTAGATCGAAATTAATGTTTGTACTTTGTCTACACGCTCCCTATATTAAACGAGATAAAGTAGATTGCCTCAATTAAAGCCAATGTAATTCTAATGAATCTTATCAACTCTATGAGATAAAATTTAGTGAATAAAAAAATTAAGTATTAAATTATTGGTTATGGTCTTTAAAGAAAAAGAATTATGGAACATGCTAGCATGTGAAAACCACTGTAGAATTTATGATATGGGAATGGGTCTATGTCTGACCAATCCATACAACTCCCCTTGTATTGGCACGTGTTCCTCTTTATGACACTGGTCCCATGAAATTACAGGCTGAGGTTTTCCGCTGATGCAAGAAACTGTTCATTTTATAAACAAAATAAAAAAGAAAAAGGATTTATCATTTTGGAAGTTGGAACCACATCTGTTGTGTCTTGTATGTCAGTTTGGATGGGAGCCGAGAATAATGCCCATTCGAAGAACAGCGTCTTCTAGAATTCTGAGATGCACCCAACAGATAATTTTGAAGCCATGTTTGGTGAAAAATCGGATATGCTCAAATTGACTGTCACTGTTAGTTAGTCATTATAAATTTTTGGATTGTATGCTTTAGACACCTTAGATAGCTTATCTAAAAGTGCCTGGTGAATCAGATGTTGAACTCAGCCTTCCAAACTGGGAATAAAAGCAGATTTTAGCTTTCTATAAGATAGGCCCCACATAGATAGCCTATAAGTTTTGTTTGATGAAAAATCTATGTTACCTAAATTGGTTAGTGGTTAACCATCGCTTTCAGCCGTAAACATCTCCCATATTTATATATATTATCGTTCAGATGCTCTCAACTCTCAACGGACCACTATGAATTCTCTGAGATGCTTAGCTGAAATCGTCAGCTTAGCCAGGTCCTTAATCCAAATGATATCCAACCAAAGCTTGAAGTTTTCCTGATAATGTCAAGCCCGCATGGCAAGTTGGGATCTCATTCCAGCAAAATTGTTCCAATAATTTGACATCGCACATCTCATACATGATGGATTCCCATCTCATGATTAAATGTGGTGTAAGATCATGTTGGAAGGGTTTTGGATTTTGGATGTGTTTGTTGGGAGCAGATCAAAACTCCTAACCAGCACCGAGGCAGGGGCATGGACATGCTCCCTATAGAATTCATTCCAACTTGATCCTACACTACACATCTCTCATCACCATGAGGTATATCCGACAAAATGCTGGCACGAAAATTTAACTTTTTTTAAAATTTCTTTTTTTTTTCATGAAAAGTTTTGTTGCAATGAAAATTTATTGAATTACCCCCACTAAAAAGGTGATTCACTTTTTTTAAATGGGTTATCATTCACTTATTCATTTTCATGAACAAGTGAATAACAAAGGTTGATTTGAGCAATGAGAAGAGAAAAACAACAGACCCCTTAGTCTTAATTTCAATGTCCATCAAAGGGGTGCGTAATTTTAAAAGAAATATAACCCAACAGAGCTTACAGAGACCAAACAATCACTTGAATTAGGAGACAAGAGCAAGATTAAGTCCTCCTGGAGCAAGCAAAACCGTCAAAAGAAATCTAATTAAAATCAATAAATTAAAGTCAAGAACCAACTCACCAAGGATAAAAATTTTGATATGATATGCCTCATATTAAGTTCTTTTGTCGGGACTCCTTTTTTTTATTATTAATAATAATAATAATTTTTGAAAAAAAGAAATTAAAAAAATAAAATCAATAGATGTTTCATTCAAAAGTGTCTTTATTAGATGCACAACACAATCGAACAATATATCACTAAGAGAAATTAACTAATTACAACTTAATGTGAAGAAACGAAACAATTGTTTCTTGACGACTGCCCCAAGAATTTCCCTTATTATTATTATTCCAAATTCTGGGAATTCTTCTACTCCCGAAGAACATAGGATCGACATGCCCACTTTCACCCACAGCAACCAATATTACAAACCTTTAGCTTAATTAAGTACTAGCACCTAGCTAGCTAAGAGGGAATTAATTGAAATTAGTTGTTTACACGGCGACACATCTTCCTAACCTCTCCCTGGTTCCCTGTTTTGACCTCTATCTCTCCCATCTTAATCATCGAGGCAACAAACTTATTTTCCCAAACACCTGGGTAATAAGCATTCTCCATTACTTCTTTCCTGGTAAGCTCATTAGTGAGCAAGGTTTGGTCTGATGTTATAATGTGAATAACCCCCTTTATTTTGCACTAAACCAACCTAATATTTTGTTGTCCAGAACAAGCGGTGTAAATCGGTCCATGACAACTATGGGGTCATCTCCCTTGCTACAGCACTGAGGCTAGATGGGGGTCAAGCGTGGGATCAGGCTTGCCAGTATTCTTGAAGTTGTCTTGTCTCCCATTAAGCGTGGGATCAGGCTTGCCAGTATTCTTGAAGTTGTCTTGTCTCCCATTAATGGCAGAGCAATGCGAGACTCCTACGGTATGACCCCCTTCATGCAAGAGAAAGAAGAGACGCATTTAATTGGATAATTGCATTAATTAAGAGATGACAAGATGAGAGAGAAAGAGAGATGAAAATATGTTAAATAATAATAAAGACAAAGAGGAGAGGCATTTAATTATCTCTTGTCCCAACACTCACTGGAAATTGTATCTCTCTCTCAACCACCCACCCACCTTTTTCTTTGTTTCATTCGGCTACACAACGAGGGAGGAGGCCCATCCCCGTCTCTATTCTAACAAATCAGAAAACTACCAATTAAGCCACCACCAATTGCTCCCACCCTCCTTAATAGTTAATATTTGTAACATTTTTTCTTTCCATTAAATTCTTCTTTTTTCTCTTAGGGTCTGTTTGATTTGTGGAAAATTTTAGATGGGATGGGATGAAAACGTGTAAAAAATTAATTTTACATTGTTTAGTTTTAGGAAAACTACCGCCACGACTTGGTTTTTCGTCGGATTGCCGATGGTGAGAAAGCATATCAGGCGAGGAGATTGGGAGAGGAGAAAGCAGATCAAGAGAGTAGATCAGGATAGGAGTGCTGAGAAAGTAGATCGCCGCTGTCAAGAGTTGCAACGACGATTAGAGAAAGAAAGAAATGAAATGGGGAGGAAGATGGGAAGAATAGGAAGAAGAAGAATGTGAGGGAGAAGAGAGAAGAGGAAGATGGAGGGAGAGACAGAGAGATGGAGAATAGATCAGGAGAGGAGATCGTCATTCCTTTGCCACCCCTGTTCGAAGAGAGGGAGATTTGTTTTATGGATTTTCGCCATTCCTTTGCCCCTCACATTGGTTCTCTTGCCACCGCCGCCTCCTCTATTTGAACGGGGAAGGCAATGAACAGTGTCTGGTTCGATGGTAATAGAGGAGCTCAAAAGTGAAAACAAAGGAGAAGAAGAGAGAAAGAGAGGAAGAGAGAGAGAGCGAGAGAGAGAGAGAGAGTGGAGAGACTCCACCGAGGTTGCACTATTTTGGCGCGATCACAATTCCACAATTTTGGGATCTTGCATCCCACTTTTTTCTCATCCCATCCCTCTATTTTCCTCTAAACAAATGAGAGAAAAATGAATTATCCCCATCCCACAAACCAAACGGAGCCTTAAATTCATCTATCTTAATCCCTTTTGATCTCTCTAATAAAGTAGGGGTGTAAACTGCATAAATTGGGTTAGTTTAAGGGCCAACTCTAAATAGGAACCCTAGCTTGGAACCAAATTAATGTTAGAAACCAAATTCTCTCACCCAACAAATGGGGTGAAGTGGTAAACCAATCTTCTTCTTCTATAAATGTCTAAAGAAACCATTGCTCCTTTCCATAGGTAATCGATTTTTTTTCTTTTTTTATTAATTTAACATATATTTGTTTCATGAATTGTTTTGGTTTAATAATAAAATGTAGTAAGAAATCACTTAATGTGAGCCTCTATTTATCTTTGTTCAATTCTGATTTTTTTTTTTTTTTTTAACTTTGTTATTGATCTCATGTTAAGCACATTTTTTGACTTTATAGGTCCACAACAGGGAGTAACTGGTGTATCAGGAAGCAAGTGAAAAAGGGGTCGTATCCATAGGGAAACGAGTGAAAAATTGTTACGTACATTAATCCGAATAAAATAACAAGATTTGATATTGCAGAAACACAAAATTTAATTAACTGAACTAGAATCCATTAAAATAAAATTCTAACAATGCTGAAAGTAAAAATTGTAGAAAAATAAATAAATAACAGAAAAAAGCTAAATAAAAAATCAGCAATTCGATCAGAGATAGTAGTCTCCGGATCTATCATTTGACCCTCGAACTCTTCGAGTTGGGCCTTCCGTCTTACCTGACCGAATTTCAGATTTGCAGAAAGGAAGTCAAAAATTAAATTTGATAAAAATAAAATAAAAGTTGAAAAATTAAAGAATGGAAAATAAAAACACGTGTAAAAAGTAAATCTAAAACTATGGAAAACTGGTTGGGATCCGGATCCAGAGGTGGCAGTAGTGGCTAGGCGAACTGCAAGCAAGAACCCCTCCTCTTGCCTAGGCGTTCTCCACTTCCTCTACCCTTGAACTTCTCAAGAACAACCTTTCGTCTTACATGGGGGAAAAATCCAACAGAAATTAAATGTAAAAGATTGCCAGAATAAAAATAACATAAAAGAAAATAGAGAAAATGAAAGGGATGGTTGATCAATTCTAGTGGCAGTAGTTGCATATTGGTTGGACTGCTTGCAGGAACCCCTCCTGACAAGATCTGGGCGTCTTTCCTTTCTACAACCCTTGAACTCTTCAAGAAACCTAAGCCTTGTGAACTGGGTGAATTGACCAACCCCTTCTCCAGGGCCCTTGGGGTCATTTTTATAGAAAATGGTGGACAAAACTGGGATTAGAGTGAAAGAAAGGGGCGACAGTTGGGTTTTGTTTTTGTAGAAATATGGGCACCCTAGGGTTGAGAATGGAGTGTTAGAATTGTTCTAAAGTGATCCTAAGGCTGAGAAGAGAAGGAGAGGGTGCCCAATATTATGTAGGGTTGAGATTTGGGTGCCTAGAATGGAGGGAGTGGATTTGGGCGCCTAGAGCTAGAAAAATGTGATTGGTTGGTGTGGTGTGGCGCCCTAAGGTGGTTAGTTAAGGTTTAAGGAGTGAGGTGTAAGGCTAGGATGTTGTCTAGGGAGAGATCTAAGGGTATAAGAGGTTGCTAAGGTTTGGATGGTTGAAATTAGATGTTAGGGAGGAGTGGAAGGTGAATATTTAGCAATTAGGGGTGGCTAGGGTTTGTTAGAGGTGAAAAGAATGAGCGGGGAGGCGCCTAGGGCTTCAAAGAGAGAGTTATCTCAGAAGAAAGGCGCCTATTTGGGTTTAGCAGATAGGAGGCGCCCTCCTGTGCTCAATATTTCATAGAAACACCCCTCTCTCAGCTGGAATTCACACAAACTTCCCAAAACCTGCAGGAAACTCTATAATTTTCCTAGTTTTTACCTAGAATTTGCATAGGGATCCTCAGAGGTCACAATATTGAATTTAACCGGAAAATGGGTACAAATTAGCTAGTCTAAGGTCTAAAATATCCCTGAAATGATGTCCTTAAGGCATCAAAATACAGAGTTATCACACCCCCAGCTTAACCATTGCTAGTCCCTTAGCAATTCAGCCTTAAAATCCTATTGAGTATAAAAAGAAGTCATTCCCACATCCTTGACAAAATCAACAAAGTATCCTGATTCTAGAATCCTCAAACTTTGTATAGATCAGTATTGGGCTTAAGGGATAAAATTGTCTTGCTTTGAATATTTCATAAACTTAGCTTAAAAGTCTTGTATTCTTCCATTTGTAGTTTGTCAAGAAAATCTGAGATTCATTTCAAAATCGGACAAGTATTCTTCTTAATATTTCTGACAATGGATTTCTATCCTTGAACTTTGAGACACACACTTAATTTTATTACTACCTTCCACCGTTTAATGCGAATCTCGACACTTGCCTTAGGTGAAGAGACCCAGTTACTAAGTGCTAGGCGATTGTCTTTGGAATTTCCTTTTCCATTTGATGCGAATCTCGACACTTGACTTAGGTGAAGAGACCCGGTTACTAAGTCCAGGGTGTCCATCGACCTTTTATTCTTTTTTTTTTCTTTGCAAACACTGTTCAGGGTAGTCCAATGTCTCTAATGACTTAAAGAATTTTTGTCTAATTTCTTAATCTTTCTCTTCTTATCCTACTAGGGGCAAACTTGGGAGTATTTTCCAATTTCTATACGGTTCCGACAATATTTAAATAAGACCAATTTTGACTCCTATCATTTGCTACCAATTTCTACAAAATTCAATATTCTTCTATCAGTTTCCTTAACTTTTTTTGTTTGGGAATCTCTTTTAATGGAAAAATTTAAAAATTTCTCACTAAAATTTTTAGTTATGCATTTCTAAGGGCTTAGCTCTTATTAATATTATCTTTTTTTTCAAATTTTCTCTATCTTTCCTCACCCCCCAACTTAAGTGCCATTGTCCCTAATGGCATGACTAGAATGTTGCAAAGGGACTTGGGCCAAAGGGAACAATTAAGAGGGTTTTCCCAAGGGGTTCAAGGTTTGCCAACTAGTCTCAAATCAAGAAAAGAAACAAAAACTCTAATCTTAAAAACAAAAACAACTGAAAACTATGTTGGGTTGCTTCCAAACTAGCACTAAGTTTAACATCTTCAGCTAGACACATTCACTCACTTCTCACATCAATACTTCCAGACTCACTTTATTCTTTACACAGATAGGGCTTAGATTGGGCTAACCAAAGGGTAGACAGTGTCCACTACCCCTACCTTGAACTCATCTTCCCTTAGGCTTGGATACTTAGTGGCCCTAAATACATTTAATCGGACTTTCTGCTCCCCAAATGAAATGTCCATTTCTCCCGATTTACAGTTAATGTTTGCATTGTTCGTTGGTAGAAACGGGTGTGCTAAGATTATTGGGTTATGGTTCAGTTTCTCGGTTGGGGTCATGTCTAGGACGATCAAATCCACTAGGAAGTAACAATCCTCTACTTTGACAATGACGTCCTCAATAACACCTCGAGGAGTATTGACTAAATGATCGATGAATTGCAGAATTACCGGGGTAGGCTTTAACTCGCCAATCCTGAACCTTTCATAAATAATAGAGGGGAGTATATTTACACTGGCCCCAAGATCCAATAGGGCCCGATCGAAAGTGATACCAGAGATGACACAACTTATTAGAGGAGCACTAGGGTCTTTCATTTTCCAGGGGAGTTGATTTAGGAGAACGACACTAACATCTGCCTAGAGCATCACTTTTTATGGGGCCAATCGTGGCTCCTTCTT
Source organism: Nelumbo nucifera (assembly GCF_055504915.1). NCBI lineage: Eukaryota > Viridiplantae > Streptophyta > Magnoliopsida > Proteales > Nelumbonaceae > Nelumbo > Nelumbo nucifera. The sequence goes on from NC_142649.1 coordinate 97,746,487, forward strand.
TTGAGTACTCAGCTCTTTCAAGAACTTGGCATAGGCCGGGACATGTTGTATTGTGTCGAGGATAGGGGTGTTAATATGGACTTGCTTGAATAACTCCCTGATCTCCTCGTTGCGAGTTTCTTTCGTCTATCGCAATGGCCCGACTATGAATGTGGTTGAAAAGGGAATTACAGGTCGGTTCACTATAGGTTTTTCTAAATTTTCCTTTCCTTTTTCTCTACCCCCCAACTTATGGTCTTCTTGCTCCTTTTGTTCTTCATTGATGTTTTCAAATTTCTTTTTCTCATACGTGTCCTCTAGAATCCTCCCACTCCTTAAGGTCATAATAGCCTTGGCATTTTCAAACTAAGGGTTCGTAGGAGGTGGTTGAACTTGCTGTGGAGGATAACCCGATGACTGATTTCTAGGATTCGCAACCGGTTGACTCGGTAGTTGTCCTACTTCTCTCCTCGCATTGGCTTTGGCTAGCTGTCCTATTTGGTTCTCTAATCTAGCGATGGGCTGCTGCTAAGTTAGAATTAGCTACTGAAACTGCATGAATTTGTCATCAACTATACTGGTTTAAGGAAATTATGGGTAAACTTTATAAGGTTGGACTGGTTGGTTCCTAGGTTAAGTCTTCTAGAATTGGCTCTGCACTTGTGGCCTTTGGAATTGCTGGGCCATGGAGTTAGATGGATGGTACTACTAGGACTGTGTGTTAGGTTGATGTGTCCTTCAAGAAAAGTTAGGGTGATTTCTCCACCCAGGGTTGTAAGTATTTGAAAATGGGTCATTATTAGGCCTCGAGAAACTCTGGGTTGCCTGAACCTATTCTTGGATAAACGGCAGAAACTGGGCCGCCGTTGGACAATCATCAACTGGGTGGGTCGGGCTGGCACAAATGGAACAAACTTCAAGATAAGGTGTAGATGGGCCCGATTGCTGGTTATAGCTGAAGAATTGATCAAGATTTTGGGCTATCCCATTAATATTATCCAGTTGTTGAGACACATGGTTCCAATCTATCCATAACTTAGGTTGGAAGTTGTTTCTCATTCCACAAATTCTGACCATTGAATTCATTTTGTTTTGTTTTGATTTCTTTTTAATTAAGCACAAACAAGTAAAGTACACGACCTAGGGGCTAAACTAAGGTTTCCTAATCTAGTGGTTCAACCAATGTGAATCCTCTTAGGTTTACTTGGAATTACACCATTTCCTTTGGTTAGCCAGGTAAGAGGTGGGGATGTGGGAGGCTCCCCTTGCTCTCGCAAGGACCTAATTAAGTAACCACAAAACCCGCTTAGGCTTAGCTGGTTAACCTCTTTCCTTAGACACCAACCGCTGGTTATGGAAAGTAATCACAAGCTTCCATAAAATTCAACACTTTTGAACCAAATGTGTGAGTCCCCTTAAAGAATCTTGCTATCCAAATTTTAAATTAAGGTTTAGGGTGAACCGCACGTGAAAGGGTGGTGGTTTTTGGGCCAAGGAAGGGTGATGAAATCCCCACCTTATCTTATTTAAATTGGATTGTCCTTAAATGGATCAACGGAAAAACACAATAAACAAAATAAATGTAACTAATTGCAATGCATGAACAGTTATCTCTAATATGCAATTCAGCAATTTAACATAAAATAATAAAACAAACTAATTCAGCAAATGAAGCAATTAAAAATGAAAAACCCCAACACATTAACAACTAACAAGATAATTTCAGCAATTAAATAATCCTATATGATGCATGGTCTAGAACATATCAAACTCTAAATGTTGGAAAGCAAATGCAAAAATTTTAAAATATTAATTTTTTTGAAATTCAAAATTTGAAATTTAAATTCAAATTCAAATTCAAATTCAGCTTCAAATTAAAATTCAAAATTTGAAATTTAAACTCAAATTCGAAAATTTTAATAATTTCCTAATTAACAATTAATTACTCAATTAAATAACTAATTAATTAAAGGGGTAATTAAGTAAAGCAACAAATAATTATGGCAAACATAAAATAAAAGGATTAATTATGCTAAAAAAAAGAATTAACAACTACAAAAATAAATACTAACAAGGGAGATTACTACTCTAAGGATTAAATAGAAAATAAAAAAATAAGAGTATGCAAGATTAAAAATCCAAGAAATGAATTGAGTTTCTAATCTAAAAATAAAGAAAAAACATAACCTAACAATCCTAAAAAAATAGATTTAAGAACGAAAAAAAAATCCTAAAAAATAAATCGGATCTATCAAGAAATAAAAATAATTAACTAAGAATTCAAAAGTAGTACTTTACCAAAAAGAATTTGAAAATAAAAATAAAAAAATAGGATTAAATTGGGACGACTACACCTGAATCACAATCCCAGTTTCTCTTCTCTTCTCTTTTCTTTAGCAGTTTGGCAATGCTCTGGTACCCCACCTTTAACTATTACATCCTGCAAAATCAAAGAGAAACAAGAATTAAAATGAGATTATAGATCAAGTAATCAAACAAAAATAAAAAAAAATAGTGAAACAGATCCGAACAAAGCAAATAAAAATTTTTTCTCCATTGCTTCCCTGGCAATGACGCCAAAAACTTAGTGTGTTCAGAAGCGTGTCGTTAACCACTTTGGAACACCGGTTTCAATATTTATAAATTTTCTGATTCTCAAAATAACTACAAAATGCAATTAGTGGTGAGAAAGGGGTCGTATCCATAGGGAAGCGAGGGAAAAATTGTTACGTACTTCAATCCAAACAAAATAACAAGAATTGAGATTGCAGAAACACAAAATTTAATTATTTGAACTGAAATCCATTAAAATAAAATTCTAACAATGTTGAAAGTGAAAATTGCAGAAAAATAAATAAATAACAGAAATAAAAAAACTAAATAAAAAATCTACAACTTGGTCAGAGGTAGCAGCCTCCGGGTCTATCCTTTGACCCTTGAACTCCTCGAGCTGAGCCTTCTATCTTACCTGGCCAAATTTCAGATCTGTAGAAAGGAAGACAATAATTAAATTTGATAAAAATAAATTATAGAAATAAAATAAAAACTATAAATTAAAGAATGGAAAATAAAAGCATGCGTAAAAAGTAAATCTATAACTATGGGAAATTAGTTGGGATCCAGATCCAAAGGTGGTAGTAGTGGCTAGGTTGACTGCATGTAGGAACCCCTCCTCTTGCCTGGGCGTTCTCCTCTTCCTCTACCCTTGAATTTCTCAAGAACAACCTTCCATCTTACCTGAGGGCAGAATCCAGTAGAAATTAAATGTAAAAGATTGCTAGAATAAAAATAACATAAAAGAAAATAAAGAAAATGAAAGGAATGGTTGATCAAATCCAGTGGTGGTAGTTGCAGATTGGATGGACTGCTTACAAGAACCCCTCCTGACAAGATCTAGTTATCCTTCATTTCTACAACCCTTGAACTCCTCAAGAAACCATAGCCTTGTGAATTGGGTGAATTAACCTACCCCTTCTCCATGGCCCTTGGGGTCATTTTTATAGAGAATGGTGAATAAAACTGGGATTAAAGAGACAGAGGGGTGGCAGTTGGGTTTTTCTTTTTTTTGGCAGAAATATGGGCACCCTAGGGTTGAGAATGGAGTGTTAGGATTGTTCTAAGGTGATCCTAAGGCTGTGAAGAGAAGGAGAGGGTGCTCAATATTATGTAGGATTGAGATTTGGGCACCTAGAATGGAGGGAGTAGATTTGGGCGCCTAGAGCTAGAGAAATGTGATTGGTTGGTGTGATGTGGTGCCCTAAGGTGACTGGTTAAGGTTTAAGGAGTGAGGTGTAAGGCTAGGATGCTGTCTAGGGAAAGATCTAAGGGTATGAGAGGTTGCTAAGGCTTGGATGGTTGAGATTAGATGTTAGGGAGGAGTGGAAGATGGGGATTTAGCATTTAGGGGCGGCTAGGGTTTGTTAGAGGTGAAGAAAATGAGTGGGGAGGCACCTAGGGCTTTGAAGAGAGAGTTATTTTATAGGAAAGGCACCTATCTGGGTTTAACAGATAGGAGACGCCCTCCTATACTCAGTTTTTCACAGAAACACCCCCTCTCTCAGTTGGACTTCGCACCAGCTTCCCAAAATTTGTATGAAACTCTGTAATTTTTTCTGTTTTTACCCAAAATTTGCACAGGGACCCTTAGAGGTCACAATATTGATTTTAACCGAAAAAAGGGTATAGATTAGCTAGTCTAAGGTCTAAAATACCCCTAAAATGATGCCCTTAAGGCATCAAAATACAAACTTATCAATAACCCATACCTTAAACCCTTAACCCCCAATCTTGGTGGTATTAGGAATTAATCCTAGGTCTCTACTACAACTAGCCAGAGAACTTGCCAATTAAACCACCATCAATTGATTCTCATGCTAAGCTATTGATTTATGCACTCCTTATATATATATATATATATATATATATATATATACACACGCACGCAAAGGAATAAATATGAAGTTCATATTTATAATAGATGTAATTTTACTCTTTTTAAATTGAGAGAATAACATAGTTAATAAGGTAAATCATTATCCAATGTTCTTTAACATTATATATTTAATGGTCTTTAAATGGATTAAGTATTATTATGTAATCTTTAAATAGGGTAAGGAGCATTTGGTGCCATGTGGTGATAAATTGCATTAATAGAATCCATATCGGCCGAGTGCTAATGCAAATCAATAAAAAATGGGCAATGGTTTATCAGTTTTTATTGTCTTCTTTACTTACCTATGAAAAATGGGTCTACGTAACCTAGAGCATATTGACATAATTTTTTTTTGGCTATTTTCAACATGTAACTAGCCAGAAAAGCTATATAGCCATTATGTTCAAATCAAAACTTTCTTTCCATCTTATTTTTATTGAAAACTGAGATGAAAATATAAAACACACACACATACAATTATGAGAATCTTAAAACTAAGGAAAAAACCTTCAAAATTATTGGAAAGAAAAGTTGTCATACTTGGTAAAGGATAATGATGGACGATATGTGACATCCATATCCTTCTTTAAGCGTAACATTTGTTAGGAAACAAAACCCTTTGTACTTCCTTGTGCAAATCAAAGAGATTAACAAGCAAATAGCAAGCAACAATATATAGAAGCAATTTTACAAACACAATGCAAACAATAACAAAGACAACAAGATTTATGTGAAAAACCCCTCAATGTGAGGATAAAAACCAAGGGAATGTAGTCCACAACTTCCACTATCAACCAAATAGTAGGGTACAACAAGTTCTTTCTAGTTACAACTAGATGAATACATCAAGAGATAAAATCTTTGTTTCCAACAACAACAAGCATCATCTAAGTAGATGAAATAATCAAATGAGAAAGATCTCACCAATAAGAAAGCAAAAGAGAAAGAGCCAAGAAATGTTGTAGGATTCCTTCTTTCTTCTACAACCCTTATATTTTCTTCTGGTCCCTTGTCAAAAAAAAAAATCTCCACCAAACTTTTTTCTTCCTCCAAAATTCCTTCGAGAGCAAAAGAGGTAGAAAAGTTGAACCCAATTTGTTGAGACCCAAAAGATGTATTAGCTCATGAGACAAGCCAAATACAATCTTTTTCTTTGATTTGCTTCTTTTTGTCTTTTTGCACGTTTTATTTTTGTTTATGTTTATTTATTTGTGGGTCCTACCTCTTGAGGAGGACAACCCAACAAATCTCTCCTAGAGGTCTTCTTCATACTCAAACCCACCAAGCCTTTATAAAAATCAAAATTGTTCTTGAGTAGACATTTAGTCATCATATCTAAACCATTTTTTTCAATATGGATATTCTCTAATTGCAATTATTTCTCCTCAAGAACATCTCTAATCCAATGATGCCTAATACCAATGTGCTTGGGCTTGAAATGAAGATTTGGATTCTTAGCTAAGTGCATAGCACTCTAATAGTCACAAAAAAAAACAACATATTCATTTTGTTATATACCCAATTCTTTAAAGAATCGTTTGATCCATAAAATTTCCTTGCAAGTTCCAATTGCTACAGTGTATTCAACTTCTATAGTGGATAAAACAACACATTTCTGTAATTTGGATTTCTATGACATTGCTCCCCTACAAAAGTAAGTAAAAATCCTGATATGGAATCCCCAACCATGTCTTCATCAGTATAACATTCCAACACTGTTTTACCACTACAAAAACATAAACACAATTTAGAAATGCCCTTGAGTGTCCCCAACCACATGTGCAATGTCAGACATAACGCAAACCACAACATACATCAAACTTCCAACGACTGAAGAATATGGCACATTCACTATTTCTTCTTTTTCTTTCTCACTTGAAGGACTCTGTTCAAGACTGAACTTAAAGTGACTTGCAAGTGGAGTGCTAACTGACTTGGCTTTGTTCATGTTGAACCTTTCCAACACTTTCTCAATGTACGTTTATTATTAGGGGTGACAAATGGATGGGTTGGGTTGGGTTGAGTTGGGTAAGAGTTGAATACTAACCCACCCATATTGACCCACCAACCCAACATGACTATCATCAATCTTTGTTAAAGGGTCATAACCCACCCATATTGATGCACTTGACCCATCCATATTGACCCTTAACCATTGCCACCCATACTAGCCCACATACCCTCACCTATAAATACAAAAATGGGTTGGGATGGCCCGTACACCCAAAATAATAACTTTTGAGAGAATAATCTCTCTCAAGACTACTACGTGACAAAAATGAGTCAGGTCAACCCATATACCCGAAAATGCAAAATATGTAGATAAATGTAGGAAAAGCAAAAATTACTAAAAAATTGCAAAAATTTCAAAAAATACCAGAAAATTATGAAAAATGCAAAAAAATATAGAAAATTCAGAACTTTTGTAGAAAAAAATAAAAAAATATGCAAAAAATACCAAAAATTGCATGAAAAACAATAGAAAATTGCAAAAATCATGCATTAAAGGACCAAAACATTATAGAAAATGTAGAAAAATACCAAAAATTACGGAAAATGCATAACTTTTATAAAAGTGCTTTCGTAAAAGTGCTTTCACATAAGTACTTTTATAAAAGTTCTTCTATAAAAGTACTTCCTTGAAAGTGCTTTCATAAAGTACTTCCCTAAAATGCTTTCATAAAAGCGCTTTCGTAAAGGCACTTTTATAAAAGTGCTTTTATGCTTTCATGTAACAGTACTTTTGTAAAAGTGCTTTTATGCTTTCATAAAATTGTTTTTCATGAACGTACTTTTATAAAAGTGCTTTTATGCTTTCATAAAAGTGTTTTTGTAAAAGTACTTTCATAAAGTGTTTTCATGTAAAAGTTCTTTTGTAAAATTACTTCTATAAAAGTGCTTTCATGTAAAAGTACTTTTGTAAAAGTTCTTTCATAAAAATCCTTTTCATAAAATTACTTTATAAAATTGTTTTTGTAAAAGTGCTTTTGTATGAAATTGCATGTGAATAAGAAAGTTAAAATCTATTTTATTTCACTTTTAATCTCAAAATGAAATGTGGCATGGTGGTTTAGAATTCAAATGGGATGTAAATGTGTTAGGAGGTTTGAGTTCAAGTAACTTCAATTGCTGTTTTTTTTTTTTTTTTGAGATTTGGCGAGCATAGATTGAGCTAACTTTGACCCAACCCATCTTGACCCGCACGACCCAACCCATCCTGACCCTAATGGGTACCCTCGACCTAACCCATCCTGACCCTTTTCCACTAACCCTAATGGGTTACTGGACCCATATTGACTCGCCAATAGATTGGGTGGGTCAAATGGGTTGGGGTCAAGATTTCCAGCCCTATTTATTATGATAGCCATAGCTTATCAACTTTCCTATCACGAGAGATTTGCATTCCCAATATTTTTTATGCTAAATCCAAGTCTTTCATAGCAAAACATTTACTTAACTCCTTTAACCTATTGATCGTGCCCAACAATCAATATATCCTCAACATAGAGCAAGAGAATAATAAAATCATCATTAAAAAAATTATTTAGTGAATACACATTGATCTATAGCTATTTTCTTGTACTCATTGTCCATCATGAAGGACTCAAATTTCTTATACCATTTCCTAGGTGCCTGTTTTAACTTGTACAAGATCTTTCTTAGCTTTCAAACCATGTGTTTTTTTCCCTAACTTCAAATCCTTCCAGTTGTTCCATGTAGATGTCTTCTTCTAAATAATCATGAAGAAATATTGTTTTGAAATCAAGCTATCAACCTCTAAATTCATACTTGCTGATAGGCCCAACACTACTCTGATTAATGACATCTTCAACCATTTTTCTTTTTCTTGACTTTCTACAATTTCCTCATAAAACCGTGGTTCACCTGCATCATTGACCATAACATAGTCATGAGGAGATATTTCTTTGATGGCGCTCGTTCCCTAGTAGACCTTCTTAGTTATGATTCTTCCTGAACTTGATATTGCTCTTATGGTAATTGAGGAACTTGTATGAGCTGCTCCCCCTCTTCTTCATGATCAACATCACCTAAGTTACCATTTGAAGCATTACCATCATCAATCACATTATCTTGTAAATATTCTTTGTTTTCACCATGCACAACAGAGGAGGGAATCAGATCCAAATCAATAAAGCTTTTAGTCTTTGATTGAGAATTTGCACTGTTCTCAAACTCAAATGCTTGGTCTTCAAGAAAGATCACATTTCTACTTCTTATTAGTTTTTTGTTAATTAGATCCCATAGACTGTACATAAAATATTCATTTGCATAACCCAAGAAAATGAATTCCTTATACTTTCCATCAAGCTTGGACCTTTCATCTTTGGGAATATGCACAAATTTCTTACAACCAAACATCCGTAGGTGGTCATATAAGACATCTCTCCCTATCCACACCTTTTCATGCACAAATGCCTTTCAGTATGCATTGCCTCTCCTCAAAAATATTTTGGTAATTTAGCATGTGAAAGCATACACCTAACTCTTTCCTCAATGGTGCGGATCATCTGTTTAGCCATACCAATATTTTGTACATTAGTGTCTTGAGAATGGAATGTTCATGCCGAATACCATGGTTTTTGCAATATCCCTCAAATGGGCCAACGTACTCACCTCCATTATCTATAGAAATGCATTTAAAGAGTTTTCTTGTTTCCCTTTCAACTCTAGCATGAAAATATTTAAATATCTTCAAGACCTCATTTTTATGTTTCATGTTATATACTGATAGTTTTCTAGATGTATCATCAATGAATGTAACAAAATAAGAGATACCGCCAAGAGACTTGGCTTTTATGTCACATACATCAAAATGAACCAATTCTAAAACATTTTGCTTTCTATGAGGAGGGTTTTCTGAAAAGAAATACTATGTTGTTTGCTAAAAAAATAATGAACACACGAATCTAAATGCATACCTTTCAAGCTAAGGAGGAGTTGTTTCTTTGCAAAAACTTGAAATTCTTTTTTACTCATGTGACCAAGCCGCTTATGGCATAAATTGGAGGAGTCATTTTCTATAACATTCAGTTGCCCCTTGCATAATTGAGCTTTCATTCTGTAAAGAGTACAACATTTTCACCCCTTTACCATTACAAGAAATCCTTTGGTGAGTTTTCATTTTCTTTCACCAAAATTGTTGTTGTAGCCTTCTTCATCTAATTTTCCTGCTGAAATTATGTTGAAGCGAAGATCTAGTATATGTCTCACATCCTTGAAAACCAATCTACAACCAACATCGGTCTTTATCTGTACATTACCTACCCCACAATTTTTTATGTGTAACTGTTACCCATTCTTACAACACCAAAATCACCTAATTTGTAAGTAGCAAAAAATTCCTTGTGTGGAGTAGTGTTGTATGAAGCACTGGTGTCAATGATCAAATCTATGTCTTGGCATGTAAGGCTAAAATAAGACTCTTCACAATCTACACAAAGCATAACCTTGCCATTTAAAACAATTGCAATCAATGTTTCATTTCCTTCTTTCTTTTCTCATTTTTCTTCTTTTTGTTACCTTTTAATTTTTTGTATTCTCTCTTGAAGTGTTCCGACTTGTTGCAATAATAGAAAGTGATATCCTTTCTTGACTTTGACTTTTACCCCAGCTTTTTGTAAGAATTGCATTTGATTTGTTAGTGTCCAATGATTTTCTTCTTATTTTTGTTATGAACACACCACCCGGCAACGCACGGCGGCACAGCCATAGGCAGCAGCACACACAGCGGGCCGCCTAGCGGCACGCACCGCCCAGCAGCGCCGCATAGCAGGCTGGCAGCACGCGGCACATACCGCCCGACAGGGCGCCGCACGCACACGCCCAACACCACACGGCAGCGGCACCATGGCGCGCGACACGCACCGCCAGGCAGCAGCGCGCACTGCACGGCAGCACGCACCGCGCACACGCCAGCGCTGCAAGGCAGCGATACCATGAGCCGCGCGCACGCACTGCGTTGCAGCAGCACTGCGCGCCCGCACGCGCGGCAGGGCACCATGAGCCGCGCGCATGCACCCGGTAGCAGCAGCAGGGCGGGGCCCATGCGACAGCTCATAGGGGTGGGCCCATCCTTATCTGAATATGCCAACTCGCCACCAGCTTACCTTATCCTTGATCTTTATCTAATCTTATCCTTATCTTATCTTAAGTAAGAGTGAGTTACCATTAGGAGTAGGTAATTAGGAGTTTGAGTCAAGTTGGAGTTTGAGTTTAATTAGGAATTTCCTTCTGTAAGCTCCTATTTAAGGAGCCACGAATTGAAATAAAGCATTCAGTTTTCCAGCCAAGAAAAGAGTGAGGAGAGTTTGGGTGGTCTCTTGGACAAATCACCCCAAGGGAGAGTTCGGGTGGTCTCTTGGACAAATCACCCACTAGATAGGCAAAATAGGGTCTGTGCGTAAGACCAAAGGCAAGGGAAGATCAGGGGTTCCTGCCGTGGAACGACCCGTGACGCGATCCTACGCTCGGGCCCATAACAATTTCTTCATTGAGAAAACTACTTCTTACCATGCTCATTGTCACTTTTCTTTGGGTTCAGAATTGCTAAAAGACACCACAAACATCTCCCAACTTTTCGATAATGAACTAAATAACAATAAGGGTTGAAGCTCATCATCCAACACCATTTTCATTGAAGCTAACTGATGTACAACATCTTGCATTTGGTTCAAGTGTTCGGTAATGGATGAACCCTCCTTGTACTTCAAATTTATGAGATCTCTTATTAAGAAAGCCTTTTTGCTAACGATTTTCTTCTCACACAGCTCTTCCAATTTGTTCCAAAGTAGAACGGTTAATGTTTCATCCACAAGATGATAAATACTAGCATCCAACTATTATCAGATACATGCAATGGCTTTCAAGTTAAGAATTTCCCATTAGTCACTTGACATATCCTTGGGATTGCCTTATTCACCTTTTAATGGTGCATAAAAGTCTTTAGAAAGCAACATATCCTTCACCTTTGATTTCCAAAGAGTCTAATTGCTTCCATTCAATGAAATCATCCTAACCAAACTTCCTTCCATGATTTGTACAAGAACCTTGCTCTGATACCACTTTGTTAAAGAAACAAACCCCTTTGTACTTCCTTGTGCAAATCAAAGAGATTAACAAGCAAATAGCAAGCAACAATATATAGAAGCAATTTAACAAACACAATACAAATAATAACAAAGACATCAGGATTTACGTGGAAAACCCCTCAATGTGAGGGTAAAAATCACGGGACTAAAGTTCACAACTTCCACTATCAACCAAATAATAGAGTACAACAAGTTCTATCTAGTTATGAATAGATGAATACATCAAGAGAGAAACTCTTGGTTTCCAACAACAACAATCATCATCTAAATAGATGGAATAATCAAATGAGAAAGACCTCACCAATAAAAAAGCAAAAGAGAGAGAGAGAGCCAAAAAATGTTGTTGGATTCCTTCTTTCTTCTACAACCCTTATATTTTCTTCCTGTCCCTTGTCAAAAACCTTTCTCTTCCAAACCTTTTTCTTCCTCCAAAATTTCTTGGAGAGTAGAAGACGTAGAAAAGCTTAATACAATTTGTTGAGACCCAAAAGACTTATTGGCTTGTGAGACAAGACAAAAACAAAAGCCACCTTTCTCTTTAATTTGCTTCTTTTTTGTCTTTTTGCACATTTTACTTTTGTTTTCCTTTATTTATTTGTGGGTCCCACCTCATGAGGAGGAAAACCCAACAACATTCGTAACCATAACCTTGGAACAATAGAAACCTAATGCAAGAAAATGGGAAAAAATAAAAATGACCAAAATATGGGCACAATAGAATGTAAAAACAGACACCTTTCGGTATGGCCCCTTTGAAGGCACCTGGGCCGGATGGTCTTCATGATATGTTTTATTGAAATGGGTGGAATGTGGTTGGCAATGAGCTCTGTGAATTCATCTGTGGCCTACTTATGGATCTACCCTCTCTAAAATCAGTCACAGGCACACATTGTTTTAATTCAAAAAAAAAAAAAAGACACTGTAGAGAGGGCAAAATTGTTGCAAAAGTGATTGCATGTAGACTGAAACATTTTCTCCATCATTTCATTTTTGTCTTCCAAAATGCATTTACACTGAGAAGGCAAATTGTTGATAATATCATCATTGAAAGAGAAATAATCCATTCTATGAACAAGAACACCAAAGGCACGGGTTTCTTTTTATTGAAGATTTACCTTCCAAAGGATTATGATCGCGTCAAATGGCTCTTCCTACCCCACTATATGAAACTTTTGGGTTTCTCTGATGAGGTCATTACTCCAGTCCATTCTTGTATAGAAGCCAGCTCCATGAGAGTTATATTATTAATGGCACCCCAACATACCATTTGTTCCATAAAGAGGATTGAGGCAGGAGCGCCCGCTATCCCCATGCTTATTCATCATTTTATCTTGAAATTCTCTCACGGATGTTTTCCCATGCTCTAAAGGATGGACATTTAAAAGGTTTCAAGTTTAGTAGATCTGGGGTAAGGCTGAACCATTTACTATTTGATGATGATTTGTTGGTTTTTGGAGTAGCTGATATCATAGAGGTGCAAAGATTAAAACTCATTCTTGAACAATCCTGTTGTCGGTCAAGAAACTTATTAATTTTGATAAATCATCTATTTACTTCAGAAAATATACTTGTGACCAGCTCAAAACCTCCATCAAGGACTTTCTAGGCATGAAGGACATGTTAAAAACGTATCCTTATTTAGGAGGACCAGTTCTGGAGGCAAACAAGAGGATCTCCATTTGGTAATTCATTGTTGACAAAATTAAAAGAAAGCTGAATGGTTGGAAATTGGGGTTTTATCACATGTAGGGAACACTGTTCTTATCAAATTGACTTTGATGGCCATGCTTCTATATCAAATAGCAACATACAATTTGCACAAATCAGTGTACAAGGATATCTTGGCCACTTGTAGGGATTTTTGGTGGGGTTGATCCATAAATAAAAAACCCATTTATCTGAAATTAAAGTTGGGAATCATTCACAACACCAATGGAGAAGGGAGGACTCGGGTTCAAAAAACCAGCGCTAATGAAAAAGGCCTTAATCTTAAAGCTAGCTTGGAGATTTCTTAAAGAAGAAGATGCACTCTGGGTTTATGGGTCAGCCTTTTAGAGAGTGTAGATCCAATCTTGCTAAAGGTTGCAGATGGCTAGTTTCCAACAGTTGGAAGCTGAACATCTTTGATGATCCATAGTTACCAATTGGACAAATCAACAAATAAACCAGAAAATTGGCAACTAACTTGCAACAAAGTCTCAATGCTCATAAGTCAACAAGATGGTGATTGGGACTTGTACCTAAATGAAGAGGTTGTTAGAGCCATTAAGGCAATTCGGCTCCCAACTAATGATTTTTACACGATGACATACTAGTGTGGACTCTCACCCCACATGGGAAATACACCTGCAATTCAGGGTATAAGATTTTGTACCAAGATACTTGTGATACTTCGAATGCTGAGTGGTTATGTCATAGGCTATGCCAGAAAATTTTCTGGAGAGCTAAAATGATTTATACCATGGGTTAAGATATTTTTGTGGCAATGTTGTAAGGGATCCCTCCTAGGGGTGAGTAAAAAAAACCAAAAAACAGAACCGATCAAAATCGAACCAAAAATTCGGTTAACTAAATTGATCGATTCGGTTTTGGTTCAATATTTTAAAAAATCAAAGGTTATGTATCAGTTCGGTTTCGACCAGTATACATACATACATATATATATATATATATATTATATTTTCTATACATTATAAATTAATAAATATGCATTATATATAAATATATATTTTTAAAATATAATATTATTTATTTATATATTTTTTTATAATAAATATTTTAATTAATAAAAAACCAAAAATTTGATGAACCAAACCGATCAACCGGTTAATCAATTGGCTTCAATTCAGTTTTGGTTACCGGTTTTCCAAAAATCAATAACCCCAGTTCGGTTTCAAAAATTAGCTCACACTTCGATTAACCGAATCATGAGTACCCTAATAAAGGACTACTCAAGTTGACCCTAAGTGTATTTTATGTTCAAAAGCGACACCATTGATGACTTGTTCTTTAGTTGCCCGCGAGTTCTCTCAATCTAACTAGTGACTCTGGGAATCAGAATAGACTACAATGACAATAGAGGACTCCATTTTTAATTGGTTAAAGGAGTGGGTAAGAATGGATGGCCAAGGCACCAGTGGACTCGATTACATAAGTTTGCTCACAAGAGGAATCTTGACAATGTACGTGGAACATTTGGAAATTCAGATGCAAAGTATACTTGAAGCAGAAATCATAGAAATACTGGAGGGGCTTCTCGATTAGCAAAAAGCCTGTCACTCAAGATGTTCATTGTTGAAAGTGATTCAGAGCTGGCAGTCAAGACTATCTCCTCTAACTTGGACCCCCGTACGTGGAAATGGCACACATCAGTTCCAAATTGCAGAGATCTTCTACAGGAGTTCCCTTTCCCTGTGCTCACTCACGCATCGATCCTACAACAGGGTGGCCCATTCTGTGGTTAGGCATCCTCGCCCTATGACATGGTCTATAATGCCTATTAATTTTATTAACTCTTTAATTCTAGATGAGATGTAATCCTTTTGCTAGTTGAAATGAAAGTGCCTTATGGCTTCAAAAAAAGGAATGTAAAAATATGAAAACATTTCTTTAGAATATAAAAATGGAACAGAACTTATTTTGTTTTCATTGCAAAATAGAAACCTATTAAATTCGTCCTTGTATAGAGGTAAGAGAATGGAAAGAGATAAAATAATGGACTGAGAAGGAAACAAATCTTGTTGGAGTTTGAGACAGTGGAAAAAAGAGGTTTCCATAGCAAAGGGGGGAGTTTCTGAATATTTTCCTTCTCTATCATGATTCTAAATAGTGAATAGGTGTGACTGTAGAATGAAGTGGGATTGGAAAAAGGAGGGGGAGAGCCTTACTCATGAGGTGGCTATATATGAGAGACCTAAGAAGGGTAAATAGATGAAGGATATGTCACTCAATGAGAAAGGAAAAAAAGGAGAGATCTGTTGAGGTGGCCCAATTTTTTTAGTATATGGTAATAGATGACTTATTAGGTTGAGCATCTAACCTAGAGAATTGAACTACTTGGCCCAAGGGAAAAGCAGATTTTTTGGGGTATTATTTTTTTCAAACATTAATCGGATTTTGACTAACTTTAGCATTCTTTGCACAAAATGGCTGATGATCTTACATTCAAACCCACTTTCTTATATACAAAAAAAAGAAAAAAAAGGCATGGACATCATTTAATTCCTATTATGCGAACCACTATGCTAAATCACTTAGATTCTTGTGTTAAAGAATAAAAACCTATTCGGGGACCTCATCTAGTAACTTAAGCTTTTTTTTGATTGAATGGTTCTTTGGGTGGGATGGTATGGGAGCTTGTTTGACCCAATGGTACTATGGATTATCGTCACCCTGCCCCCATTTAAGTAAAACCAGTAGATGTTTCATTCAAAAGTGTAATTATTAGATGCACAACACAATCCAACGATAATATAATAATATATATCACTCTGAGAAATTAACTAATTACAACTTATTGTCAAGAAACGAAACAATTATTGTTTCTTGATGACTCCTCCAAGAATTTCCCTTTATTATTATTCCAAAGTCTGGGAATCCTTCTACTCTTCTACATCCCCCCGAAGAACATATATACGACATGCCCACTTTCCCTTTAGTAGTTCACACGGCGACACACCTTCCTAACCTCTCCCTGGTTCCCTGTTTTGACCTCTATCTCTCCCATCTTAATCATGGAAGCAACAAACTTCTTCTCCCAAACACCTGGGTAATAAGCATTCTCCATTACTTCTTTCCGGGTAAGTTCATTAGTGAGCAAGGTTTGGTCTGATGTGAACAACCCTTTGTTTTGCACTAAACCAACGTAATATTTGTTGTCCAGAACGAGCGGTGTAAATCTGTCCATGACAACTATGGGGTCAGCTCCCTTGCTACTCCGGCACTCACCCCTCAGCATTGAGGCTAGATGGGAGTCAAGCGTGGGATCAGGCCTGCCGGTATTCTTGAAGTTGTCTTGTCTGCCATTAATCGAAGAGCAATGCGAGACTCCTACAGTATGACCCCCTGCAATTAATTAAGCCGCAGCAAGAGCATTCAAATTAAAGCCAATTACTTGTAAAGCTGCAGAGAGCCATAAGCCATCACCAAATTAAGCAAGCATTTTGATACAATATAAGCTGCTGGCAGCTGTCATGGTTTTAATATTACCTGAGAGAGTAACCAAATCCTCAACTGACAGGCCTTTTGCAGCATAACCTTGTATGAGTGTGTCAACTTCCGCAGTAGGAGGTAAGAGGTTGTTTAGAGCATCGATGTCCTTCGAGATTCTTCCGTCTTTCCTTCCTCCTCTAATCTTGTACTGCTCGACCTTTCCGTTGCCGGACTATTGTTCCATCCATCGATCAACAAACGAAGAATACAGCACCATGAATGAATGAATTATATGAGACCCAGACCCGATCGATCTGAGTAATTAAAGAAACTGATCATGGCCTAGCTACAATTGTTTCTTACCAGAAAAACAGATTCTCTAGCTGCGTATGCAAGAATATCAGCACAGGAAACAACTCCAGGGCAATGGTGTTCCAGAACAGCTTTAAGTTTATCAATCACCTCAAATCCTTTGAGGCTAGGATTGTTTGGGGGTGCATCCTTTTCTGCTTTATTCCCTGGAGTTGAGTCCAGTAGAATTGATCCATCACAACCCTACATGATTAAACACAAGATGAATTACTCATGAGTGACTACCTGCACTTTCACTAGCTATCTGATAGAAACCAATTACGTTCTGAGACATCTATATATACAACTTACCCTCACAAAGCAATCATGGAAATGCATCCTTATCATCCTCGCAGGAACTGTTACGTCCTTCTTAACTATTTTCTTCATTGTTTCAGCGATCAGAGTCTCAGCTTGGGGGCACGTCTCGCTGTAGTAATCATAGCTCAGACCATAACTATCAGCCGTGGCAGCAAGAGCCCAAAAGCCAGAAGACAGGAGAAAGAGAAATGCCAGAGTCTTCATTATTATGAGAAGTTATTGATCAGTAAATAAAACTCAACTATCTCAGCTGTGGAACAAAGCTGGAGGATACCTTCTGATTATATACTGTGATGCACCTTTTCGTTGACCTTAAAGAGGTATATTTTTTTTTTCAATATCACTACCAAGAATAGTTCGTAACTAAGACATTTGATTAGTGAATAAAGAAGGTTCATTGGTTGAAATAGTACTATGTGTATCCAAATATTACATAATAGAGTGCGTCATGACTCATGAGATGTTACAAAAAAAAAATGTTTTATATATAAAGTTTCAAAACTGAATATGGGAGGTTAAATCCGGTCAATGAGGCAGATCGACTTAACCTGTTGAACCGGCAAGCTTAAACAAAGAAAACAATATATAATATTAGTAATGGGGCAAAAGTCTATGGTGCACCAAAAACAATTGAAGTACGTAAACCAGTAGTAAAATAATGTCACAGCCAAGTCCTTTTACGTTGGTAAACTCTTGATCATAAATATAAAAAGTGGATATACACTTTGTGAAAGTGTGAATCAATAAAAAGTAAAAAAAAAAAAAAAAAAAAGTAATCTTTTACATGATTTATCGAAATCTAGATTTAAGCACAGCAAAATGAACCTATTGGCTTGCTTGTTCATTACTGTTCATTTTTGTCTAATAGTCACAGAGGTTGGTGTCGTCACTCCACAGAAATGGTTCAACAGTTCAATCAGGTTTCGATGAAGTTATGACCCTGAGATCAAACCCAACCATGTCATCTTAGCCTGGCCCAGAACTTTCTGGGCTTGGGCCTAGGTTGTGTTCAAGCCCAGCTTGGGTATATTTATCCATATATCATGTATATACAATAAGGTTTCGACGCATGGGTTTTGTTAAGTGAAAGCGCAATTATAGACACATAAAATTAGATAATTGTTTTTATATTTTAATTTTTTAAATAATTAATAATTATTTATAGGGTTGTTTACTAAAACACCCTTATAATTTTATGAATCTACTAAGACCTATCCTATACTTTGCATTTTATTAAAATATCCCCTATAGTTTGCAATCAATTTACTTAATTAACCTTAGATGAAAATAGAAAATGACAGTTTTAACCTTAATGTCCATTCAAATAAACTAAAAATAAAAATGCTATTTTTTCCTTTAATAAAATACAGGCTACCACTCTATTTTTCTCTATTTGATCAATTTTATTTTCTATACAAAAAAAAAAAGTGGTAAGAATACTTTTGAAATAAATAATCCATACCCTTGAACATTTTCTACTCAGTATAGGGGTCCTATTGTGAAATCTATGACTGAACAAAACTCAAGATAGGATGTTGTTGTAGGTCTCGGAGGGATGAACTAGAGAGCAAATGACAGGGGACGGGGACTAGAGTATTGAGTTTGAAAGCAAAATGGTGAAACCTTGGGAGGGAGAGAGTTAGATGTTGGTTTCGTTCGGCCAGGTGTTCGGTCATTGGTAGCCATTTCAGTCACTATGTTCTAGGCCAAATGACAATGCCAGCGCCAGAACCCAGATTCAAGACCCATTGGAGAATAATCAACAGTCCTGGTTACCGAGCAGATGGAATCCATCTGTGTCAGACCGATGTTTCAGGGAACTGCTGACGGCTTTCTAAATGGCAAGGAACAAGGGGAGTGAGGTGCGATGCTAGAGCTACATTTTTCTTCTATTCTTCATAGGTTTCTTGTGTTCTTTTCTTCATTTGAACTTCAAGCAATCAGAGGATCCAATTAGGTTGAAAGCTTAAATATTGAAATGGACTATATTTTTACTTAAATAAGTTATAGAGTTGCTAGACTGAAATTGATTTCGGCGAATTTCCCCAACCTATCTCCAATTATTCGTAACCTGTCAGCTTCCTTATTGCTGTTGTTGCTGGGTTCGGTAATGGCAGTGATCTTGATTCCGGAGGGCTTGTTGGCTGCTAGCTTGTTGTTACTCAGCGGGGTAGAGAGAAAAAAGGGTGACTAACACTGGAACTAATTGTGGGATTTCCATTGCTGAAGCCATCATAAGTGCCGGCGAGCCCAGCCCCCTGGATTCAAACGTTGAGAATGGCATCAATTAAAGAGAGAAAAACTCAGACGGTGGTGTTGTTGTCAAAGAAGAGAAGAGGAATGGAGGGTAATATTAGATTTTAAAAATATTTATGTCATGTCATGTGGTATTAAGTATATATAGATTTTAACGAAATATTAATGGCGTTAACAATAGGAATAGAGTTAGTCAATTATTACAAATAGTAAAAATACTTTTAACACAAAATCAAAAAGGAGTAAAGTTAATTAATTAACTAAACCTTGGGAATACTTTAAAAAATTTGACCTTTGTTTAATTGGTGAACAATCTAATCTTTCTCTTTCTCAACCAATACATTGTAGAATCTTCCTTACCAGGAAAAAATTGTAATATATAGTAAAAATATTGAACTTGCAACTAAACTACCTCTAGCCAAAAGAATGGTTTGAAGTTTCAACTTTCAACAGTTGTGTGATACTCATCAACCACTATCCCTGAGAATTCATGAAAGGCCAATCTTAAAATTATGTGAGAGTTGTTTATCAAACCTGCGTAATAAAATAACAATGTCAAAAAATGAGGACAAATGGGACAATAGCTGGCAAGTTTAGAAGCAGTCGTAGTGTTTAGTTAGATAAGGTTGTTCCTTTTTTTTGGCTTTGAACAGAGCTGACTGACCGACTATTTTCGATTAATTAAGTCCCACTCTTCTCCATCCCAGGAAACAGAATTAGGCACGCCTGGTAGAGTAGACTTGGTTCATGCATATAGTAGGCGAATTAGTCGAAATCTGAAAGCGACCTGCATACGTATGGAAGGTAACCTAAACAACCCCAACTAGCTAGAGAAGCTCAGAGAAGTAGCTGTACGAGCAAGCAACAACCTGGAATGCATTACCCCTTCAACCTGCTTCTACGTTCTACCATGCATCACAATTCACAAAGACCGTTTCTATATCACTATATGCACGTTTTGGCAATATTATAATAACAGTTAACAATTTATTGGTTTGAAAAGAAAGTGTAAATGTAATTAACGCATAGAATTAATTTGTCAGTTATCTTCATTTGAAACCCAAAAAAAAGGA
This sequence comes from Nelumbo nucifera, assembly GCF_055504915.1. Taxonomy (NCBI): domain Eukaryota; kingdom Viridiplantae; phylum Streptophyta; class Magnoliopsida; order Proteales; family Nelumbonaceae; genus Nelumbo; species Nelumbo nucifera. The sequence continues at coordinate 97,767,159 of NC_142649.1, forward strand.
TAAAAGGTCTTGAGTTTGAATTGTAAACGAAGATTCTTGGTGTGTTTTAAGAGTCTAAGCAGAGATGTTTGCATCAATGTTTTCGAACTATCATTGGTCAGGACGGTTGAATTGTTTGGCTCAGAAATCATTCAGACAATTAGTTCCGTTTATAAATTTTATCCTGAACCCAGTCTCTAACCAAAAACTATTGAATTTGTCAATAATTTATTGATTCAGATAGTTGAACTATCAACCATTTGATTAAAAGTCATTTTTTATTTATTTTTTTATTTTTTGTCAAAATGAATCATTTATTCGAATTGAACCGTTCAACTCCACATGAGTTTTTAAAACATTGGTCTGCACATTGCAATCAAAGGCCCCCATCTAATGAAATCAACTACTGTTACAGGATTCCTTCACATCACGTAGCAAAAATTGTGGATTACATACCCTTCTTTCTAAAAAAAAATGGAAAATCAGACATTGATCTCTGGTATCAGATGAGTATGCACCGTTTATTCGGAAAGAACCGACATGGTCTATATGACAATTGACAATTGAAATTTTTAAAGAAAATAAATAAATAAATAAACAAGGAATACCCCACTTTCCAGGCTTGGATTTTCACATCTCAATCCTAAATTTTAAATCCTAAACCAGAAGTACGTCTTCGGACCCAGTATGAGCCAAGTATTACCCCACTTTCCAGGCTTATTCCACACCTCCAAAGTCATAGTCATACTATTTTCAAATGTCAAATACGTAAGGGTGTGATTTGGGTGGGTCCAACCCAAATCCAAATTGACCCAGCCCAAAATTTTATATGAACTGAATTTGGATTTTTGGTCATTCAGACGAGTACGGGCCAAGAATTCAGGTTTTTGCCAAGAATTCAGGTTGGGTTCGGGCTAGTCCTATGGTAATCCAAACTTGGTCTGAGCCCAGTTTGATCTCATCCTACTCCAAGTCCGGTCCCATTATACACATTTATACATACATATATAGATATGTATATATTTATAAATGTATATATACTTGTATAAATATAAATATAAAGTGAGTTTATTGACCAACCTGAGACCAGTCTGATCTCAAACCTGACCTGAATACATCAAATTACAATGTGGATTAGACTTAGATTGAAAAGATCAGACTTGACATCAGGATTGATCTGGGCTCAGGCCTTAGGCCCAAATCTTAAGGTTGGGCCTGGATTTACCATAAACTTGGCCCAACCCACTCGACTTGCACCCCCCCCCCCTAGTTGTGTTTGATATCGTGGGAATTTATTGAAAAAACGTTATCACATCAGTGTCACATAGGCGTTGTCGTTTATTGTAGATGAAATATAATGAAACAATTGTTTGGTTTCATCGTTTATCAAATAAATGGTAGAAAATTGAAATGATTTGATTTTTGTGTATAGGGCATTTGGGGAAATGTTAAATTCTTGTTTCCCCCAATACCCCATGTTTTTTGAAACTAAATGCTGATGTAGCACACTTTAATGGGTATTAATTTAAGGTGAAGAATAAAAAACATTTAAAGTGAAGTTCAACCAAACAACAAAAAAAGAAAACTTGTAAAGTGAAAAAACATTTACAGTGAAAAAGTATAAAAAATATTTAAAGTAAAAAAGTACAAATAAATTGCCTATCCATTAAAGCCAATGGAACCAAACCCATACTTTATTAGTTTTGTAATGCATGCTCCATTTAGAATTAAATAACAATGTCAAACAATGATCTTTTACGAAGCATCTGAATTCTTTCACTTAGTTGGCAAGTAGTGATGATTACTTTAATTTTGGGTCATCTAACTGCGTTCAACTTTCATCTATGAGAGGTTCTTTTCCCCTTTATGCACCAAAACCGATGTAAAGAAGCAAACTTAGTAACCTGGTTTCTGAATTGAGTGAAGAAGATGATTGACACTGATTGTGAATTATCGATTTGCCGAAGATTGCTTCAAAAGGGTAGGCCCTGTGTTCTAATTCTACAATTCCGAAATGATTGTTTGATCTTTGCAAAATTTACTATCCCAGTTTGTGTGAAAATTAAAGAGGACCTTATGAATTTTGCTAAAGCCTTAGGTCAGAACCCTAATTTTGCTAATTCTTCTCTAAAATTTTCAAATAACATTCCTACCAAGCTCCCAAAAAATTATTGCTAGAATGATGAGAATTTTTTTAGGGGGTATTCTTTTTTCAGATTTTGAGAGGGGGGAAAGTTGGTAAATAGGATTTTGGTTTCTATTGACCAAGAATCCCATGTTCTTTTTTCAGATTTATGTGGGGACTAGGGAAACTTTATTTTCCTGGGTATCGTTTACCCGGGTAAATGATGCCCATTTCCTAGGTGGTTAAATAACTTTCCCACCTAGGGAAAAGTTGCCAACACTTGAATGTGACAAAAATGCCCTTTTTAATAATGGATTTTTATGGATAAAATGGTCGTTACCTTATTTACATGAGAAATAAAAAAACATGGGTAAATGCATTTACCCGGGTAAGTGTTTCCTAAAAAAAACTTACCCAAAGCAAACGGGGCCTTAGAGAAAAAAGAAACCACTTATTTAGGAGTTCCTATTTTAAATGGTAGAGTGTCCAAAAAAATCTTCAATGATATTAAAGATAGAAATAACAATAAGCTCACCAACCGGAAGAAAATGACATTGTCTATTACTGGTAGAATTACCCTTCTTAATTCGACAATCAATTCTATGCCTCAGTTTGTCATGTGATTGTTTAAAATTCCAAATAATGTAATGGTAAAAGGCCTTTACATTTATTGGGTTGGGATAGAGTGTGCTACCCCAAGAGATGAGGGGGACTAAGTCTTAAGAATCTTCACTGGGTTAATGAGGCTTGCTTAGCAAAGTTTGGATGGAAAATTTTAAATGAAAGGCAAAATTTGTGGGTATAAGTGGTGACCCACAAATACCCAAGGAAAGAAAATTTATGGAGTGCCATTCCTAAGAATGGAATCTCTTGGGCTTGGAGGGGAATTTTGAATTCGAGAAATTTGCTCAAGAGAGGTGTGGGATGGATTGTTAACAATTGTAGAAATATCAATTTCTAGAAAGATAAGTAGGTTGACTCCACCCTGATTGAAACAAAGTTTAATAAAAAACTTTTAGGTGAAACAATTAATATCAATGAGCTTCTCATGACTGATGTAATTAACCATGATAGAAATGTTTGGGAGGAGAATTTGATTCACAACTTAGTCCCTATCTATATATGGAACAGAATTAGATCTATTTTTCTTTCCTTCCAACCCGGGGAGGATAAAATGATATGGAGATTGGACCCAAAGGGGTGTATTCACAATTAAATCAGCCTATAAAGAGGCAATTGTGATGTACAGAGGTGAGGGTGGTCCAAATATGGCGGTTGGTAAAATCTAGGGCTCAAAATCCCCGCAAAATTAAAAGATTTTGTCTTCCTTCTTTTAAACTCGAGATTGCCTACTAAGTCTTTCCTTATGAATAGGGGTGTTCCCATTGATGGGTGTTGTTATTTCTGTGATGAAATGGAGGATGTGGATCATATTTTTTACATGGGATATTTTAAATCCTACCATTATGGGTCCTAGAGAGAATGTTATATCAATTCAAAAGTGGTGATCAAGTTTGGTAGATAAAACCACACCAGTGGAACCATTTGATTTTGAAAAAGCTAGCTTTATCCTTTGAAAAACTTGGGAAAACCAAAATGAAAAAGTGTTTAATAATAGGTGCCTTCACCCTACAAACATCATTGAAAAAATTCTTTCCTCTTTCACTAATTTTATTGAGGGAAGTGCGAATGTAACAAACTCAAACACTCAAAAAATATAGAAGCCTATTCTTTGGAAGGCACCAAGTGACCAAGTGATGGAGCCATTAAAATTAATTTTGATGCCTCTACAAATGAAAGTGATGATTGTACAATTGGTTGCATTGCTAGAGATCATTTAGGGCAGGTGATTAAGATTAAAGCATGTTATATATTGGCAGTTTGGCACTTCCACAATAAATGTTGTTGAAGCATGGGCAGACTGAGGAGCCCCTTCAGAAATCTTCCCATTTGTATTGAAGGTGACTCTTTGTTGGTGATTTCATGCTTGAAGACCATTATTGAAGATTGTTCGAAGTTGGCCAGATGCTCGGGGTGCAATCTCTCTTACGCTCACACTTTTAGGGAAGCAAATCAAGCAATGGATTGGTTGGCGCATCAAGCTCTATCCTTTTCCCCCACCGCTTTGAATTTCTGTGTTCATTCTCTTTCTAGTGCATTAAGTTTTATATATTGTAGTGATTCTTGGGGCCAAGCTACCCCCCACCTTGGTGCAACTCCTCCTGTTTTTGTTTTTGCAAAAAAAAGAATTATCGGTTTCGAACCACCAATAGAAAATACGGGTACCTAGATAATTTTAATTACTTAACCTTCCCCTTAATGTTTTCAACAAAAACCCCCCTTTTTAATTTTTACCTTTCCAAAATCTCCACTAAAGTTAATGATTAGAAATGGAAAAAAAATAGATAATGGTAACATTTAAAAATAAAAATAAGATAGAAAATAATTGAAAATAAAGTGAAATATAAAATAGAAGAAAATGATAGAAAAATTAAACAAAATATAAATTAATAAAAATAAAACAAAATAGTATAAAATAACCACAAGAATAATAGACAATTTCAAGAAAAAAGGAAAATAATAATAAACAAAATCTGTTGAAGAAATTATACTAATAACAATCAACAAATAATAAGGAGATAAAATGAAAATAAAAAACTAAAAAGTCGAGAGGGGTTGGAACAACCTCTCATAGGATCAAGGGTTAAGTTATAGAAATTGAGAATTATTAGCAGCTCACTTGGGTTGGATTCACCTAGTATAAACCCAATATCAATATGTAATTGAAAAGCAAAAGCAGTGGATTGTTGATATTTAAGCACAAACTCTTTTGATGCATAGGATTTTAGGCTCAGTTTGGAAGGAGTATAAATACAAATATGTAGAGTACAAAACCCTATATTTTGTATTATTTTTAATGTATTTGCAATGTAAATTTCTATTTGTACTTTTTCTAAATGGAGACTTGGGCACTATTATTTTGGATTTTTGGCTCTGACAACCCAATTTAGACCCTAAAGAATTAAAAGGGCCATTTTGAACCTCAAAATAAGCTGGAAAGGCCAACTTTATCCAAAAACACATGATGTTAGAGATGCCATTAACGAATCCATTAAACAAATGAGGAACATAATAAGAAATGTTGATGTGGCACTTGTGAATTCAGAAACATGTAAAAAATTATAAGTGGGTCCCACTTGAAACTATAACACGTTTACTCTCACACATTACCAAAAATTAAAAAATTATTTAATATATAAATTAATAAATATTAAAAAGAATATATAAGTGAGTGTCATTTAAAATTTCCTCTTTTAAAAAAAATAATAAGTAGGTCTCACTAAAAATTCCCATATCTTCCTAGATCTCCTTCTTCTTCCACCCATACTCTCTCCTCCGCCATAACCATCCACCGGAATCTAGACATACCCGATTGAAAGCTTTTCTACTTGGTTGTGTGAGCTTCTTCTTATTTTTTTTAATAAGACAAAGTAACTTTATTAAAAAAGAAAAAACAAAGTATACAAGACGTATATGAAAGAAGAAACAACAGAGATAAGCAGACCCCATAAGCCGCTCCAAAAATGAGCAGCCTGAGGTCATAAGAGCAAGACTTAAACAAGAAAACCGAAACACAAAGACGTCGGCTAACCTACCTATAGAGGCCCAAAACACGAAAAGGCAACTAAAACCTCGCTAACTAGCCTAATTGCTTTTGTTTCTACCTCTGCCTCTTTTACGGTTCTACCTCACCCTTTGGTGTTACAAGTAGGGGTGATCATGGGCCAGGCCAGCTCGGACCCGGGCCGGGCCAGCTCTTATGATAAGGGTTATAGTTTAGGCCTAAGCCCGGTCCAGCTTGGGGTTCTGGGCCTGAAACATAAGCCTTAGCCCAGGTCTATACGGGCCTAGGTCGGGCCAGGCCTGATTCCGAGCCAATATCATTTATATAAAACATTATATATCTATATATTAAATGACATAACATGCATATAAGCTTATTTTATACATTATATAATATAAATTATACATGTCATGTTATATATTTATATATAAAATATATAATATAATGTATAATAACATGTATACATATGTATACATTACACACAAAATGTATAAGTTTAAATATATGCGGGCCAGGCCGGGCTTGAAGTATTAAGCCCAAGCCTGGCCCTAAAATTTGCAAACCTGATGTGGGCCCGGGCCTAGGCCAGGCCTGAACACAAATCCCAGGCCCAAGCCCAGGATTTCTAGGCCGGGCATGTGCAGGCTGAGCCGGGCCGGGCTGAAATGATCACTCCTAGCTACAAGTCCCAAAAGAAAGAGAATGGACGAAGGGTAAGTCATAACAGTCCATCTGCAGCTTGGACTAAGGTTCAAAATATCGATACGTTGGTATAGGCATATCGGGCGAATCGATACAGTTTTTCAAGTCTTTTCTTTATTTTCTTTTTCGCAACTAGTTCAGGGGGCCAGTCTAGGTCTCCTCTACCCCTGAACCGGTCAGACCTCCGATACACCCATTGTAGGGGCGTATTGGAGGGGTCCCGAAACGATACGTATCGGCCGATACGAGCCCATACGTGCCAATACTTTGAACCTTAGCTTGGACTTTCTACTCCCGAAAGGAAATGACAGGTTCAAACGTGTAACCTGACCATGAACTTTTGATCTTCTCTTCTATGTCTGTCTCGATACAAGGGTCAATCCGAGAGGGGTGTCTTCAACTCTTCGGAAAACTTTAAACCAATCTCAGACGTGGGTTTCTTGGTCCGCTGGTAAAGACACCCCGAGAAACTTCCTAAAGCACATCGCTTTTTCCACTTGTTGCTTGATGAAGGGTGATTTGGCGCGACCTTGTAGTCCGGGGACACGTGTACGTGACTTAGCCCAGTGAACAGCTCAGCTTGACAGCACGACCGCGACTCGGCAGGAGAGACGCGGCGAGTCCAATGCTGGCCACTCAGGGAGTTAAGTGACTCGCTGGGGACTGAACCTGGCCCATTTTTTACTCCCACCAAGTGTGGAAGGTCCCGAGCTACCCCAAGGGCCCGAACTCTCCCTAAGGAGGAGTTCGGGGCTCTTCCCTCCCAAGGAAGAAGCACCCCTGGTCTTGGCTAAATACCCCGGTCACCTCGGGGCAGCCCCGCCCCCGGTGCCAGCACCTCGGCACCTCGGTACCGGGACAGGCCTACCCCAGACAGCCCGGTGCCCGACAACCCAGTGGGCTGTGGGGAGCACTGCCTGACATCCGTACCCTCCAGACCAGGTGGCAGGGCTTTGATCCCTTTCCAGGCGGCTTTCCGCCTGCCAGGTGGCGTTCTGTTTGTCACCTCTGGGAAGCCTGACATGTCTGTCAAGCCCGTACCTGGCGATGGCAGCGTGTGGCGGCCACCTGCACCTGCCACGCCTGTCCTGGCGGTAACGGCCAGAGCGGTGGCGGTTATGCCAAGTATGACCTGACTCCAACATAAAAGAACCCGAACCCACACAGAGAAAAGGTATTGAAGCAACTCCCCGGGAACCCTTCACTTTTTCCTTCCTCTCAGGTGTCGTTCGTTCCAGTCAGAAGCCAGGTCACAGGTAGCTAGGAGTGCCCAAATCGTGCGGCATCATTTGGCGCCGTTTGTGGGAAACGCTTCGAAAAGCCTCCCTTTAATCTCTGTGAAACTTCTCTTTCTTACTCACCGACGTCCATGGCTTCTTCTAGCAACTCCAAACGCCGGAACGCCCCAGAGGAGCAGCTCCAAATGCCCACCGTTTGCATCGGGCAGATCACCGTGCCCCTCTCTGCGGACGGGGTTCCTAGCCTGAACATGCCTGCAACAGTGACACCCATAACTGTCCCGTTGCCCCCAGCAGTCGATACGACCTTCGCCGAACCCACCACTCTCCCTCTGGTGGTCGGCCAAGGCCAATTCGAAGACCTGATGCAGTGCATGCGGGCCATGCAGGCCCAAATGTAGTAGTTTCAACAGCTTCAGCTTCACCAGCAGCAAGTGCTGCACCAAGTATCCTAGTACCAATACCAGCAACAGTTCCCGTCAATCCCTCCCCCGCATCTAGCGACGCAGCCAGCTAAACCTCAGTGCTGCAGTTAACTCCCTTCCCGTCGGGGAGAGACTTCGGCATCATCTCACAGAAGGAAGAGAAGACTCCCTACCCCCGAAGCGGCTTCCCAGCCGATTAGGCCGGCGTCACCCCAGCACTCGCAGTTCGAGCCTCTACTCGCGGGGAACAGGTTTGAGGTGCTAGCTAACGACCTGGAACAAGGTCCTTCTATCCGCAGCTACCAGTAGCAATCCCTGCCTCCCCCTGGGCCCATCGAGCTCAGCAATACAGAAGCCAGCAGCACCAACGCTGAGTCAGCCAAGAAGCAGCGAAGGCATCGCCAGGCTCGCCGAACCACCACCGTATACAACCTGCCCGAGCTCAAGGGCAAAATTGAAATAAGCTCGGGAGAGGTAAGGGCCGCACCACTTCTCTCGGTCCCCTCTCCTCTGTCCCTGGAGCTCCTTGCGGTCCCCCTGTCCAAAGACTTCAAGCTCCAACCATTGGACAAATACGATGGGTCCTTCAACCCCAACAACCACATCGACGCCTTCCAGTCCCAGATGCATCTGGCCAGGGCGAGTGAATCTTGCATGTGCGTGGCCTTCTCCACTACGTTCAAAGGAGTGGCTCGCACCTGGTACTGAAACCTCTCGTCGGGCTCGGTAAGGAGCTGGGTGCAGTTCGTGAAGGTCTTCACCTCCCACTTCGTCACTAGCAAGAGGTGCCCGAGGACCCAAGAAAGCCTCCTCAGCGTAGTTTAGTGAGCCGGGGAGTCCATCCGGAACTATATCAAACGGTTTAATGACGCTTGCCTACAGATACCCGACCTGGACCCTGCAATTCAGCTCACTGCGGCCAAGCGGGGCATCACCCACAAGGAGTTTAGATGGCACGTGGTTGTCAACCAACCCAAGACCGTGACCGAGTTCCTCGAACTGGCAGATTGGTTCATAGGGACAGAGGAAGAGATCAACCAAAAGGGTGAGCCCGCCCCCGAAAAAAGGAGAAGGGAACCGGAAACCCCGGCTTCTAACAACTACAAGAAGAAGAAAGATCAAGCCCAGGGGGCAAGCCCGATTCAGCCTTTCCGAGCTCCAACAGCAGAAAGGGTGTTTACACCCCTCAACACAAAGCGGGCAGAGATCCTCATGGCGATCAAGGACGCCCCGTATGTAAAGTGGCCACCTCGGCTCAAGGCCGATCCTAATGTTAGGAACAAGAACTTGTACTGTAGTTTCCATAAAGATCATGGTCACAACACTGAAAATTGTAATAACCTCCACAATGAGATAGAGAAGCTCATCCATCGCGGATATTTAAGAAATTTTGTACAACATGTCAATAATAATAATAAAGCAGGTCGGCACGGGGGGCAGAATAAAGAAACCCCCGAGTCCAGCAGACAGGCGGAGCAACCGCAGAGACAACCCCTAGATGAGAGACCAGTCTGAGGGACCATCCACGTAATTGTGGGAGGATCAATTGTCGCAGGCTGTACCTCGGTAGTAGCTCGGTCATCAGCCCACGAAACCGCTAGAGAAGAGTTAAACCCCCTGAAGCGGCCAAAGGTGGAGGAGCCAATCTTCTTCACTAAAGACAATGCACGAGGGGTCCACCACCCCCATGATGACACGCTCGTCATCAAGATCAAGGTCAACGACTTCGAAGTCAAGCGTGTCTTGGTGGATTCGGGCAGTTTGGCAGACATCCTTTTCAAGATATCCTTCGATCAGCTTCAGATCCCAGAGGATGACCTGAATCCCGCAAGCACTCCACTGGTGGGATTCAACGGCGAGGAGGTTAGGCCGTTAGGGAAAGTCACCGTGCCGGTGGAGGTCGATACTTGGCCCAATGTGGTAAGGCTCAACCATGAGTTCCTGGTGGTTGCAACCCCCTCTCCATACAACGCAATAGTGGGCCAACCCATCACCCACGTCCTACGAGCAGTAGTCTCCACCTACCACCTAGCGATGAAGTTCCCTATAGGCTTCGGGGTCAGAGTGGCGCGGGGCGATCAGCTCGAATCCCGCAAATGCTACGTAGCCACCCTCAAAGGAAAGGCCAAGGTAGTTGACGACCTCGAGCTGGGACGACCCACAAAGCAGTTCGCAGAGCGAGCCACACCTACTGAAGAGACCATCCCCATCCCGACCTCGACGGACAATCCAGCGCGGGCACTTCAGATCGGCGCTTCTGTTGAGAAGCCCCTACGGTTTCAACTGGTAAGCTTCTTACTCGAAAATTTAGATGTTTTCGTGTGGTCGGCGGCAGAAATGCCCGGCATAGACCCCAACATTATCACTCACAGACTTAACACTGATCCTTCAGTTAGGCCCGTTAGACAAAAGAAGCGCAACCTAGCCCCAGAGCGATGGGGGGCAGTCGATGAGGAAGTCGGGAAACTCCTTGCAGCCAATTTTATCAGGGAAGTCCATTACCCGAGCTGGGTAGCCAACCCCGTTCTGGTGAAAAAGGCAAACGGCAAGTGGCGCATTTGCGTCGACTACACCGACCTGAACAGGGATTGCCCAAAAGATTGCTTCCCACTTCCCAGGATTGACCGCCTAGTGGACGCGACCTCAGGGCACAAATTGCTGAGCTTCTTGGACGCCTATTCGGGCTATAACCAAATAAAAATGGACCCAGCTGACGAGGAAAAGACCGCCTTCATAACCGAGTTTGGCCTGTACTGCTACAAGGTCATGCCCTTTGGGCTGAAGAATGCTGGGGCTACGTTCCAGAGACTTGTAAATAAGCTGTTTGAGCCACTTGTGGGCTCCAAAGTAGAGTGTTATGTAGATGACATGGTCGTCAAAACCCAGTTTTCAAATGAATTAATACCAGATTTACGCTCAGTCTTTGAAGTCTTGCGAAGATTTATGAAGTTAAATCCGAATAAGTGCGTCTTCGGTGTCACCTCGGGTAAATTCCTGGGGTTCATCGTCAACCGGCAAGGCATTGAGGCCAATCCGGACAAAATCAAGGCCATCCTAGAAATGAGACCACCCTGAAAGTTAAAAGAGGTCCAGAAGCTGAATGGCCAGTTGGCCGCCCTAAGTCGCTTTTTGTCCAAGTCCGCAGACCATTGTCTGCCTTTCTTTAAAGCCATAAAAAGCAAAGGCTTTGAATGGAATGAAGAGTGCTAGCTCGCGTTCGACGAGCTCAAAAGGCACCTCGCCAGCATCCCAGTCTTGACCCGGCCCGAAGTGGGCGACGTTTTAGAGCTATACCTCTCGGCGAGTGATGAGATAGTCAACTCGGTACTAACAAGAGAAGTAGATCAGGTCTAATGACCCGTCTAATATGTTAGTAAAGTGTTGCAGGGAGCAGAGACGAGTTACCCGGAGATAGAAAAGTTAGCCTATGCACTGGTTATAGCGGCCCAAAAGCTCCGCCCATACTTCCAAGCTCACACCATCGTTGTCCTTACCAATAAACCTTTGAGGCAAGTTTTGCTCAAGCCTGAGGTCTCAGGAAGGTTGACAAAGTGGGCCATCGAGCTCAGTGAGTACGAGCTCCAGTACAAACCGCGAACCGCTATCAAGGCCCAAGCCTTGGCAGATTTCATCATAGAATGCACCTTTAGCTCCGAAGTCCCTAGGCCGGTAGAACACGAGGCCCCCAGTATGGGAGAGCTCGGAGTTCCTGGACCGGTTGAATACGAGCACCGTGAAGTAGCAACCAGTGCGGCATCTCTCCTAGTTAGGCTAAGCCTGAACTGGGATGAGGAACCCTGGATCCTTCACGTAGATGGCTCGTCAAATCGGCAGGGCAGCGGAGCTGGGATCGTTCTGTACGGGCCAAGCGGTGTGAAGTTGGAGTATGCACTATGCTTTGAGTTCGTGGCATCCAACAACGAAGCAGAATATGAGGTGCTGCTAGCCAGGCTGGACCTCGCAAAGGAAGTGGAAGCCAAACACATCATCGTCTACAGTGACTCCCAGCTCGTGGTAAATCAAGTCCTGGGTGAGTACGAAGCTCGCGAACCAACTATGGTAGCATACTTAGCCAAAGTGAGAGAAACTCTGCTCAACTTCCGGTCACACTTCATCTAGCAAATCCCGAGATCAGAGAACGCCGAGGCCGATGCCCTGTCACAGCTAGCCAGCAAGGGAGACAACACCATGAGGACTGTGTATATAGAGAACTTACCTCGGCCTAGCATTCTCAGGGGGGCAGAGGAGGTCGCTCCCGTCATTCAAGCAGAGCCGAGTTGGATTGATCCACTCATGAGCTTTCTGCTACACGGGGCCCTCCCCGTAGACCATAATGCCGCGAGGAGGGTAGAGCGCCAGGCAGCCAAAACGTCATGATAGAGGGACAGCTGTACCGAAGGTCCTACACGCTCCCCTACCTGCGCTGCCTGCGACCCTCAGAAGCTGAACTCGTCCTCCACGACACTCATGAAGGTCTGTGCAGTGGACATTTAGGGGGTAGGGCCCTCACTCAAAAAGTACTACGATAGAGGTACTACTAGCCAACCATGAAAGCAGATGCGACCGAGCTTGTCAAAAAATGTGGCAAATGCCAGAAGCACGCTAACATCCACCACTGCCCTGCCGCCGACCTGAAATACCTCACAAGCCCTTGGTCGTTTGCACAATGAGGGATTGACCTACTCGGGCCATTGCCGCCTGCGACAGGGCAAAGAAGGTTCCTAGTGGTGGCAGTGGACTATTTCACAAAGTGGGTCGAAGTCGAACCTCTCACGACAATCACAACTTGGAACGTGTAGAACTTCTTCTGGAAGAACATAGTGTGTCGTTTCGGATTACCTTGGGTATTGATCTCCGATAATGGCAAGCAGTTTGAAGACATCAAGTTCCAAAACTGGTGCTGGGACATGGGAATTCAGCAGAACTTCACCTCGGTGGCGCACCCTCAAGCGAATGGCCAAACGGAAGTTACGAATAGGGCTATCCTTCGAGGACTGAAAGCGTGCCTGGACCGATCTAAGGGATTGTGGACGGACGAGCTACCCAGCATACTTTGGGCCTACCATACCACGGAAAGGACTGCCACGGGAGAAACTCTCTTTAACCTTACATACGGCACTAAAGCAGTCATCCCAAGTGAGATTGAAGTTCCCTCGTTGAGACTAGAAGCATATGAAGATAGAGCAAACGAAGATGAGCTACGCACCAACCTCGACCAGCTAGACGAAGTACGGGACCTCGCGTACATCAGGACCGCGGCCTACCAACAAAGGATAGCTCGGCACTATAATGCCAAGGTCAAAAAGCAAACTCTCCGCATTGGCAACCTGGTTCTCCACAAGGTTATGGTGCTTGAGCCCGACGTTGGCAAGCTCGGTTTGATCTGGGAAGGATCCTACCGAGTAAAGCGAGTACTCAGGAAAGGAACATACGAACTTGAAACCCTAGAAGGGAGACAAGTACCTCGGGCGTGGAATATCGTCAACCTAAGACTATATTACCCGTGAACCACCGAACTGAGTGAACCACGAGTCACTCCCTTCTAACCTTAGGGCCAATTTTCCAAACAAGCGACAACCTCGACAACATGGGGTCCAATCACCCCCTCAACAGGGGCAGACTCTAGGAAAACAGTTTGGTATGACCACGAGTCACTCCCTCCAGCCTAAGGGTCAACGTGCTAGGTTAACTGAAGACCTCGGCGCTATACATGACTCTACCGCCTCGCCAGCATAGGCTTAGCACGCCAAAGACCGAAGGCGTCTCAAGAACAAACCTTCTGACTCCTAGCCTACCTCGGTATATGTGGCTAGAGGTAAACGCCAAGCTAAATAGCCAAGCAGGCAGGTCGGGCATGCGCCTTACTATGCCTATATCGACGTACGTCGCTAAAACCCGATGATCACCCCTACTAAGAGCAGGAAGATAGTTCGGGGTGACAGCGATAAAGGGTCACTCACCTCAAGGACTGAATTTACTAACTCAACAGCTCAGATAAAGCAAACACTCCGGCAGAAGTGAATCACACAAAGGAGAGTACAAAGAAATAAGAAGTGTGATTTCATTACAGAATCCCAAGTACAAAGAAACAAGAAAAGGGAAATACAAGGAGCACACAACTATTTAGAAGGCTTATCAGCCTTTCTCGGGGCCTCTTCGAGGGCCTCCTCGGGGGTGTTAGCCAAGTCGTTAGTATCAGCCTCCTCGTTGCCGCCCTCATCGTCGGAATCTGGGTCATCCACGGCCTGACGAGCCATGTCGTCTGTAATCTTGTAGGTGGTGAAGGCACTTCTGTCATGGTCAGGATATGCGCGCCTTATCCACCACCTACCGAGCTTGAACCCCCTACGGTAGGCCTTCGACATTACGTTGTCAAATCTAGACTTGACATAGTTGATAACGGCCTGGGCCTTCGCCTCCTCGAGAGCTTCGTCGAAGATCTCGGTCTTCTCCTAAATGTTGGCTTTGAGGTACTCCACCTCGTGCTCCAAGGCCCCCTTGGCTTCCTTAAGCCCCTGCACCTCAAGCTACGAAGCCCTATGACACGCCTTGAGGCTCTCCACCTCGAGCTTCAAGGCTTCTTGACCTGCTCTGAGCCCATTCATTTCGGCCTTCAGCCTATCCCTCTCGCGGGCCAGCTCCTCTTTCTCTAACAGCAGGGCATCGATAAAGCTCTGTTGGGCGGTAGCATCACTCTCCAACTAGTGGATTCTGCCCTGTGCTGCTCTCAGCTCAGTGTGAGTTGCACGAGATGACTCCTCAGCAGCCAAAGCACGCCTCAGGTGTTTGTCGGACTGGAAGGTCAGCGCGTGCACGGCAGTGTTCACCTGGTAGGAGGGGGTTGGTCAATAGCGAAGAAAGAAGAAAGAAGGAAGCGTTTGGTCTTAGGGTGTGAACTCACCACCATGGCGTGGGTTGCAACGCGGGCACCAAGCTGACCGGGGGAGAGTTCCACCCAATCTATGACCTCCGTCGTGATAACCGCTCTCCTACTTCTGTCGAGGCCGACTTTGGGATTAATGATGCTCTCTTCCTCCTCCTGGGTCCCCGAGCTGGATGCCGCCGTGTCTGCGGCATGATGAGCCGACCCTTTAGAAGCTTCGGCAGCAGTTCCAGCGGGGTTTGGAACTTCAGCGACAGCCCCGGCTGGCTCGGCGATCGGCTCTGCCGCCACTTCAGGCCCCCGAGGTGGTAAGTCCCCCTCCAAGTCTATCACCGGAGGGGCATGAGAGAGCTCGGTCCCCGAAACAGGGGCCTGTGGAAGCTCGGGCCCCGAAGAGGGGGCCTGCGGAAGATCGGGTTCAGGGTAGGGGTCCTTGGGGATTCCACGCGCACCTTCTTGGCAGCCCGCTTCTTCCTCTTCTTCACTTGACGAAGGAGTCTCGGACCGGGGATCCTCTCTTCCTCCATGGGACCTGCAACAGAGCCCGGCGTCAGTAAGTTCAAAGATGCTAAACTGATTAAGCAAAATGCAAAAGTGGAAATCGACCACCTGGGCTCAAACCGGCCTGAACGAGCTTCCCTTCGGCAGTGTAGTCCCTATGATCGAACCTGGCCTGAGCCCATGAGTGAAAGGTTTCCCACGTCTTCCGGTTAAGAGCGACGTTGGGAACTTGAGTGGCCACCCTCCAGTTGGTGAGGAACGGCCACCCCGTGCTGCTCCGGACTACAAAGTAGTCCCGCTTCCAGGCCGGGACCTTGCTTGGGAACTTGTGTAGCATTTTGAAACCCGGGCGAGGAGACAAATAGTAGGTCTGCCCATGCCCGGGGGGAGAGCCAGGGGCACTCTTTTTTATTAGGAAGATGGAACAGAGGATGTTCGCGTCTAAAGGGAAGTCGTGCTCGGAACAGAGGGAGATGGTCCCGACCAAATTCTGAATAGAGTTGAGGTGGAGTTGGTCCAGCGTGATGCTGAAGCGCCTCAACACCTCGGGAATATGGTGCTGGAGAGGAAGACGAAGCCCGCCAACAAGTTGTTCCCTAAAGATCACGATCTCATATGGACCGTGCTCCCAAGGGAAGTTGCTGGTGGGAAGACTATACGAGAACTCTAGTGGCAGTAGAATTGTTGGATGAGGTTCTAAAGCCTCTCCTGCATCATAACGGATGGACCAAACTGGTCTGGCGCTCGACCTCGACGGGAGGTAGACGCTAGTTTGCCCGAAGTCACCCGAGCCTCGTAGGAAGGATGGGCGACGGTAGGGTCACCATGACCCAAGGTACCCACCTCGGGTTCATCTAAAAGACTGTCCCCGCTAGACATGAAAGGGAACAAGCTGAAAAAGAAAAAGGGGAGAAAGGGGAGCTCGGGGACTCACCAGGAAAAAAGACGCTACCGGACTAGAAGACCGAGCTGAAGACTCCAAACGCGAGCTCACGGTAAACGAAAGGTACTTAGTGGCAAAGGAAAATGGCCAGGGTCCCCCGTTATTTATAGCCGATGGGCCCGGACACTGACGGCCAAGATCAAGGCAATCTGACAATCCTCAAGAAAACCGGCTACGAGATTCTCAAGGCGAAATCAGTTTAGCACGTTTTTTGGCGTCCGCAAAGTCCAGATCGCATGGCGTCTGCGCGTAAGCCGTACGCGACTCGGGTTTTTTGTCTCCGAACGAATCAAACGCTAGACCGGTTCGGCCAACGAGTCACCTGATAGGGTGGCGTAGGTACCAAGCCAAATCCACCCGGTGCGTCATGAACTCCCCACGCTGGGTCACCGCCCCCACCACAGGGAGTGGGGGGCAATTGATGAATGGTGATTTGGCCCGACCTTGTAGTCCAAGGACACATGTACGTGACCTGGCCCAGTGAACAACTCAGCCTGACAACACGACCGCGACTCGACGGAAGAGACGCGCC
Organism: Nelumbo nucifera; assembly: GCF_055504915.1. Lineage (NCBI taxonomy): Eukaryota > Viridiplantae > Streptophyta > Magnoliopsida > Proteales > Nelumbonaceae > Nelumbo > Nelumbo nucifera. The sequence continues at coordinate 97,784,112 of NC_142649.1, forward strand.
GAGTCCAACGCTAGCCACTCAGGGAGTTAAGCGACTCGCCGGGGACTGAACCTAGCCCATTTTTTACTCCCACCAAGTGTGGAAGGTCCCGAGCTACCCCAAGGGCCCGAACTCCCCCTAAGGAGGAGTTCGAGGCTCTTCCCTCCCAAGGATGAAGCACCCCTAGTCTTGGCTAAGTACCCTGGGCACCTCAGGGCAGCCCTACCCCTGTGCCGGCACCTCGGCACCTCAGTACTGGGACAGGCCTGCCCCAGACAGTCCGGTGCCTGACAACCCGATGGGCTGTGGGGAGCACTGACTGACGTCCGTACCCGCCGGACCAAGTGGCAGGGCTCTGATCCCTTGTCAGGCGGCGTTCTGTTTGCTGCCTCTGGGAAGCCTGACATGTCTGTCAAGCCCGTACCTGGTGATGGCAGTGTGTGGTAAGGGACTCGCCGAGTCCAACGCTGGCCACTCGGGGAGTTTAGCGACTTGCCGGGGACTGAACCTAGCCCATTTTTTACTCCCACCAAGTGTGGAAGGTCCCGAGCTACCCCAAGGGCCCAAACTCCCCCTAAGGAGGAGTTCGAAGCTCTTCCCTCCCGAGGATGAAGCACCCCTAGTCTTGGCTAAGTACCCCGGGCACCTCGGGGCAGCCCTACCCCCGTGCCGGCACCTCGGCACCTCGGTACTGGGACAGGCCTGCCCCAGACAGTCCGGTGCCTGACAACCCGATGGGCTGTGGGGAGCACTGACTGACGTCCGTACCCGCCGGACCAGGTGGCAGGGCTCTGATCCCTTGTCAGGCGGCGTTCTGTTTGCCGCCTCTGGGAAGCCTGACATGTCTGTCAAGCCCGTACCTGGCGATGGCAGTGTGTGGTGGCCACCTGCACCTACCACGCCTGTCCTGGTGGTAATGGCCAGAGCGGTGGCAGTTATGCCAGTTATGACCTGACTCCAACATAAAAGAACCCGAACCCACACAGAGAAAAGGTATTGGAGCTTAAGCACTTTGAGCACTCTTACTCACTGCTCTCTTTGAGATTTCCTCCAATTCTAACTTAACCATCGGAGTGTTTCCACCGGAACAACTCCCCGGGAACCCTTCACTTTTTCCTTTAGTCAGAAACCAGGTCACAGCTAGCTAGGAGTGCCCAAATCATGCAGCATCACTGCTCATCGGCACATGCCTATGCAAAGTCACCTTCCCCTTCTTGAGAATCTGGGCATCTCTATTAGTTTGGGCTTCAGAAACGTCACTACCAAAGACCCTAATCCACCATTTACCGAATCCACTGCTCCATTTTTCCGAACAACCTATTGGGTTCCAAGGCGACAAAGAAAAGTGCATTCCGTTCAGAAAGTGGGTTCACGAGTGAAGGGCTTCACATGCTTCTTCCTCCAAAGCAAATATGACAAGCCATTTGTTTCCTTCAAGTCGTCTCCTGCTCACGAGAATCCTGCCCACGTTTATCGCAGCTATCCATGGAGAATATTTCATCCTCTGCATAGTATTATGCAGGGGAAATATTTCCAATTCACAGGGGTGGTGTATCATGGGTAGGCGTAGGCGTAGGCGTGGGCAAGGTTCTGTGAGCAGAAGATCCGGAGTCGGTTTCTACAAATGTCGCCAGAGGAGGGGTGACCACCGGTTCACCTCCTCACTCAACGGACAGCCATCTGAGAAACGTAAGATCAGACATCTATGCAAGAACTCCTCGCATTCCCAAACCCCTTGGTATGCCACCACCACCTTTATCAACTGACCAAACACTCGCACTGAAGCGAGCCCTTCCTCAGGGATGCCAAAATCCACCATCACATCCACACAAACACAAAATTGATTCAATATTGTCTTATTTTCTCCTCTTTGAAAGGAAATCATGGCAATCCATGGCCCTCAAAAGGCACTGGAGCTTCCTAGATCTCCTCACTTGTCAATACATTGTGGGTATAATAACACACAGTGATACTCCATGTCAAATTCTTTCTGCCCCACGCATCTCTTTGCACTCCATGGCAAGATCAAGATCTCTAGTGGATCCTCAGCGACGGATGCACTAAATTTTCCCCCATTGATTCCACTAAAGCAACAACAGAGAGCTCTAAGCAAGCAAGAGTTCGAACATGGCAGAGGAGTTTGAGCCTTGATTCTCCACACACGGAAGTGGATGAGCCCTTACAGCAATACTCTGAGACAATAAATGTGATGACTCCTACTATGGCAAATCCTTGCAACCACGGTCCATGCAACTTATTACGACAGATTTGCATGTCATGGAAAGATCAGAACCTTCAGTTGATCCTCGAAGCTGCTCCCACCAACACTTTTGTAGAATCATCACTAGCAGTAGATCACCAACTAAGCATTGCTACAACGTTGCAGCTAGAGAATTCTAGCCCAATGAGATTTAGAACAATCTAGAGGAGTTTGACAATAGGTTCTCCACATATCCCATCTAAATGGAGAGAGCCCTCACTAAAGCACATACAAGGTCTTGATCTTGGACAAGAGTCCCTGGCCAATGCAAAATCTGCAAATTTCCCCCATCTAAGGTACAAAAAGAAAAGTAAAACCCATCTCTAGCTACGGAAGATGCTTTCAAAAATGGAATCTCTCTCTCATACCTTAGAGACTCTTTCTTGCATCTAAGACTCTAGGTACCCTCTTGCACTGCGAGGACTGAAGCTTACCCTAGAGATCACTTTAGTTCCACCTGAAACCGTGTACTAGAGTTCTTGAAGTCGGGCCATGCATTGATCCACTTTCAGAAATAGAGAAACAAAGAAGCGAAGCATGGATAGATGATAAGAGACAAAAGAGCGAAATCAAATGTCATTACAAATGACTAACCAAAAGCTCATCTTGCATCGTCTTACCTTCCTTACTATTTATCTCAAGGGTTTTGGATTAGAGTAGCTGCTAGTAGGGTATGTCTAGATTCTGGTGAGTGATAATGGCGGAGGAGAGAGTATGAGAGGAAGAAGAAAGAAAGGGGAGAGAGAGAGGGGAATTTTAACTGGGATCCACCTGGAGAGAGAAAATCTCAAGTGGGATCCACTTATATATTTTTTTTAAGAAATTAAATAAAAGAAGTGGGATCTAGTTGTAAGTTTTTAGTTATTTTGAATTGAATAATGTCACATCAACATTTATTATTTTATTCATTATTTTACGGATTTGTGAACAACATCTATAACATCGGGTGCGTTTTCAGCTAATGTTGGTCTTCCAAAATGGCCCATTTGGCCTTTTCGCAAAATTCAGGGTTATCATAGCCAAAAAAATCCTTATCATTTTGTTCCTTCACTTTGAAATTTAACGGCTATTAAAATCCAAACAGGCAAACACCACTTTTGATATTTTCAAGTAATAGGGTTAGCTTGAATCCAAATGGTAGAAATTCTATTTCTTTTATTTACATTTCAACTCGCCTTTATGTAGTTACCTATATTCTCTATTCTAAAATATAAAGTATAAATGTTAGATTTTAATAAGGAACCAAAGAAAAAAAAGGTTGCTAGTGAATCAATCAAAAAAGGGGAGATGTATTGTTCAAAGGGTAAGAACGATATGGGTATATTGGTGGTGGTGGTGGTGGCGGTGGTGGCAATCTTGTTGATAGATGTTGAAGGTAATGGAAAATAAGGGAAGTTGACCGTTCGATGGAATATTTTCTCTATTGAACATCTTTATTTGTTTATTGATATATTAAAGCAAATGTTTTAAAAACTGACTCGAAGGCTTAACCATTTTTGTCTCTAGGTCATGGGTTACCAATTTAATTATTTGGGTCGAAGACAAATTTACCTTCTTTACCAAACAGATTTTTAGTTGTAATGGATATAAACACGAATTCCAATAAAGCATATGCTTTTTTTATCAAAAGCCTACTTGAATGCAAATTTACTTATTTTTTATTGATGTACTTTTACATCTTATTATCAATGTAAATATGCATTGGAAAATGTGTTTCCTGTCATTAGTCAATGCATAAATGTAATATTGCCAAACATAGGCAAAAGTGAACTAGAATGCAAATTTACACTCCATTTGCAACGTTTCCAAACGCAACCTTAAGGTATTAACTCCCATTCACCCTCATTGAATCATATATTTAAAGCATCTTTATTTATTCTCATCACTAAATTTCACTAAAACCTCCCTTGAAGTTTTTGATTATTGCTGAAGCTTCCCCTAAAGTTTGGTAATTGAAATCACCTCACTTGAACTTTTTAACAAGTTGCAAGTAGACCCCTTCTCTTATAATCCTATAACAAGAGGCACGAAAATGTCCAAAATAGTCATGTAGTTACTTTGACTAAAATGTTTATTCTCCAAATTGTCCTTCCATATCAATCACTACCCCAAACCCTTCGGACCTCTTTTTCAAAATTGATTTATTTTATAAATTTTTCCTTCATATGAATCCCTCAAAGGTAAAGTTGCAAATTTAGACTTTAAGATATTTTCTCACTAATAAATTCTGTTATTAGATCTATATCCACTACTTTTAACAATAAATCTCTTGTTTTTTTCAAAATTGAACCAAAAAAATGAAATTGTCCTTTTGTCTAGGTGGTGGATAGACATGTTCATGGACTAGGTAGCCCGACGTGCTAGCCTGGCCTGACCCATCCTAAGTCGGGCTTGGACAAAATTTAAGCCCAAGGGCTCAGGCTCGTGCTCTAAAAATCAGGTCTAACTATTTTTCAGGCCGGCTTAGGCATTCCCAAATAAGCCCAGCCCAAGCCTGAGCCCAACCCAATAATATTAAATATATAATGGAAATATGATATGTCTTAATAATATATAATATATATTATATGTTAGAAAAATTAATAGCAAAAAAGTGTTATATATATTAAATGTATAAAATATAATATATTATTAATAATATATAATTAATATATTATAAAATACATGTCAAAGTTAGGCTCGGGCTCAGGTCTGGTGATTTTCTTATAAAGAGGCAAATCTCGGCTCAAACCCAGCCCAAGCCATGAATAGGTTTAGTGGTGGATAAGCAATTCAACCATCTAGGTCAAATGGGTCATCTCTAATATTTGTAGAAAACATTTGGGACAAAAACAAAAAAAAAATACATAATATTTGTTGAAAACATTTGAGACATCTCTAATAAAGAATTATTTTATACACATAGAAATATATACAAATTTTAAAATAATTTGGATGCATATTACTATTTTCATCATCTAAATATGTGTGTGTTTGTGCGTAAACATGTATTTTAAGAATAAATAGTGTATAATTATGTTGTACATGGAATATATATTTTTTAAATTTTTTATTTGTAAAAAATATTAAAATTGGGATTTAAGGCCAAAAAAAGATTTTGACAAAAATAACAAGACAAAAAAACCTACAACCGGCTCAACAGTGAGCTGAAAGCATTGATTAAAATATTAACAAAAATATGTTATTCCCCCTTTTTAATTTACTAGAAATTTCATAAACTCTACTTCCCAGATGGACACCTGTTTCAAACAAATCTAGTTCCCAACTTTCAATCACTTTATCGTTGACTGAGTGAGTGCTTTTTTTTGTTACATCCAACAGAATAAGCAGTTTTGAAGCCAGTTGGTATTATAATGACAAAAGAGTTTCATGGAGGATGGAACTTGATTGATTGTACATCCTTGTCTTGAAAGTTATGGGGGATGGATTTCAATGGTTTTGTTAATTCACTGCACCCATGAATTAACAAAGATCTGTGAGAGCGATTCAAGCTCCATTAGAGTTGTAAAGTGGGCCGAGCGGCCAGAGTGCCGGCACAGCCCAGAACAACTCGAGCCATGCCAAACCTGGATCATATCCCCTTGCCATGCTGGACTTGGGTTTTAATGGTTTTATTATATTATTTTATATCAATTTAATTGTATTTTTTTATTTTATTTTAGGGAAAATGACCGGAAGCCCCCCCCCCCCTCTCACAAAATGAAACCCCCTAAAGCTTTTATGATAAAAATCCAGCCGCTCAAACTCAACAGGAAAATCAAAATGCCACTTCAACCCCATATACTCAAACAATCATAATATACGTCATCACTCTCTCACTTTTTTTACGAAAATAACCAAAAAAAAAAAACCTGATGTTTTGAACACAGAACCCAAATAGGACTAAAACGTCCCTACTCTCCAGATATGATCTACCTAAGCAATCATTTAATGTATTGGCAAAAATCAGCAATTCTTCTCTCTCTTTCTCTCTCCCCATCTCTACCGCCAACCCTCTTTGTCTCTGGCACCCCCTGTTCAACATGAAAACTGAAGTGGTGATCGATGGAAAATCGTTGTCCCGGTTCTTCTCTCCGTTGATTTCGGCTGAAGCCCATACCAGTGTAACAACGGGTCTGGCTTGGACTTCCACGAAGATTGAACCTCTCTATACAACTGAAATGCTCGATTGACGGAGGGAAAGAGGGAAGACCGGTGCAGACCTTTTGATTTCTGGCACAAACCCTGGCTTGTTTTCTCGGCCATCCCAGATTTTTCGTGCCTTCTTCCATCGCTTCAATAGCAACATATCCTGTCTTCAGGTCACACTGTATCATGTGGTTAAGGTTAGATTAACATTTTCAGAACTGATAATTTTCACGTTTTTCTTTCCCAATGGCTTATTATATATATGTTCAATTTAAATCAGCAAATATTCGTTAAGTTCATTTTCTTTTCGGTTGAGATAACTAGTTAGTCTCATGTGTTCAAAGTGATTCAGTCATGTTTAAACAGGGTGTAAGCCAGTGTGAGTTAGTAGCCATGTGTCATGAGAAAATCCTATCAAGTTAGTGAAATATTAGTCTATGTGAGTTCCTTCATTGTCGTTTCTTGGAATGATTATCTTGATCATGTCATTATAGTTGCAAATTCACTTTCTGGATACTCTTGTCTAGAATGGTACTCGCTTGATATGGATTCAGAACCAAAGTTGGGAATACCCATCTTAAGAACATGGGGTTTGTTTTTGTATGGGGGAATCTGCTTAGGGCAGGGATTAGGGACCTGGACCAGAACATATTCTGGAGGGAACATGAAAGGGAGAATAGAAACTCCAAGGGTAGCTCTCCTTGTGAGCAGATTAGGTTTCTTATCATTGAAGATTCATGGTTTGCAAAAACTTGTTCAGGTGAATGATATAATAATATTGATAACAATAACCATAGTGGTAATGTGATAGGATACATAAATAAGTAGATAAAGAAATAAATAAAAATGTATAAAATGCAAAATGCAAAAAAGTGAATAAATAAGTTATAATAAATAGATATAAAAAAATGAAAATAAAAAAGGAATAAAAAGAAATAAATAATAAATAATAAAAAGGTTTCTTATAATGAATTGTTCTTGATTTGTTCTCTCTTTCCATTAGTTTCTCGATTGATTAACAATTATGCATTTGTCATCATGCTTCTTTGGAATCACCCATGTGGGCCCCACCTATTGGACATGGGAGAAGGGTTCCTAACCCCTTCCCTCTTCCATGTAGGGGTAAAAATGGATCGGATCATGATCTGATTTGATCCAATTTTGTCATATTCGGATATCCCCATTTTAGATCGGATCAGATCAATAATAGGATCTGGTCAGAAATCAGATCGAATTTGGATCACTCCCCTATCCGATTTGAGAGGACCCAAACCGTATATATATATATATATGTTCTTTATTTATATAAATATATATAACACTTATATATGTTATTTATTTATTTATTATTTATTTATAAATATGTTATTTAAATTGCACTTTTTTAAATTTGTTATATTATTATTTTTTTATAAAAAATATATATATGATGAAAATAGTTAAAAGATACTTGTATTTTTTTATTTAAATTGATATATTTTATTTTTCTTTTAATAATTTTTAATTTTTTTAATTAAATCAGATCGGATCATATCCAAATATCCAACATCCTCATCGGATTTGAATTCCAAGCAATGTTGGTGAGATCCAAATGGATCTTTGGATTGGATGGGATCTATTGTTCATAGTATCAGATTGGAATCGGATATACCTTGATTCAAATCCAATCTAATCCATTTGCATCCCTACTCCCATCCAATTCTTACCCAGATTGGTTCAGCCAATGCCTTGGTTTTGGAGTCACTATGAAACTATATTTTAGAAAACAATTCTCAGAGGTTCCATCACCTTCATGTCTTTTAAATGATGGGTAGCGACTCCAAATCAGCCCAAGTGAACCATTTCCTAATGGTCGCACCATGTTTATAAGCTTTATGATCTGATTTGCATGAGAGAGAGAGATTGGAAGGAGTGGAGTTCGATTCAGCTATTCCATTTAATTTGTTGAAATCATGTGTTGATTTGAACTCATTGAAAGCAAGTATATAAGCTCAACTTTTGATTGTCAACTAATTTCTAGGTGCATATAACACTATACCATAGGCACCTAGACACGTCACGTCGAGCCAAGATAGTTGTTTGGACCGTGCCTTAGCCAGTCAAAGTACCACGTGGCCGATGTCTTCGGACCACATCAGCAAATCAGCACACTGCCCACTAAAGAAGAACGGATAGTCATGTAACTGAAGATAAGCACCCTCATCAGAGTTCCGAAAACCTCAGCGGGTGACCTCTTCCCTATAACTCTACAAGAAATGTGTCCAAGTACACCGCTACACTTAGCTATTTAAAGGCATCTCCCCTAAGGTTCATCATCTTCAACTCTCATGCTCTCCTGCTCTCATACTCACCTCCTTGGCTTGGACCAACTCGACCCGATCGACTTCACCACTCTATTATTGACTTTAGCATCAGAGAGCCTTTCTTGGGGACCTCATCCTTGGGCCTCTAGCTTTCTTCTACTTGTAGACCTGCTCAATGCACCACCTTGACTTCATCCAAGTTGGTGGAACTATTTGATGCGTGTTCGGCTCAACTACACCTTGGATCAGACAGTATTAGATTAGCACCATTTGTGGGAATTGGCACGAAAAGCCTATATTTTCTCTCTCTTCGTGCACTAGCAATCATCCTCCCAAAAACATCTCCAACCGCTCTGGCCCTCAATCCTCATCATAGGGATTCCACTCTCAATGTACCTCTCCTCCTCGTGAAGATTGACAATTGAAACAGGTCAACCTCAAGGAATTCAATGCCTTGTAGAAAATGGTTGAATGCTTCATAACAATGATGGAAGCACTGGGACAAACCAAACATGCCCTAGAAATCATACCACAGACTCAACATGTGCCCACTGTAGTCAATTCGATGGTCAAGGACCCCAAAAGGCCCCTGGGAGACCTTTTGAAGCCTAAGGTCGAGCATGAATGACCTTAGTCATCTTGGAAATCCAGCTCTCAGGCTTGGATCTGAGCCCATGATGCTCACTCTTGATCCTAGCATTTCAGTGCCCGTGCCCCCATTAAGGAGTGCCTTAAACCCCAAGCACAACACCAGTAGACACAAATCTCCTAGGTCGAGTCAATCTCCATTTAGAGAATGCCATGTATCACTAAAAACAACAAAGCATGCCAATCTCAACACCAAAATCAAGGGCATGCAGGAGTGTGAGCATCGGAAAATGATTCACTTGGGCTAGATTTAGAGTCGCCACCCATCTAATCACTAGAACCCCCAAAATGGTCTTTAATGTTCAAAATTACGAAAATAATGGCTTCACCGACCTAGCAGTGTCTAATAGTTCCAAGTGTTTGAACAAACTAATCATCCATCGTATGGGTGTCTACATTCATAAGTAAAAGATGGTACCCATCCAATCGCTAGAACTATCATAACGGTCCCTAACAGTTGAAACTACGAAATCAAAGTTTTGGATGACCAAACCCTATCTTGTGTAGAGACCAATTCCAACATTTGTTACACAGTCAAAACTTTAAAATCACAATTTCAATTGACCCATCCCTGTCTTGCGTGTTCAGTTGTCGGGACCAATCTACCGTCCTTTATATGGGTTTCCACATCCACCCGTAAAATGGTAGTGCCCATCCCATTTTTAGAACCCCCATATTAGTTATTAATAGTCAAAACTTCAAAATCATAATTTTGGCCATACTAAGTTTTTCTCGCTTGTCCAACTCCACCATCCACTATATAGATTTCCACATCCACGCATAAAAGATGGTGTCCATCCAAGTACCATATCCCCCATAACAGTCCATAATGATCGAAATTGTGAAATAGTAGATATGGCCAGCCTGATCATATCTAGTTTGTCTAGCTACCGGTACAAATTCTTTTATCCTTTAAATGGGTTTCAAATTTCACCCATAAAAGATGTTGCATATATGACTATCAGAACCCTATAACAGTCCCTAACAATGAAACTTTAAAATCGCAATTTTGGCTAGCTAATCTTGTTTATGTGGTTAGGTGTCAATACAAATTCTACCATTCATTATATGGGTTTCTACATCCTACTACAAAAGATGGTGTCCATATGGCCTTAATAATCCCCATAGCAGACACTAATGGTTAAAATGGAAATATCACAGTGTTGGCTAGTCTGGCCCTGTTTGGCATATTAAAGTGTTGGGAGCATTTCCACTGTTTGTTATAGGAGTTTCTACATTTAACCGTAAAAGATAGTGTGCATTCAATTGTACTAAGTGTCTAGGTGTTAGGACCAGGCCCACCATCATTATATATGTTTCCACATCATCCTATAAATGATGGTGCCCCTCTAATCATCAAAACATCCATAACGGTCCTAAACGGTCAAAACTTCAACGTCACAATTTTAGCTAACCCAGCCCTATCTTGCTTTTTCAGTTGTCGAAACCAATTCCTTCATCCATTATATGGGTTTCTACATCCGATCGTAAAAGATGGTGCCCACCCCATTATTGGAACCCTTACCGGTTCTCAATAATTAAAACTTTAAAATCATAGTTTTGGCCAGTATGGTCTTCTCTTATTGTCTTGGTGCCAAGACCAATTCTACCTTTCACTATACGTGTTTCCATATCCTCCTATAAAAGATGATATCCATCAGGTCTTTAATATCCTCATAAGGATCCTTAACAATTGAAGCTGTGAAAGCATAGATTTTGCTAGCTCAACCCTGTCTACCATGTTTAGGTGTCGGGAGCATTTCCACCCAAGGATCAAAGTATTACTATCAGGTATCGTATCGGACAGTTTGGATATAGATACGGATTCAAATATGCTTTGAAAACATGGATACGGACGAAAGTTATGAAAACACATGGACACACTAGGAAAATGATAAAAATTTTGTAAATAGATCAATTACACTAATTTTAAAAGCCAAAATAACCACAAATAAAGCATAAATACATAAATAAATATATTACCAATATAACAAGATACATAAATATCATACAATTTTGTTGATAATCCAATAATCAAGAGTCCAAGACTTATATTATATAGTTTTTACAAAGTAAAACATGCACAAAACCATTATTATGTTAAATTATACAAGTCCAAGACACAAAACATATGCAACTATTATATTTTAATTACTATAGCAATCATTTTCTATTTTTACTTTCCAACATTAATAAAAAAACCAATTAAATGTTAAATTTTGAAATATTTGATAATATCAAATTACTATCATATGAAATTTATAATTTTTCTAAGATACATATATTATTATCATATTTTTACTTTTAATCATAACTAAAAGTATATCAAAATTATTAAAATTTCTAAGATACATATCATATGAAATTCATAATTTTTAATTATTAAACAATTCCATTGTTAACATTTTTATTTTCTATAGTATTTTTCTGAAATAAAAAATCATTTTTTATATAAATTTAAATTAGTGGATTTGATAAATTCAATTTAATATTATATTCTTGAATATTTTGTAAACATTTTTTTAAAATAATAAATATGTTATATTTTAGTCTAAATTAAAACATCAATGAATAATTTATAAACAAATATTAAAATTTGGAGATACATATAATGTACAAATTTATGAAATTTAAGAACTAAAATAATTATCTATTATTAATATTTTTATTTGTATAATTTATTGAGAGTAAAAAACAATTTCTGATATAAATATAAATTTGATAGTTTTTTTGCTTCATTAATGTTTATAAAATAGTAATTTTTAATATTATTGAACATAAACAATATATTTGTCTAGGTTCATGTTAATGGTAAAGTTAATAAAGTTTATTTTATTTCTCTTAATATCACACGTTGAATGACAGCACAATGGCTTAGAATGGTAACGCGCAATAGCATGGGTGCTGAGACTTGAGTTTGAATTTTCATAGGAGCGTTTTATAAACAAGACAAGGGATGTGCACGTATCATATCGAAACATATTAGTCTGTATCGGCCAATACGGTGCGATACACACCAATACAGATATGCATCTTATCGATATGCACGATACACCCCGTATCGGGCATATCATATCAATATTTTAATCCCTATTTCCACCATCCATTATAAAAGTTTCTACAACTAACCATAAAAGATAGTACTCATTCAACTATCAAAACCTCCATAACGGTCCTTAGTAACTAAAATGTCATAAATCGCAATTTTGGGCAACCAGATATTGTGCCAATATGACTACTAGAACCCCCATAACGGTCCTTGATGTTTGAAACTTGTTGTAGTTCTAGTTGACCTTGTCTTATCTTGCATGTCCCAGTGCCAAGAGCAATATTGCCATTGACTGTCAAAACCCCATAATGGTCCTTAACAATCAAAATTATAAACTCGCAGTTTTGGATGACCAACTTGGTGTATCCATGTAAGAGGCTTAATTCTAGCATTTATTATATGGGTATCCTTGTCTACCCTTAAAAGGCAATGCGGATCTAGTCATTGAAATCCTTATGTAGCATGTTTAGCTTCCTAAACCAACTCTACTATCTGTATACGGGTTTCCACACCTATTCCTAAAAGACTGTGCTAGGGGTGATCATCAAAATGGACAAAGCCAAATTAAATGTTCCAATTAATCAAACTAGTCGGTTTTAGTTTGGTTTCTATTAGGAGTCTATTGTTCATTTGCATAAACTCTACCTGTCAGTTTTTGTCCAGGAGAATTAGCATTCACCTATAAATGAGAGAGGGGTTCCAAACACCTACTCTTTCTCCTCCCTACCTAGAAGGAGTCAATAAAAATCAAAATCTTCTTTGAATTCCAAGACCTGAAGTCCCATCACTCCCTTTTCTCTTCAATGATGCATTGCAGCTCCGGTAGTTCAGCCATGAGATGAGCCACCTTCTAGTACTCACACCAGGTGTAAGGACTAATTCCTCCCTCCATTACACAAGTTTTCACATCCACACAAAAAATGGTGCCAATCTGGTCACCAAAGCCCTAGTGTGTGTAGGTGTCAAGACCAATTATGCCATTTGATTAATGGGTTTTCTCATTCACCCATAAAAAAAAATAAAGGTGATGGAATCTCTGAGAATTATTTTCAAAAATATAGTTTCATAGAGACTCCAAACCTAAGGCATTGGTTGAACCAATTTTTGTAAGAGTTGGATGGGAGTAGGGATGCAAATGGATCAGGGGGGCAGAGGAGGTCGCTCCCGTCATTCAAGCAGAGCCGAGTTGGATTGATCCACTCATGAGCTTTCTGCTACACGGGGCCCTCCCCGTAGACCATAATGCCGCGAGGAGGGTAGAGCGCCAGGCAGCCAAAACGTCATGATAGAGGGACAGCTGTACCGAAGGTCCTACACGCTCCCCTACCTGCGCTGCCTGCGACCCTCAGAAGCTGAACTCGTCCTCCACGACACTCATGAAGGTCTGTGCAGTGGACATTTAGGGGGTAGGGCCCTCACTCAAAAAGTACTACGATAGAGGTACTACTAGCCAACCATGAAAGCAGATGCGACCGAGCTTGTCAAAAAATGTGGCAAATGCCAGAAGCACGCTAACATCCACCACTGCCCTGCCGCCGACCTGAAATACCTCACAAGCCCTTGGTCGTTTGCACAATGAGGGATTGACCTACTCGGGCCATTGCCGCCTGCGACAGGGCAAAGAAGGTTCCTAGTGGTGGCAGTGGACTATTTCACAAAGTGGGTCGAAGTCGAACCTCTCACGACAATCACAACTTGGAACGTGTAGAACTTCTTCTGGAAGAACATAGTGTGTCGTTTCGGATTACCTTGGGTATTGATCTCCGATAATGGCAAGCAGTTTGAAGACATCAAGTTCCAAAACTGGTGCTGGGACATGGGAATTCAGCAGAACTTCACCTCGGTGGCGCACCCTCAAGCGAATGGCCAAACGGAAGTTACGAATAGGGCTATCCTTCGAGGACTGAAAGCGTGCCTGGACCGATCTAAGGGATTGTGGACGGACGAGCTACCCAGCATACTTTGGGCCTACCATACCACGGAAAGGACTGCCACGGGAGAAACTCTCTTTAACCTTACATACGGCACTAAAGCAGTCATCCCAAGTGAGATTGAAGTTCCCTCGTTGAGACTAGAAGCATATGAAGATAGAGCAAACGAAGATGAGCTACGCACCAACCTCGACCAGCTAGACGAAGTACGGGACCTCGCGTACATCAGGACCGCGGCCTACCAACAAAGGATAGCTCGGCACTATAATGCCAAGGTCAAAAAGCAAACTCTCCGCATTGGCAACCTGGTTCTCCACAAGGTTATGGTGCTTGAGCCCGACGTTGGCAAGCTCGGTTTGATCTGGGAAGGATCCTACCGAGTAAAGCGAGTACTCAGGAAAGGAACATACGAACTTGAAACCCTAGAAGGGAGACAAGTACCTCGGGCGTGGAATATCGTCAACCTAAGACTATATTACCCGTGAACCACCGAACTGAGTGAACCACGAGTCACTCCCTTCTAACCTTAGGGCCAATTTTCCAAACAAGCGACAACCTCGACAACATGGGGTCCAATCACCCCCTCAACAGGGGCAGACTCTAGGAAAACAGTTTGGTATGACCACGAGTCACTCCCTCCAGCCTAAGGGTCAACGTGCTAGGTTAACTGAAGACCTCGGCGCTATACATGACTCTACCGCCTCGCCAGCATAGGCTTAGCACGCCAAAGACCGAAGGCGTCTCAAGAACAAACCTTCTGACTCCTAGCCTACCTCGGTATATGTGGCTAGAGGTAAACGCCAAGCTAAATAGCCAAGCAGGCAGGTCGGGCATGCGCCTTACTATGCCTATATCGACGTACGTCGCTAAAACCCGATGATCACCCCTACTAAGAGCAGGAAGATAGTTCGGGGTGACAGCGATAAAGGGTCACTCACCTCAAGGACTGAATTTACTAACTCAACAGCTCAGATAAAGCAAACACTCCGGCAGAAGTGAATCACACAAAGGAGAGTACAAAGAAATAAGAAGTGTGATTTCATTACAGAATCCCAAGTACAAAGAAACAAGAAAAGGGAAATACAAGGAGCACACAACTATTTAGAAGGCTTATCAGCCTTTCTCGGGGCCTCTTCGAGGGCCTCCTCGGGGGTGTTAGCCAAGTCGTTAGTATCAGCCTCCTCGTTGCCGCCCTCATCGTCGGAATCTGGGTCATCCACGGCCTGACGAGCCATGTCGTCTGTAATCTTGTAGGTGGTGAAGGCACTTCTGTCATGGTCAGGATATGCGCGCCTTATCCACCACCTACCGAGCTTGAACCCCCTACGGTAGGCCTTCGACATTACGTTGTCAAATCTAGACTTGACATAGTTGATAACGGCCTGGGCCTTCGCCTCCTCGAGAGCTTCGTCGAAGATCTCGGTCTTCTCCTAAATGTTGGCTTTGAGGTACTCCACCTCGTGCTCCAAGGCCCCCTTGGCTTCCTTAAGCCCCTGCACCTCAAGCTACGAAGCCCTATGACACGCCTTGAGGCTCTCCACCTCGAGCTTCAAGGCTTCTTGACCTGCTCTGAGCCCATTCATTTCGGCCTTCAGCCTATCCCTCTCGCGGGCCAGCTCCTCTTTCTCTAACAGCAGGGCATCGATAAAGCTCTGTTGGGCGGTAGCATCACTCTCCAACTAGTGGATTCTGCCCTGTGCTGCTCTCAGCTCAGTGTGAGTTGCACGAGATGACTCCTCAGCAGCCAAAGCACGCCTCAGGTGTTTGTCGGACTGGAAGGTCAGCGCGTGCACGGCAGTGTTCACCTGGTAGGAGGGGGTTGGTCAATAGCGAAGAAAGAAGAAAGAAGGAAGCGTTTGGTCTTAGGGTGTGAACTCACCACCATGGCGTGGGT